>NC_081383.1:45528911-45856411 GCF_030684315.1 Stegostoma tigrinum
CTCTGGGGAGGGATGGGTCTGGGGTTTGGGTGATCAGTGGGCTGTCTCTGGGGAGGGACGGGGTTAGATTGTATGCTGTTGAGGTTATCATTGGCTTGATGCTTAAATTCAGAATTTGAATGGCACATTGTTATTTCAGAGCTACTGGGCTGATTCCTTTGACTCCGGGGATCAGAAGCAGTTACCTGAAATAAAAAGACGATCCATTAATTTACTGACATTTCCTGAACAAAGGTTTCTTTTCAGTCTGACACAGGCTGATAGGCAGTGAGAAAACACATACGTTGGCCATTAGGTGAGTTTTGAGAAAGTTTACCTATCAACTCTCCCAATGTGGAGGTTCCAGCTTTGTCAGGTGACAGCTATTGAAGCTAACAAAGTCTGAAGCTGGATGAGCACAGCAGGCCAAGCAGCATCTCAGGAGCACAAAAGCTGACGTTACGGGCCTAGACCCTTCATCAGAAAAGGGTCTAGGCCCGAAACGTCAGCTTTTGCGCTCCTGAGATGCTGCTTGGCCTGCTGTGTTCATCCAGCTCTACAATTTGATATCTCGGATTCTCCAGCATCTGCAGTTCCCATTATCACAGCTATTGAAGCTGCTGTTTACTCACCCGCGGCTTCACCTGAATGGTCTCCTCACCCAATGCAGAGTTTTGTGTGGTACAGAACCTGATAGAATTCTCCAAACTCTACCAGGCCAAGAAAACATTTTTGAATTCTAACCATTGCTGCAAATTCGGAAGTCACATGACACCAGGTTATAGTTCACCTGACGAAGGAGCTGTGTTATGAAAGCTTGTGATTTCAAATAAACCTGTTAGGCTCTAACCTGGTATCAGAGATAATGGGAACTGCAGATGCTGGAGATTCCAAGATAATAAAATGTGAGGCTGGATGAACACAGCAGGCCAAGCAGCATCTCAGGAGCACAAAAGCTGACGTTTCGGGCCTAGACCCTTCATCAGAGAGGGGGATGGGGGGAGGGAACTGGAATAAATAGGGAGAGAGGGGGAGGCGGACCGAAGATGGAGAGTAAAGAAGATAGGTGGAGAGGGTGTAGGTGGGGAGGTAGGGAGGGGATAGGTCAGTCCAGGGAAGACGGACAGGTCAAGGAGGTGGGATGAGGTTAGTAGGTAGCTGGGGGTGCGGCTTGGGGTGGGAGGAAGGGATGGGTGAGAGGAAGAACCGGTTAGGGAGGCAGAGACAGGTTGGACTGGTTTTGGGATGCAGTGGGTAGAGGGGAAGAGCTGGGCTGGTTGTGTGGTGCAGTGGGGGGAGGGGATGAACTGGGCTGGTTGAGGGATGCAGTGGGGGAAGGGGAGATTTTGAAACTGGTGAAGTCCACATTGATACCATATGGCTGCAGGGTTCCCAGGCGGAATATGAGTTGCTGTTCCTGCAACCTTCGGGTGGCATCATTGTGGCAGTGCAGGAGGCCCATGATGGACATGTCATCAAGAGAATGGGAGGGGGAGTGGAAATGGTTTGCGACTGGGAGGTGCAGTTGTTTGTTGCGAACTGAGCGGAGGTGTTCTGCAAAGCGGTCCCCAAGCCTCCGCTTGGTTTCCCCAATGTAGAGAAAGCCGCACCGGGTACAGTGGATGCAGTATACCACATTGGCAGATGTGCAGGTGAACCTCTGCTTAATGTGGAATGTCATCTTGGGGCCTGGGATGGGGGTGAGGGAGGAGGTGTGGGGACAAGTGTAGCATTTCCTGCGGTTGCAGGGGAAGGTGCCGGGTGTGGTGGGGTTGGAGGTCAGTGTGGAGCGAACAAGGGAGTCACGGAGAGAGTGGTCTCTCCGGAAAGCAGACAGGGGTGGGGATGGAAAAATGTCTTGGGTGGTGGGGTCGGATTGTAAATGGCGGAAGTGTCGGAGGTGTCTGAGAACGCCCTTGACCGTGTCTCCCGCATTTCCCGCGACACATCCCTCACACCCCGCCCCCGCCACAACCGCCCCAAGAGGATCCCCCTCGTTCTCACACACCACCCCACCAACCTCCGGATACAACGCATTATCCTCCGACACTTCCGCCATTTACAATCCGACCCCACCACCCAAGACATTTTTCCATCCCCACCCCTGTCTGCTTTCCGGAGAGACCACTCTCTCCGTGACTCCCTTGTTCGCTCCACACTGCCCTCCAACCCCACCACACCCGGCACCTTCCCCTGCAACCGCAGGAAATGCTACACTTGTCCCCACACCTCCTCCCTCACCCCCATCCCAGGCCCCAAGATGACATTCCACATTAAGCAGAGGTTCACCTGCACATCTGCCAATGTGGTATACTGCATCCACTGTACCCGGTGCGGCTTTCTCTACATTGGGGAAACCAAGCGGAGGCTTGGGGACCGCTTTGCAGAACACCTCCGCTCAGTTCGCAACAAACAACTGCACCTCCCAGTCGCAAACCATTTCCACTCCCCCTCCCATTCTCTTGATGACATGTCCATCATGGGCCTCCTGCACTGCCACAATGATGCCACCCGAAGGTTGCAGGAACAGCAACTCATATTCCGCCTGGGAACCCTGCAGCCATATGGTATCAATGTGGACTTCACCAGTTTCAAAATCTCCCCTTCCCCCACTGCATCCCTCAACCAGCCCAGTTCATCCCCTCCCCCCACTGCACCACACAACCAGCCCAGCTCTTCCCCTCTACCCACTGCATCCCAAAACCAGTCCAACCTGTCTCTGCCTCCCTAACCGGTTCTTCCTCTCACCCATCCCTTCCTCCCACCCCAAGCCGCACCCCCAGCTACCTACTAACCTCATCCCACCTCCTTGACCTGTCCGTCTTCCCTGGACTGACCTATCCCCTCCCTACCTCCCCACCTACACCCTCTCCACCTATCTTCTTTACTCTCCATCTTCGGTCCGCCTCCCCCTCTCTCCCTATTTATTCCAGTTCCCTCCCCCCATCCCCCTCTCTGATGAAGGGTCTAGGCCCGAAACGTCAGCTTTTGTGCTCCTGAGATGCTGCTTGGCCTGCTGTGTTCATCCAGCCTCACATTTTATTATCTAGGCTCTAACCTGGTGTTATGTAACTTCTGACTTTGTCCACCCCAGTCCAACACTGGCACCTCCACATCATTTCAGCAAATGAGGGGACGGGGGAAGCAGGTAGAATGTATTCACACAAGGACATATGAGGAGTAGAACATTTGGCCTCTCCTCAACAGGATTACAGCCGGTGTTTTGCTCCAAATCACTTTTCCCACTGACTTCTCAAAGAAAGTGTTGCCTTCACACAACCATTGGATGTCCTGAAGAACTTTGCAGCTAAGTAAATTCTTTCTGAAGAGTTGCCAGCATTGTAATTTTAAGCAACATAGCAGTGCTGAACGACAACGGGGTGCTGATGACAGATAGTCTGTTTCTGTGATGGCAATGGAGGCCAATGTATTGTTTCAGGAGATTGAAACAGAAGAAATACGTAGAACCTGAGATAATAGGAGCTGCATGAACACAGCAGGCCAAACAGCATCAGAGGAGCACAAACACATGGTAAAGGTGGGCAAGTGGGATAGATTGAATCACTCTTGCAGAGGGACGACCCTGACATTTTTGGCTGAATGTGCTGCAACCATTCAATGACCGGATGCATTTTTACACAGCAAGATCCCGCAAAGAGCGATGAGGTGTTGAACAAATAGTAAGAACAGAAACTGGAGGCAGTGGAGATCGTGCAGAGAGAGAAATGGAAGATATCTTTCAGGCCATTGTCATTTGGCTTCTCTGTCTAGAAACTGTCATTGCTACTCAAGTTTCCAGCTGTTCCCATGTTTATTTCAGATCTCCAGCATCTGCAGCATTTTGCTTTTGTGTTTAATGACCAGATCATTTGTTTCTGGATAAGAATTGGATGAAGCAATGTAGTGAGCCTGTCTTCAAATGTGTACCAGGAACTTTAACATCATCGCCATAGGACAGAGTTAACATCTCATTGGAAACTGTGCACCACTGAGAGTGTAGCACTTCCTCCTTACAGCATGGAAAGTTCAAGCATACATTCGGCACTCAAGCATCTAGATTGGGGCTTGAACCCATAGCCTCCTGGCTCTGTAGGACATGAACTCCTTCATTTATCTAAAGTGAACCTGAGTTCCAGGTTTGTTTCATTTGGGTTTGTTTATTTGGATGCTATTGTTTGAATTTTGTTACCGGGCTTGGGACAGTTAGAGTCACAGAGTTATTCAGCACAGAAACATACCCTTCAGTCCAACCAGTCCATGCCGACCAGATATCCTAAACTGATCTAGTCCCATTTGCCAGCATTTGGCCCATATCCCTCTAAATCCTTCCTGTTCATATACCCATTCAGAGGGCTTTAAATTGTATCAGCCTCCACCACCTCCTCTGGCAGCTCGTTCCATACACACACCACCCTCTGTATGAAAAAATGTTATCCCTTAGACCCCTTTTAAATCTTTCCCCTTTCACCTTAAACCTATGCCCTCTAGTTTTGGACACCCCTATTACGGGAAAAAGAACTTGGCTACTCACCCTGCCCATGCCCCTCATAATTTTATAAATGTCTATAAGGTCACTGCTCAACCTCGATGTTTCAGGGAAAATAACCCCAGCCATTTCAGCCTCTCCCTGTATTTCAAACGCTCTAACACTGGCAACATACTTGTAAATATTTTCTGAACCCTTTCTGAGTGGTGTCTCTTGCATGCACTTTATTTTAGTTTTGGTGAGTTTTGTTCTGCTCACTGGAACTGGTTTGCTGTAGTAACTTTACTGCTTATTTTTGGGAAATGTGATATTGTCCACTTTGGAATAGAAAAATCATTATACTATTCGCATGGAGAGAGATTGTAGAACTCTTGACGTACAGGGGGATCGGAGTGGGCTGTAACACGAATCATATGAAGTTAGTATATGGGTTCACCAAGTGATTAGGGAAAAAAGAATGGATCATTGGTGTTAATTGTAAGGAAACATGGAAACATAGAACACAAGAGCAGAAGCAAGCCATTCAGCCTTTTATTGCCCCCTCCCCTTTAATCTGAGACTATGCCCCCCATCCCTGATTCTCCCATGAGGAGAAACATCCTCTCACGCTGGCAAACCCTTTAAGAATCCTATATATATTTCAATGAGATCACCTCCGATTCTTCTAATCTCCAGTGGATAGACTCCCAGGCTGCTTAGCCTTTGCTCATACGACAATCCCTCCATACTGAGGATCATCCTGGTGAACCTTCTCTGGACTGCCTCCAATAAAACAATATATTTCCTTAAATAAAGGGACCGAAACTGTTCACAGTACTCCACATATGCTCTACCCAGCACCTTGTACAGTTGCAGTTCCATGCTCTTATGCTTCAACCTGCTTAAAATAAGGGCAAACATTGCATTTGCCTTCCTGATTACCTGCCACACACCCTGTGTGCTAGCTTTCTGCATTTCATGCCTAAGTCTCCCCCAAGTCTCTTTTTGTTGTAGTTTTCTATAGATTTTCTCCATACAAATAATATTCTGTTCTTTTACTTTCTCTTACATAATGAACAACTTCATATTTTATCACATTGTACTTCATTTGCCGACTTTTTGCTTGCTTAATTAACCAATTAATACTTCTTTGTAAATAGTATCCCCCTCAAAATTTGACTTTCCGTCTACTTCTGTGGTATCTGCAAGTTTGGCTATACTTCCTTCCTCCAAGTCATTAGTATATATTGTTAATAGTTGCAGTCACAGCACTGATCCCTGTGGTACGCTGCTTGTTACTGGCTGCCAACCTGAAAAAGAGACCCTGAGACCCACTTGCTGTTTTCTGCCTATCAAGCAATTGTCTCTCCATGCCAATGTACTACCTCCAACATCGTGGGCTCTTATGATTTAACCTTTTGTGAGGTACTATGTTGAATGCTTTCTGTGTGTCCAAATGCGACACATCACAGGTTCCCCTGTATCCACTCTGGTTGAGACTTACTCAAAAAGCTCTAATGAATTAGATTAGATTAGATTCACTACAGTGTGGAAACAGGCCCCTCGGCCCAACAAGTCCACGCTGCCCCTTGATATATGAGTTAGACATGAATTCACTTTCATGAAGTCGTACTGACTCTGCTTGATTAGATTATCATTTTCCAAATCTTTGGCTATTATTTCCTTAATAATTAATTCCAATTCTTTTCCAACAGTGGATGTTAGGCTAATCAGCATCTCGTTACCACTTATTGCTCCCATCCCTTTTTGGGTAGGGAGCATAAAACAGTTTTCCAATCCTCTGGTACTTCTCCAGAATCCAAGGACTTTTAGAAAATTACAAGCAATGCACCCACTATCTCTGCAGCTGCTTCCTTTAGGATTTAGGTTGCAAACCTTCATAATAAATTCCAATTTTTCTGATGATAAGAGACCTGCATTTGTTTGGCTAATCCTGTTCTGTTCGCATACACATGGCAACTTTTGCAATCAGTTTGCATGTTCCTTGCAGGTTTATTCCTGCACTTTATTTTCCTCTTAGTCAATCCCCTTGTCCTTCTTTGCCTAATTCAAAACTGCTCTCAATTCGCAGATCTATTGCTTTTTTTTGGCCATTTTGTATGCCCCTTCCCTGGATCTGTGCTAGCCCTAGTTTCCAAGGTTAGCCAATGATCGAGGCTTCTTTCTGATTTTATTTCTGTGCCACACAGGAATGAACAATTGTTGCTGTTCCTTCATGTACTCTTTAGATGTTTGATGTTGCCTATCCACTCTTTTCCCTTTAAGTAACTTTCCCAATTTTTTGCAAATAAGGAAGTTGGAGTATAAAAATAAGAAAGTTTTACTGCAACTGAACAGAGCATTGGTGGAAGAGTATCTAGACTACTGTGCACAGGCTTTGTGCTCTCAGTTGAAAAGGTTATAACTGTGTTAGTAACAGTCCAAAGAAGATTCACTCAGCTCCTCCCTACAATGAAGGACCTTTGAGGAATGGTTAAACATCTTTGGCCCTGAGAAGAAGAGGAATTTTTCCCAGGAGCAGAGGAGGCCGAGGGGTGACCTTATAGAGGTTTATAAAATCATGAGGAGCCTGTATGAGCTGAATTGCAAAGGTTATTTCTCCCCCAGGGTAGAGGGCGTAGGTTTTAAGGCAAGAGGGGAAAGGTTTAAAAGGTACCTCAGGGACAACATTTTCACACAGATGGTAGTGCGTGTGTGGAACGAGCTGCCAGAGAACGTGGCAGACACAAGTCAATTTCAACATTTAAGAGACATCTGGACAGGTACATGGATAAGAAAGGTTTAGAGGGACATGAGCAAATGAAACTTGTTCAGTTTAGAAAACCAGGTTGGCTTGGACGAGTTGGGCTGAAGGGTCTATTTCTGTGCTGTATGACTCTAAGACTCTAAGAAAGGATCCTATTGAATAATATAAGATCTTGAGGGGAGTGGACACGGTAGAGGCACTTTCCTCTTATGAGGGAAAGTAAAATTAGGTGGCATAGTTTAGTAAGAAGTACGAGGAGATTTTGTCTCAGGTGATTGCGAGAGTGTGGGGTTTTCTTCATCACGAGATGGTGGAGGATGGCTCCTTAAATTTGGTCAAGATTTTAGATAGACAAGGCACTCAACAGTTGTGTGGGGAATGGTCTGGAGAGTAGACCTGAGACCACAACTGGGCTAGCCATGACTTTATTGAACGGTAGGGCAGGCTTGGACCCTAACCCTACTGCAGTCTTGAAGGAATAAACAGCTTGTGTCCACTTTCACATCCTATTTTCCTATGTTGAAGATTAGGCTTAAATGGAACTTTTTTTGTCAAAGACTTATTTACTGCACAGTAGGAAGCCAATGAATTCATGTGGAGCAATTGAGTCAGTCATACTCACCTGCTCGAACCCCATTGCCATTCAAGTTTTTCTCTATTGCACGTCCATCCAATTTCTTTTGATTAGTTCTGTTTGCACAAACTCTGTGTTCAGCGAGTTACAGGATATTTTGAAAATTTGGTCCAATTCCAATATTCAAGCCCATTGTACATAGCTAAAAGGCACTGACACTTGGGGAAAACTAATAGCCAACCCCAAAAATCTCATCTCATGGCTCATTGCTTCCTGTCATTAAATCTAGGTTTTGTCCAGGCTGAAAGCGGTTCTCCTATTCTATGAGATAGAATAGAATAGACAGAACTGCAGAAGCTGGAGTCAGGGATAACACAATGTGGAGCTGGATGAACACAACAGGCCAGGCAGCATCAGAGGCGCAGGAATGCTGATGTTTCGATTTGGGAACCTTCTTTAGAAATGCTGAAGAAATTCTTCAGAAGGGCGCTGACCCGCAACGTCAACTTTCCTACTCCTTGATGCTGCCTGGCTTGCTGTGTCCTTGAAACTGGCATCATAGTTAGACAGAGTAGTGAAGAAGGTGTTTGGCATGCATGCCTTTATTGCTCAGATCATTGAGTATAGCAGTTGGAATGGCATATTGCAGCTGTACAAGATATTGGAGTACTGTGTACAGTTCAGGTTGTCCTGCTGTCGGAGAGAAATTTATTAAGTTGAAAAGGGTACAGAAAAGATTTACAGGGATGTTACCTGGACTGGAGGGTTTGAGTTACAAGGCGATGCTGGATAGGCTAGGGCATTTTCCACTGGAACTTAGGCGGTTGAGGGGTGACCTTATACAGGTTTGTAAAATCATGAGGACATTAGAGAGGGCAAATAACAAAGGTGTTTACCCTAGGGTTGGGATTTCAAACCTCGAGGGCATAATTTTAAGTTGAGAGCGGAAATATTTAAAAGGGACACAAGAGGCAACCGTTTCACAAAGAACTTGGTGTGTATATGAAATGAACTCAGAGGAGGCTGCAGAGGCTGGTATATTTACAGCATTGGAAAGACTTTTGGACAGGGACATGAATAGGACAGGTTTAGAAGAATATGGACCAAACACAGGCAAGTAGAACTAATTAGTTTGGAAAATCCTGCTGGCATGGACAAGTTGGACCGAGGGGTTTGTTTCCATGGTGATATGCCTCCATGGTAGTGTAGTAATTGAGACCAGGTGGACCCTCGTTAACTATGAGTCTCTTGATTGTGTTTGTTAGCCTGGGCCAGTCACGAAAGCCTCGGCTGACTGATATAACAGGAGATGTCCATACCCAGGTGGTGACTTTCTGCCTTCGGAGCTTGCAGCAATACCTTTATGTTGAGCCTCCTGCTAGCTGGTGCACCCTGGCAAAGTATTTTATCCACCAGGTGCATAGCCTCAATTACAACACGCAGCTCATGTTTATCGAGTACAAGTGTTTGCAGGTTGCCCTCAGGACGCTGCCTTTCTTATACCAAGACATCATCACTGTCTGGGACATGGTTGACTTGTGCTGGGCCTACCCTCTATCAGGAGTAGCGTCTAATGTCAAAGAGCCATTGTAAAGGAATCTGCACCTCCACAATTGTGAGTTCGAGTGGTTGGTGGACTGGAGGGCTGGGGCTGTGGGTGTGACCAGGGTCAGGGGCATGCTAGGTGGCAGGGGCCTGGGCTGGATGCTGCTGCAGGAATTGGAATGCAGGGGGCGCAGTAGATGCCCAGCTTCTGGCCACCGCCATCCAACACCTTAGAACGGCAGTGCTCGGCTCCAACATTGAGACCCAGTTAGAGGATGCACAGGTATGTGGCAGAATCCCATCTGCATGTACCCCTGCCTGATCAGAATTTCACATTGGCCCAAAGATCCCATTCTTTCCCTGGGGGCCTGTGCTTCACAAACTGAGACCCCTCCAAAACACTGATAGTATAGATTTTAGAAATGCCCTGTACAGACTGCTGCTGCACACCATCCACCTCCTCTTCTTCACCCACCGCCCTGGCACATCCTGTTGTGCCCATTTGCCATTGGATGGTGGAGATCCCAAGTGGAGGGTTCTCCATGTAGGAGTCCTCCATCTTTCCTTCGGGGATCTGGGGTGGAGGGTTTTGCACGCAACAGTCCCTTGTAACCGCAGATTGCAGTGGTTCACAGATTCCCAGTCCAACTGTCTGTTTTGTGGCACTGTGGACAATGTAATTTAGATAAATGTGAAGTGTTGCATTTTGGTAGAGCAAACGTAGGAAGGACTTACACAGTTAATGGTAGAGCCCTGGAGAGTGTTTTTGAGCAGAGAGACCAAAGGGTTCAGGTGCATTGATCCTTTACATTACGTGTGTGGGTGCTTGCACTCCCTCTTCAGTTGTCTCAAAGACCTCCTTTTGTGGTTTTGGTGGCACTTCAGCCCCACACTCCTGATCTTTAGGCACTTGGTGGGGAGGGGAGCAGGCAGGTTGGAGGATCTCCTTGGGGGTCTGGTCCTGGGCCTGGCCAAACTGGTCATTAACAAGGCCAGGCAGCAGGTTGTGGAAGGTGTCATTTCTGCCAACTGCCTCCCTTTCTTCTGACCAATACTCTCAATGCCTTTAGGGAAAGGGGGCATTGCTTTATTCCCCCTTCCAATTCAATTTTGCTTTGATCCTTGAGCCCTACGGGGCTCTGCTTGTCACTGGTTCCCTGGCTTCATGGGCGTCTTTCCTGGTAGTAGAATATTAATAAACCTATTTACACAACTGCTTTTGTTCACTTTATCCTATATGTATATACATCCAGGAGATTAGAATCTCCTCAGTTGAGAATTGACTCTAAGCTTGCTGACTCCAGGCAGTGTACTGTGCATTAGTACATACAGGATGTCTTTGCAATGGGACCCGGCCTATGTGCAGTTATTTCAGGTGGGAATGGAAATTGCTCTTCATATTTTAAATGCTGTGATACAGGAAGGATCAATATTCCTTAATAACTTTAATGTTGGTATATGAATTTGTCATGGAATAATGATTGAGATAAATTTGCTTTGCCCACATTCCGATGTTGAAATTGCTGGATAATGGATGTGGGCATTTTTTCCCCCTCCATTCACTCTGTCCCAAAATTCCTAAGACTTCTTCATCAGAGGTAAATAAAATGTCTGAAAAATTCACTTCATTTTTAAAATCAATTCTTTCATGGGATGTGGTTAATGCTGGCAAGGCTGGCATTTGCTGCCCATCCCTTATTTTCCGCGAACAGAGAGGCTCGCTTGGCTATTTCAGAAGGCAATTATGGGTGAGTTGTAATACTGTGGGCCTGGATAAGATGGGGATAGAGATTTCCTTCCCTAAAGGATATTGGTGAATCAGATGAGTTTTTATGACAATTGATAATAGTTTCATGGTCCACACCCATTACTGAGAATAAATTCAATTTTATATTTATTAATTGAATTTAAGTTCCACCAGCTTTGTGATTTGATCCATGTCCCCAAAGCATTAGCTTGAGCATCTGGATTGCTAGTCTATTCCTGTCACCCACTGAGCCGACATAGAAATGAGATGGGAGATGGAATTACCAGACCTCCACTCTCAAGGATGCTTGTGGTGGAGGCTTACTGCTGGAACCCTACTCATCTAAGAAGGTCTGAGGGGCTGTAGGAAGCTCAAGGTTAGCCTGAATGTATATTACCTTCATCTGAATATGAGGTCAACTTTATACCTAGCTAAACAGCCAATATTATCCAGGAGTTTCTTGAGCTCTTTGGCAAGGTCGGCCCCCAAAAAAGCTCCATAGAGTCATCCCACACACCAAAAGTGGCCTCACCAGTGTCCTGTACAGCCGCAACAAGCCATCCCAACTCCTATAGTCAATGATCTGAGAAATGAAGGCAAACTTTCCAGCCTTCCTCCTGTGATACAATGTTAAAGGAACTATGCACCTGAACCCTTCGGTCTCTCTGCTCAACAACACTCTTCAGGGCTCTAGCATTAACTGTGTAAGTCCTGCCTGCATTTGTTCTACAAAAATGCAACACCTTGCATTTATCTAAATTAAACTTTATTTGCCAATCCTTGGTCCATTGGCCCACCTGATCAAGATCCCATTGTAATCTTAAATAACCTCCTTCACTGTCCACTACACCACCAATTTTGGTGTCATTTACTAACTAACAAATTTACTAACTATGCCTCCTGTATACTCATCCAAATAGTTTATATAAATGACAAATAATAGTGGAACCAGTACTGATTCTGCAGAATACTGTTTGTCACAGGCCGAGAAACAGCCCTCCACCACCTCCCTCTATCTCTGACCATCAAGCCAATTGGCTAGCTCTCCCACGATGCCATGTGATCTAACTTTACTAACCAGTCTACAATGCGGATCCTTGTCAAAAGCCTTCCTAACGTCAATGTAAATAGCACCTTCTGCTCTGCCTTCATCCATCTTCTTGGTCACATCCTCAAAGAATTCAAAAAAGTTAGTGAGATATGACTTCCTGCTCACAAAGCCATGCTGACTATTCCTGATCAGTCTTTGTCTCTGCAACTGCAAGGAAGTCTGATATCTCAGAATCTCTTTCAACAACTTACCCACCACTGACATCAGACTCACTGGTCTATACTTCCAAGGCTTTTCCTTGTAACTCTTCGTAAACTAAGGTATAACATTAGCCACTTTCCAACCTTTTGGCATCTCACCCATGGATGTAGATGATACAAATATCTCTTTCGGGGCTCCACAATTTCTTCCCTAGCTTCCCACAATGTCCTGAGCTACACTTTATCAAGCGCTGGAGATTTACCTCCCTTTATGCTTTTAAGACCTTCCAGCACTTCCTTTTCTGTACTATAGACTGTTTTCAAGCCATGAATGTTTATTTCCCTGAGTTTCCTAGTTACAATGTCTTTCTCCACAGTAAAAACTGATGCAAAATGTTTGTTTATTATCTCTCCCATTTTCTGTGGTTCCACACATGGACAATCTTGTTGCTCACCGAGGGCCCTACTCTCTCTCTAATTGCTCTCTTACCCTTAATGTATCTTATAGAATCTTTTTAGGTTATTCTTAACCTTATCTACCAATGTTCTCTCATGTCCTGTTTTTGCCCTCCTGATTTTCCTCTTAACTATGCCCCTATCCCTTTATACTCCTCAAGAGACTCACTTGATCCCAGCTGTCTATACCTGACATATGCCTCCTTCTTATTGCTGACCAGAGCCTCAATATCTCTAGTTATCTAGTGATTCCTTCACCCACCAGCCTTGCCCTTCGTGCTAACAGGAACACGTTGTCCTCAACTCTCGGAATCTCACTTTTGAAAGCCTCCTACTTGCTAGTCATCCCTTTATGTGTGAACAGTCTACCCCAGTTAACTTTGGAAAGATCCTGCTAATACCATCAAATTGTCCATTTGAAGTTCCCAATCAAAGCCCCAGAGGAGGTAACTGTTCCAGACCATATATCTGAGTCAATCCAATTGTATGTGAGAATAAAACGTGAGCAGTACTTACGGCAGGTAGAGGATCCTGCTCCGTGGACAAGGCAGTCAGCTGGCTGAATGGTGGGTAAAGTCTCTTCGCTGGCAGCAGAGGAGGCTGACCACCAGAGGAGGTTCTAGTCTCTGGTGTTGGTTTCGAATCAGTGACTACTCGACGTGGAAGTGGAAGAGGAGGCAGCTTTTGACCATTTCCCCTTGGGGGTAATCGAGGGCCACTGGACTCTTGTGTCGATAGGCTAGCAGTCCACCTGTCAGGAGCAATGTCTGAGGGCTCTAGATTAGAGCTTGAGAAACTTGAGTGAGGAGTTGGTGAGCTCTGTACCTCCTTTGTGGGAACAAAAAGACACAGCTCTTCATAATGGACAGTGGACTGGCTCAGCTGCAAAAGAGGAGATTGCAGTCACATGCAGAACATTTGGCAATCCTTTACCAATGTTTATCTACACCCACGAGCACAGAGCCTCAACTTGCTGCCTGTGAAGAGCTACTCCCCATTGAGAAAAATCCCTGTGAGTTCGGACTACCTCCTGTCACATAGTCAGACTGCAACAAATTCCCAGACAGCAAGATCCAATAACAAAGGATCTGAAGAGGGTCAGTGCACCTGATATGTACAATCATTCCCACTCTCTCCTTAGTTTGCAGCACATCTCGCCATAGAAACCCCACTGATGCGACCATGTTAAAACAGGGAAAGCAACTCCAGCAAGTGGGCACTTAGAGCTTAATTAGGGAGGCCAGTCTGGGTGCTTGGGCAGGGGAGGGGAGAATAGGCCAAGGGAGGCCAGTGTGGGAGGGGTGAGGAACAGAGTGAAGGCCAGGCGTGGAGGGAAAGCTAGGCAGGGAAGGTAGGAGAATCTCCGGCAACAGCAGCAGTGCACGCATTCGTGACATGTTTAATCAGCCTCAGCATTACTCCTGCTCTTTCTAGTTTGCTGGGAATTGATCTAATCACAGGGCCTAGTCCTGGTTATAAGCAGGTCAGCACTGACAGCAATTGTACAGACTTACTCAAGGTTTCAGAATGGCATTTGTGAAGTCTCAGAACTATTACAGTGCAAAGTGATGCCAGTTGGCGCATTATGCCTGTGTCAGCTCATGGAATGAGCATTTCTCTCTGTGCCATCTTTCCCACAACATTTCATTCAGACATTGGAAAGCCTGATTGACTTTGCCACCATCAAACTTGCAGGCACTGCATTTCAGACCCCAACCACTCGTTCGTGGATAAACTCTTACCAAACATCATTTCTCCTTCTTTTACCAATTACTTTCAATCTGTGATCTCACATCCTTGATTTCTTTGTGAGCGGGAACAGTTTCTCCCCAGCTACCAGGTTCAGACCCCTCAGCATTTTGAACCATCTTGATCCAATCTCCTCTTTACTTTTTCTTCCCCAAGGAAAATCACCCCAGCTTTTCCAATTTATCCAAGTAACTAAAGTTCCTCATCCCTGCAACCATTCTCATTAACATCTTCCACAGTCTTCCCTGCATTAGGGCAGCATGTTGGCTCAGTGGTCAGCACTGCAGCTTCACAGTGCCAGGGTCCCAAGTTGGATTCCAATCCTGGGTGACTGTGTGTGTAGAGTTTGTATGTTCTCCCTGTGTTTGCATGGGTTTCTTCCAGGTGCTCTGGTTTCCACCCTCAGTCTAAACCTGCGCAGGTAGGTGCGTTGGGCATTGGAAATGCAGAGTCACAGGGATAGGATAAGGGAGTGGGATGTTCTTCAGAGGGTCAGTGTGACTTGATTGGCCAAATGGCCTGTTTCCTGTAGGGTTTTTATGATTCTCTCCATTGTCTTCATGTTCTTCTGTAAGTGCAGTCCTGGAAATTGTACAGAACACTCCGACTGAAAACAGTCCAGTGTCTTATATAAGTTTAGCACAATTTCCTTCCCTTCTTATTCGGCACTCCTGTTAGTCAAGTCTGGGATACTCTGCACTTTCTATATTGCTCTCTCAACCTGTCCTGCCACCAGTTATGACAGATACTCATGTACTGCCAGGCCCCTCTGCTGTTACACCCACATTCTAATTGTACCTTTTATTGCATACCTTATGTTCTCCCTACCCAAATAAATCGCCTCACACTCTCTGCATTGAACCTCATCTGCCACTTGTCTGCCCACTTCACCAAATTTTCAGTGACTGTGTGAAATTCTACATTGTTTATATTATTTCCCTGTATTGTATCATCAACCATTTGTGAATATGTTTCCTATATACCAAGTTGTTGGGCACGATGATTCGATCCTGACAAAAGCTGCTTTGGCATTTCCCTCAAAAATGTTACAAAGAGACCCATTTAACAAGCAAGGCATCAGATACCGAGCCTGAGCTGACAAACACATCACCCAAATATAACACCATTGGGGCAAGAGGGGAAATGTCATTGTTTGGTTTAAGCAGAGGGATGAAGAAACTGGCTGATGTTTTATTACAACAACACAACAGTGCAAACCATACATTAGTGGGATTAAGACAATAATGTGACTGTCACTGTCACAGAGAGAACGTGCACATCTCTGTCACGGTGTTGGTGTGACAATGCATCTAACTGAATAAGTGTTGTGCTGTGAGTCAGTCACTGTGACAATGTTTTTGAATGTCTCTATTACAGTGTGTGTGATTGTCCCTGTGACTGTGTGAGTGTCTCTGTCTCTGTGACTGTGTGACAGTGTGTATGACAGTGTGTATGACTCAGTCCCTGTGACAACATGACACTGCGTGTGACTCCATCCCTGTGACTGTGACAGGAACTGTGAATTTGCATCTGTGACTGTGTGACAGCATGCATGATTTGATACCTGTGACTGTGTGCGTGACTCTGTCTCTGTGACTGTGTGCGTGACTCTGCCCCTGTGACAGTGTGAGAGTGTGACTGTGTGCGTGACTCTGCCCCTGTGACAGTGTGAGAGTGTGACTGTGTGCGTGACTCTGTCTCTGTGTGCGTGACTGTCTCTGTGACAGTGCGAGAATGTGACTGTGCGTGACTCTGTCTCTGTGACTGTGTGCGTGACTTTGCCCCTGTGACAGTGTAAGAGTGTGACTGTGTGCGTGACTTTGCCCCTGTGATAGTGTAAGAGTGTGACTGTGTGCGTGACTCTGTCTCTGTGTGCGTGACTGTCTCTGTGACAGTGCGAGAATGTGACTGTGCGTGACTCTGTCTCTGTGACTGTGTGCGTGACTTTGCCCCTGTGACAGTGTAAGAGTGTGACTGTGTGCGGGACTCTGCCCCTGTGATAGTGTAAGAGTGTGACTGTGTGCGTGACTCTGTCTCTGTGACTGTGTGTGTGACTGTCTCTGTGACAGTGTGAGAGTGTGACTGTGTGCGTGACTTTGCCCCTGTGATAGTGTAAGAGTGTGACTGTGTGCGTGACTCTGTCTCTGTGACTGTATGTGTGACTGTCTCTGTGACAGTGTGAGAGTGTGACTGTGTGCGTGACTCTGCCCCTGTGACAGTGTGAGAGTGTGACTGTGTGCGTGACTCTGTCTCTGTGACTGTGTGTGTGACTGTCTCTGTGACAGTGTGAGAGTGTGACTGTGTGCGTGACTTTGCCCCTGTGATAGTGTAAGAGTGTGACTGTGTGCGTGACTCTGTCTCTGTGACTGTGTGTGTGACTGTCTCTGTGACAGTGTGAGAGTGTGACTGTGTGCGTGACTCTGCCCCTGTGACAGTGTGAGAGTGTGACTGTGTGCGTGACTCTGCCCCTGTGACTGTGTGCGTGACTGTCTCTGTGACAGTGTGAGAGTGTGACTGTGTGCGTGACTCTGTCTCTGTGACAGTGTGCGTGACTGTCTCTGTGACTATGTGACAGTGTGTGTGACTGTGTCCCTGTGACTGTGTGACAGTATGCGTGAATCTGTATCTGTGACTGTCTGACAGTGTGTGTGACTCTGTGCCAGTGACAGTGCGACCTTGTGTGTGACATGGCATTTCTATATACTTTTGTGGGTTGGGATTCACCTGAAATGGACTCACGATTGTGTTACAATGCCACCATCATGATAAGTGACTACTATAAAACCAGGTTTGTCCTACCACTAATTGAGTAAATGAATGGCCCTGGTCATGGGCAGGCTAAATCCCTACCTGTCGACAAGGCACAGTCAGGCATTCATTGTAGGGGTCAATAGGAAATTGCGTGTGGTAATTGACCAAATCCTGCAGTGAGTTGTGGAATATTGACTGTCCTGTGATGTTGTACTGTCCGCTTGTCGTTACATCAATGATGAAATGACGGCATCGATCAAATCCTCTGGAACAGACACAAGCAGAGAAGGTTAAAAAAAATCCTCTGCCTCCAGATTGTTAGTGACTGAGTAAAGAACCTAAACAGCAAGAAATTGAAGAAGCCTCAAAGATGGTTTGATGTAAAAACTTAAGGGAGGAGCAGATGGACAACCATGTCAGAATGAGTGGCAGCCTGGAGACTGGCAAACTGACGTGGAGAATCTTTCCTGCAACATCCCATGTTCATTTCTTACATACTCTTCGATCTTCTAGATTCTGCTCTGTCTACGGCTGCATGATAGTTTTACAGCTGAAGTCTATAATTCACATTATTACAGGGCTGAATGCCTTCTTTGAAGTAGAAATCTTTAAAGGAGCAATGTTTTGGCACGAATCCTATGTGTGCAGGGCAGAGAACCAGAGTTTGAAAATCCATACAGAACAAAGGGGTCAGTAATTGACAGGACTTCAAAGGACCATAACGACAGAAATTTAAAAAGATAGAACTTTTACGTGCTTTGAAAAGGAAGGCTTATAAACTCCTAAATAAATGCAGCTGGAAGTTCAGGGACTGCATGGGGAAGAAAGAAAAATCTTGAAATGTCACACCCAATAAGGTATTAAGGAAGCTTCAAAGAGATAGATTACAGACTAAACTGATCTTCTGCTTTTAAATTCTGTGTCTGGTGCCACATCTCTCACTAACACCTGAAGAAGAAGCGCAACTCCAAAAGCTTGTGTTCATAGAATCCCTACAGTGTGGAAACAGGCCCTTCGGCCCAACAAGTCCACAATGAACCATGGAGGAACCCACCCAGGCCCATCCCCCTATAACCCACCTAATCTACACATCCCTAGACACTATGGGCAATTTAGCATGGCCAATCCACCTAACGTGCAAATCTTTGGACTGTGGGAGGAGACCAGAGCACCCGGAGGAAACCCACACAGACATAGAACATAGGACGTAGAACAACACAGTGCAGAACAGGCCCTTCGGCCCTCGATGTTGCACCGACCTGTGAACTAACTTAAGCCCATCCCCCTACACTATCCCAGACACAGGGAGAATGTGCAAACTCCACACAGACAGTCACCTGAGGCTGGAATTGAACCTGGGTCCCTGGTGCTGTGAGGCAGCAGTGCTAATCACTGAGCCACCATGTTTTCAAATAAACCTGTTGGACTATAACCTGATGTCATGTGAATTTGACCTTCAGTTAACAGAGGGTGAGTTTACCGGTCATGAAATGTGACAAGAAAGAATAATGTAACACACACACACACACACACACACACACACACACACACACACACACACACACACACACAGATAGGATTTGAAGAGTCTCCTTCCTGGGTGTTACCTCAGATTACATACATGATGAGAGAAAAGACTTATAGATTGGGATCAGTTTGGTCTGAACTAGAGATTTGATTTGTATTTTGCCCTTTCAATCCTGGTTTTTATGTGTTAATGGAGGAAAGTGTGCTCGTGAGCTGAGGGATTTGTTTGCACTAGCCTGCGTTGTTGTATGCTGTGAAGGTCACAGTCTGAGAACAACTGCCCATGTTACAGGTAAAGGAACCTATTGCTCTGGGTGCTAGAAGACAGCAAAAGACAAGGATTGTGAAATTGACCGCTCAAATATAAAATCAACTGCTCAACTATTAACATTGACCTGTCTATTCTTCATGAACGACCCAGAGAATGATTTGTATATCTTTTGACTTTTAATGGATTCCTCAAATCCTATCTGTGTGCGCGTGCATTATGTTATTCTTTCTTCTCACATTTAGAGACCAGTAAACTCACTCTCTGTTAACTGAAGGTCAAATTCGCACGACACCAGGTTATAGTCCCACAGGTTTATTTGAAAACACAAGCTTTTTGAGCACTGCTCCTTCTTCAGGTGTTAGTGAGAGAGGTGGCACCAGACACAGGATTTACAAGCAAAAGATCAAAGGGTCATGGAACTAATGCAAATGTGTTGAACAGACCTAAGATGGCTGTTAAATATTTAATCAGTTAGGAAGGAGATGCAGGTTTTGATGAATTAATATGCAAATCAAAAGCTTCTTCCGAGATAACTAAAGGTTTATCAGTATACCAGAGGTGACATCTCAGGTCAGACAATGAATTTTAGCTGCGAGGCTTATTTAGAATCTGTGTTTTAACTTGGAGTCAGACTGGTTTTATTTCCAAAGTAGAAATTTATAAAATGCATGTGATTTCACTATAATTGGACTATAATTATAACCGTAACCTGGACGTCATCCACCCCAGTCCAACACTGGCACTTATACATCATCTGTTAACAGAAGCTGGCCTGGATAAATTGGAGATAACAAAGTGTGGAGCTGGATGAACACAGCAGGCCAAGCAGCATCTTAGGAGCACAAAAGCGATGTTTCGGGCCTAGACCCTTTAGGCCCGAAACGTCAGCTTTTGTGCTCCTGAGATGCTGCTTGGCCTGCTGTGCTCATCCAGCTTCACACTTTGTTATCTTGGATTCCCCAGCATCTGCAGTTCCCATCATCTTTGGTTAAATTGGCTTGTTTTCAGATATACGTTCATCCTGGTCTGGAAGAAAGGTATTCACACTGGAGAGATCCTTTTCAAATGAGTCTTGTTCAACCAACTGTGGGAACAAGTGTCTAAAGAAGGGGAACCTGTTTATCCATTGTCAGCCGTGAGTTTGACAGTTTGGGCTTCTCTGCCTGGAGTCGCAATGATTTGGGAGCCTTACCCTAGGGATACTTGTAACAGCACGAATGGGAAGAGGCCACAATGTAGCAGGTTCTCCTGTTCAACTTGAATGTGGCTGACCATTACTTTAACCCCCTGCGTCCAACTCCCACCATTAACCTTAATAGCCTGATCCAACAGTAATCTCAGTCCTGAAGTTCTTAACTGACTCTTAACCTCAGTGGTATTTTGGGGACAGTTGAGGATAGGGGATCCCAGATTTCCACTGCTTGTTATGTGAAGCAGTGCTTCCCAAGATTGGCTCAGAACAGCCTACTTAGAAATCAGTTTTGGTGTGTGTTGTGTATGGCTCATGTCTCAACAAGATCTTATTGTTCCACCCAGCCTTCAAACCCACCATGTTCCCAGTTGCTGGTTGGAGGCTGGAGATGTGGGTATCAGGTCAGGGAGATGGGTCTCTCAGTTCCTCGTTACCTGTATGAGAGGCTAAATCCAATCCGACTCTCACCAACACGGATAAGGAAACAGCCCTGAGATTTATTCTTCAGCAATTCTTCAGCTTCTCTGTCAGCAACAGACCATTAACACACGGTTAATACATGGACAACACAGGGTTAACACACACAACTAATACTCGCAAAATAAAGAGTTAATACACAGTAATATGATTAAGGGGAGGGGTAGGGTGTTGAGGATAGGAGGAGTAGGGTGTTTTGGAAGAGGGGTGGGAGGAGATTGGTGTGGGGGAGAGAACAGGATGTGTTCAGGGAAAGGAGGGCTAGTGTGGTTGGAGAGGGTGTTTTAGGACCGGATGTGTTTGGAGGAGGTTCAGGAGGAGGGGAAGGGGAGTTGAGAGGATGAAGGGGGAGTGTGAAGGATGGGAGAGGAAGCGTTAAGTGAAGGAGAGTGCTGAGGGAGCAGAAGGGAGTTTTGGGGGTGCGGCTAGTGTTGGGTGAGTTGTGTGGGGGAGTTCAGCAGTGAATTGGGAAGGTGAGGCATTGTGAAGTAATCTTTGCCAGGCATTGCCCTGACTCGTTGCTTCCAAACAAATCAGAGCTGGGTGTGTGGGAGCCAGTGGTTAGACAGACATCTGTGAGGGACAGTGTGAGTGTGACACGGGGGTGAGGTCAAACTGAGTGAGTGATACCAGAGGTCCACCAAATCTGGGTTTTTCAAGCCCAAACTGCCCTGGAGGCGTGTCATAACATAGCTAAACATTCAAAGTAACTCCACAGCTAATGTTAGACTTAATTGATCTGATTTGATCTGTTAATGGTGCACCAAGCTGTCCCATCACTGTTTCCCAGTTCGTTAATAAATACCTGTTTTACATAATCAGCTCAGAAGCTGGTCTCTGCTGTTCTTTGTTTTTTAAACTTTTGTAACATAATTGCACAGAGGGTCACGTTTACGCCATTTGGTCTAACTAGCCTGCTCCAACGTTTGATCATGGCCTTTGGCTGCCCACCGCTGATTGGATAAAAAGCAGCTCCACGCATTTGACAACTATCCCTGAGTCACTCTACAGACACTTCATTAAAATCATTCAAATTCTAGCAAAACCAAATCTGCAGACTGGAGCAACTCTGCCCTGGGCCCCTGATGTTCTCCTGTTCAGAGTACGCGTGAATGTATACACAATGCAGGGTACACTGGGTATATCACAGTGAGGGGCATGTCATGGGTGAGGGGTACATTACAGTGAGGGGTATATCACAGTGAGGGGCACGTCACGGCGAGGGGTACGTTACAGTGAGCATATTTCACCTTTTATATGGTAAATGTGATCCTGGAATAATTCTCAGTTTCGGAATCCGGGGCCCAGAGGCTTACTGCTGTTGAGCCAAGACTCACCTCCGTGTGATGATGCCGTGGAACCAGTCTGGGATCATGCCACCTCTCACCAGCTTCGCAGCTTGAGTTGTGGTGAACCAGGAGATGGCAGCTTTCCGAGTCACAGTCAGATCCATCGTAGTCACTTTGGCTGCTGTCAAACCACAAACAGATCAGACCGTCACTCATCCAGGTGACCTACCCACTTTGCCTATCAGCTTAACTGGCTTGGCAGTATCCTGCATTGCTCCATCTCTCTCCTAGGGATAACTTCTGATGCCCATTGAAATCGATATGGAGTGATTGCTGATTGCCTTGGGCAATTCAGTTGGCACATCTCTCACTTACCTGCAAAAATCAAGAAAAGGTATTTCTGCACAAAACACAAGTGACACATGATCAGGCAGAATATAAAGAATGGTACAGAATGCCTGGAAAGTTAATCAGGAGCAAGAAATTAGAGTGTGGGAGGAACTAGCTAGGAATGAAGAAATAGATAAGGTGTTTCTACACATAACTAAAAAGAAACAGTGTAAGTATAGTGTGCATCACTTTAAATCTATGCCCTCTCATTCTTGTTGACTTTATGAGCAGGAAAGGTTTCTCCCTATCTACTAAACCCAGCACACACATGATTTTGTAAGCTTCTTTCAAATCTCCTCTTAACCTTCTCTCCTAGAGGAGAACAGTCTTAACTTGTTCAAATTACCCTCATCACTGAACTTCCTCATCCCTGGGACCACTCTTGCAAACTGCTTGAGCATTCTCTTTAATCATTCCCATTGTGCCTATAATGTGGCACCCATAACTATACAAAATACTCCAGGAGATGTCAAAAACGGGTCTTATACAAGTTCAACACCACCTCCTTGTTCTCGTACTCTGCCTTTATTAATAAAGCCGAAAACACTGGATAGAACATACAACATAGAACATTACAGTGCAGTACAGGCCCTTCAGCCCTCGATGTTGCGCCGACCTGTGAAACCAAACTGAAGCCCATCTAACCGACACTATTCCATTATTATACATATGTTTATCCATTGACCATTTAATCGCCCTTATAGTTGGCGAGTCTACTACTGTTGCAGGCAGAGCATTCAATCCCCTTACTGCTCTCTGAGTAAAGAACCTACCTCCCACTTCTGTCCTATATCTATCACCCCTCAATTTAAAGCTGTGTCTCCTCGTGCTAGCCATCATCATCCAAGGAAAAAGGCTCTCACTGTCCACGCTATCTAATCCTCTGATCATCTTGTATGTCTCTATTAAGTCGCCTCTTAATCTTCTTCTCTCTAATGAAAACAGCCTCAAGTCCCTCAGCCTTTCCTCATAAGACCTTCCCTGCTGGTAAGTGTTCTCCGCACTATTTCCAATGCTTCCACATCCTTCCTATAATGTGGCGACCAGAACTGTACGCAATACTCCAAGTGCGGCTGCACCAGAGTTTTGTACAGCTGCAACATGACCTCATGGCTCCGAAACTCAATGCCTTTACCAATAAAACCTAACACACCGTACACCTTCTTAACAACCCTGTCAACCTGGGTGGCAACTTTCAGAGATCTATGCACATGGACACCGAGATCTCTCTGTTCATCCACCCTACCAAGAATCTTACCATTAGCCCAGTATTCTGTATTCCTGTTACTCCTTCCAAAGTGAATCACCTCACACTTTTCCACATTAAACTCCATTGGCCACCTCTCAGCCCAGCTCTGTAGCTTATCTATGTCCCTTTGTAACCTACAACATTCTTCCGCACTATCCACAATTCCACTGACTTTAGTGTCATCTGCAAATTTATGAACCCATCTTTCTACGCCGTCATCCAGGTCATTTATAAAAATGACAAACAGTAGTGGCCCCAAAACAGGTCCTTGCGGTACACCACTAGTAACTGAACTTCAGGATGAACATTTCCCATCAACCACCACCCTCTGTCTTCTTACAGCTAGCAAATTTCTGATCCATACTGCTAAATCACCCTCAATCCCATGCTTCCATATTTTCTGAAATAGCCTACAGTGGGGAACCTTATCAAACACTTTACTGAAATCCATATACACCACATCAACCACTTTACCCTCATCCACCTGTTTGGTCACCTTCTCAAAGAACTCAAAAAGGTTTGTGAGGCACGGCCTACCCTTCACAAAACCATGTTGACTACCCCTAATCAAATTATTCCACTCGAGATGATTATTAATCCTATCTCTTATAATCCTTCCCAACACTTTACCCATAACCAAAGTAAGGCTCACTGGTCTATAGTTACCAGGGTTGTCTCTACTCCCCTTCTTGAACAAGGGGACAACATTTGCTGTCGTCCAGTCTTCTGGCACTATTCCTGTAGACAATGACAACATAAAGATCAAAGTCGAAGGCTCTGCAATCTTCTCCCTAAGTCCCCAGAGAATCCTAGGATACATCCCATCTGGCCCAGGGAACTTATCTATTTTCACATTTTCCAGAATTGTTAACACCTTCTCCTCATGAACCTCAATCCCATCTCGTCTAATAGCCTGTATCTCAGTATTCTCCTTGACAACATTGTCTTTATCTTTGTCTTTTTTTGTTGGATTTTTTTATTTATTCATTTTGTGAGATGTGGGCATCACTGACTGGGACCAGCATTTATTGCCCGTCCCTAATTGCCCTTAAGAAGTTGATGGTGAGCTGCCTTGTTGAATGGCTGCAGACCACCTGCTGTGGGTTAATCCATGATGCCATTAGAGAGGGAATTCCAGGATTTTGATCCAGAGTCAGTGAGGGAACAACAATATATTTCCAAGTCAAGTGGCCTGGAGGAGAACTTGAAGCTGGTGGTGTTCCTATGAATATGCTGGCCTTGTCCTTCTAGATGGAAGTTGTCTGTCTGAGCATCTTTGGCCCAGTCATCTGTCCAAATAAACACCCAGGCCCCTCTGCTCCTATACCTTGTTCGAATTATACCCCCTATTTTATGTTGTCTTCTAATGTTCTCCCAACCAAAATGCATCACCTCCCACTTCACTGCATTAAGCCTTAGCTTTCCCTTATTTGCCAACTGCACCAGATGGTCAATATCCTATTGGAGTTCTGCTTGTCCTCCTCACAGTTTACAATTCTTCCAAGTTTTGTATCATCTTCAAACTTTGAAATTGTCCCTTGCACACCAAGATCCAGATATATATTATGAAAAGTACCATCCCTTGGGAAATTCCACTGCAAACTTTCCTCCAGAACTTACTACTTTCTTGACAAATCTGTTGTGTAGCACATTACAGACATTACGTATTACCCTCAAGAAGCCCTTGTGGTAGCCATTCAAAAAATTTCAGCAAGTTGCTTAAATGCAATTCTTCCATTAGACTCCCCAAAGCCTGTCTGTCATCTGCAAGCCAGCATTGATGGAATGCTGAGATACCAAGGTGTAGAGCTGGATTAACGCAGCAGGCCAAGCAGCATCAGCGGAGCAGGGAAGCTGATGTTTTGTGCCTAGACCGAAGAAGGGTCCAGACCCGAAGCATCAGCTTTCCTGCCCCTCTGATGCTGCGTGGCTGCTCTCTTCCTCCAGCTCTGCACCTTGTTATCTCAGATTCTCCAGCATCTGAAGTTCCTACTATCATTGATGGAATACTCCCTGGATGGATGCATCTCCGATACCACTCAAGAAGTTTTACCCCATCCAGGACAAAGCTGCCTGACTGATTGGCACCACGTCCACAGACTCCCCACACCAGTATTGCTCAGTAGGAGTGGTGTTCATCATCTGCAAGATCTTCTGCAGAAATTCACCAAAGCTTCTTAGACAATATCATCTGAACTCATGATAGCTCATATCCGCCTCCCTAACCCGTCCACTCTTCCCATCTCAAGCTCCACCCTCATCTCCTACCGACTAGCCTCATCTTGCTTCTTTGACCTGTCTGTCCTTCCTGGACTGACCTATCTCCTCCCTAACTCCCCACCTACACACACCTTTGCTGGCTCCAACCCAGCTTCCTTGGCCTGTCTGCCTCCTCTCCACCTATCTTCTCCCTTATCCATCTTTTATCCGCCTCCCCCTCTCTCCGCATTTATTTCAGAATCCCCTTCCCCTCCTCCATTTCTTAAGAAGAGTCTCAACACAGGACGTCAGCCTTCCTGCTCCTCTGATGCTGTTTTGCCTGCTGTGTTCATCCAGCTCCACCCGTTGTTATCTCAGATTCTCCAGCATCGGCAGTTCCTAATATCTCCGTATCTATTTTACTGAATTTGCCTCTGCTGAGGGTGTGTTTATGGGATGCTACTATATTGGGACAATTGCTACTTAGTAGTAAATATTCTGATAACTTTTTCAATAATGTTAAAGTTATCCCAATTCTTCTTTTGTTTGTATTTTAACTGTATAGTAAGAATAAGATGTGTGTTGCTTCAAGCTGGTAGTTTGACCAACTGAATTGCATCCAAAACACAATGCCTTTAAAAATAAGAAATGGTTCTGGTCTAGTCTATCTTCTTAATATATTTTGTTGGTATTTGGTCTGGTCCATAACAGTGATGATTGGAAGCTGCAACAACCTCAGGCCTTGCTCCTAGACAGGAATTGAATTTAGTAACCATTAGAACTGAAATTTAGCATCATGAAACTGTCTGTTCTCTGCATTTACAATGTTTTTAGTTCGCTGACGTGTACAGAATAGAAGAGGATTTCATCACAATTGGAACTCCCTTTGGAGTCTGGTTAAGTCATTAAGAACATAAGAACGGGAGCTCAGCCATCTTTTAAAATAAGAGGGAAGCCACTGATGATTGAGATGAAGAGAAATTCATGAGATGTAAAACTATGGAACCCTCTGTCACAGAGGACTGTGGAAGTACAGACATTATGTATGTTTAAAGTAGAGATTGACAAATTGTTAAATCTGACAGTTCAACTGTCAAACCTTCCTTTCAGCACTAATTTCTGCTTCACTTTGTAACACCCACACAGTTAAAAATGCACATTTGGCGCCCAATGTCCAATTCATTGCTACATGTCTGAGGTTGAAGTACTGATCCTTACGATAGCCCACTAGTCACAGCCAGTCAACCTGAGAATAACCTATTTATTCCTACTCTCTGTTTTATATCTGTTGCTGATCATTAATCCATGGCAGTACATTATTTCCCATTTTATATGCTTTAATTTTGCTAATTAACCTCTTGTGGGGGGAATTAACCAAAAGCCTTTTGAAAAGGCATTATGCTGTTCCCACAAACTTCACTTTATCAATTCTATTAGTGACATCCTGAAAAACTTTGACAGGAGATAATCACCAATGGACCCACTATCACCATCAACATTCTGGGATGTAGAATATCAAGGTCCGGGACTTAGCAACCTTCAGTTTCTCCAACACAACATTCTGACTAACATTAATTTCTTTCAAGTCCTCATTCTCCATTGCCCCTTGGATTTATAACACACTCACATCCAATTCTTCTTTTCTTTACTACTACTATTTCTGGAAACTTCATATGCCTTTTCTTTTAACCTTCTACAATCTTTAAATTCCTTTACTAGCCACAGTTAACTGACATTTTTCGGGGGTTTTATACCTTTAAGGAATGCAGAAAACTATTTAATAACTGTTTATAAATAAAGGCTATTCATTGCTTGTATACCATCATACTCTTAGTGTTTTATCCCAGTCTATTTCAACCTCTTACCTTCACAATTTCCTTTATTCAGATTTAACTCCCTGGCTTCAGAGTGGAATATTTCACTTTCAAACATAGTCTAAAATTCTATCCTCTTCGTCATTGCTAATAGTTCTTTTTCGAAAAGAAGTTTAGTTATCCCTTTTTCATTACAGAATGCTAGATCTAAAATAAAATGACAGAATCACAAGCATTGTTACAGTGTAGAGGGAGGCCATTTGGTCCATTGAGCCAATCTCCTGCTTTGTCCCAAATTTCTGCACATTATGTCTAATCAAACAATCACCCAAGACTCTCTTATATGCTTCAACTGAGTCTGCCTCCACCACATTTCACTCTGAATACTCACTGTTTGTCTTGGATTAGTCTTGCTACATTTGCACATCATTTAATCTATGCCCTCCCATTCCTGCTCCTTTTACAAAAGGAAACAGACTTGCTCCATCTATTCTATCCAACCAGCTCATGATTTTAATAACCTCAATCAGATCTTCTCTCAGCCTTCTTGTCTCCAAAAAGAACAGTCCCAACTTCTTTAATCTACTATAGTACTGAAATCTCACATCCCTGGGACCCTTCTTGCTTCTGCATTCTCTCTAATGTCCACACATCTTTCCTGTACATAATACTCCAGCTCAGGTGTAATAAATACCTTGAACAAGTCCACCAGCACGTCCAAGCCTATTTTCCAATCGGTTCCTCAATGTATTGCTCTAGAAAAACATTCTAGAGACTCTCCCCCGCAGGATTAATGTTAGATTACTAGCACGGCATTCAACCCCTCAGTGTTCTGGCTGAGACAGACTTGGGAGCTACTTCCTACCTGAGGGAAGAAAAATGACTTTTTTATTATTCGACAAACAAATATCAACGACCCACTTTCAAATACGAACACAAGCAAATACTCTGTCACTGATCACATTAAAATATTGTTACCTTTTCTAGAAGTAACTAAAGTCTTGCTGTTTCCTCTGATCAGTTCAAAATAATTCAAATGCTCAGTCTTCTTATCCCCAAGAACAGAGTCTATTATCTTCCTCTTTCTCCTCAACAACTCCCCCCATCCTCAAAAACAGACTGGAATGACATTTGAAATTTTTCAATCTAGTGAGATCTTTTAAAAAATTGTTCAGGTGGTTTGGGTGTCATTAATTGGGCCTGTACTTATTGTCCATCCCTAATTTACATGGAGAAGGTGGTTGTAAGCTGCCTTCTTGTACAGCTACAGTGCATTTGGTGTGGTAATATCACACCGCTGTTAGGAGGGGAGATCAAGAACAGTGATATATTTCCAAGTCAGGATGGTGAGTAGCTTAGAGGCAAACTTGTAGGGGGTGGGGTTTCTATGTAATTGCTGCCCTTTTCCTTCTCAATGAAAGTGATCGTGGGCTTGAAGGTGCTATCAAAGGAGTATCAATGAATTTCTGCAGTATATCTTGTAGATGGTACACACAGCTGCTACTGAGAGTTGGTGGTGGTGGAAGTGAATGTTTGAGGACATGGTGCCAATCAAGCAGTATGCTTTGTCCTGGATGGTGTCAACCTTCTATCATGTTGCAGCAGCACTCATCCAGGCAGGTTTCCATCACAGTCCTGACTTGAGACTCATAATCAGAGAATAGACTTTGGGGAAGTGGGAGGTGCATTACTTCCTGAAAAATTCCCAGCCTCTGATCTGTTCTTATAACCAAAGTCATATATGGCCAGCCCAGTCAATTTCTAGTCAATGGAACACCCCCCGTGCCCCCACGCTGACCCCAGGATATTGACAATGATGGGATTCAGCAGTGCTAATGTTGTTGAAGGTCAAGGATTTTGATTAGGTTTTCTGTAGAGATATATCAAAGCTGATATCCAACAACAAAATTAATCTTCTTATGTAGAAACCAAAAGAACTGCGGATGCTGTAAATCGGGAACAAAAACAATGTTGCTGGAAAAGCTCAGCAGGTCTGGCAGTGTATGTGAAGGAAAAAACAGAGTTAATGTTTTGGGTCTGGTGACCCTTCGTCAGAATTGGAATTGGAACTGGAACAGTTCTGAGGAAGGGCCACAGGACCTGAAATGTTAACTCTATTTTTTCCTTCACAGAAGCTGCCAGCCCTGCTGAGCTTTTCCAGCAACTTTGTTTTTGTTCTTAATCTTATGTGCCAGGTATGATTCTAACCAGCAAAGAGTTTGTCCTAATACTCTTGACTCCAGTTTTGCTGGTCCTCCTGAGCCCACACTCTGTTGAATGCAGCCTTGATGACAAGAGCTGTCACTCTCACCTGATCTCTGGAATTTGGCACTTTTGTCAATGTTTGAACCAAGATTAGGAGCTGAGAGGCCCTGGCAGAACCCAAACTGGTCTTCGTAAGTGCTTCATTGTTGAGAACGTGCTGTTTGATAGCATTGATTATTATCTCCTTCCATCTCTGATGGTAGGAAGAGACTTGAGTAGATTTGTCCAGCTTTGCTTGGAAAAGATGTACCAGGACTGATGGCATTAGGCCTGCTGGTGTAATTTCCAGCTCCTGAAGTATGCCAGCACATCAATCCAGTTTGATTCCTTCTTGAGTTTTCTGCTGTGATTTGTGACAGGTGTGTCGAATTTGTGACAGGCATCAAGCACATTTTGTAACATTCTAATAGTTTGGTGATTACTGAGGCTAGATTTTACATTCCAGATGAATTAATTACATTTAAATTCCACTCACTGTCAGGGTGGGAATTGAATCCATGGCTGCAAAGGTTTAGCCTGAGTTGCTGAAACATGACTCCTATGACCTTATCACTGCCCCCACAGATCATTAGGCTGGCTCACCACCACCTTCTCATCAACAACTTTAAGGATGGGGAATAAATACTGGCCTTGGCAGCAATACCTACCTGTCCTGAACAAGCAAAAAGTATCCTGCTTGCATGATCTAATTTCCTTTAATCACAAAAGATTACCTATCATTACCCATCATTCATGCTAAACCATCACACTCCTCCCCTGTGATTCTTGCTATGACCATGTGAATGTATGAGAGAATTACAGGTATGATACAGACTTTGTTTGTAAAGCACAAATAATCAGTTCTTATAAACACCCAGCCAGTCCAGTTCTCCCTTCAATAGCTCCTTTAAACCACAGTGATGGCATTTCCTGTTTAGATGAACATCTCCAGCAGGCACTTCCCAATTTAAAATTACAACAGCATTTTACTTCAAAATGTTAAACTATTCACTTGTGGTCGGTATTTGTTATTAATGTCTACCTTGACTTTGCCACTGCCTGCTTCAGGATTAATTACAGCCCCCTATACAATATCAGCTGTATATGTTGAAACTTGCCTGAGTTTCAGTTCCTGAGTGGAAATCCTTGGTGAATGGTGATCTCAGCACCAATCCCCAAGGAAAATGGAGGAGCTTCTCCTCTCTCTTGCTTGTGGCTCATTCCTTTAGAGTCAGTCAGGACTTTTCCTTTGCACAGGAGATTCACCAGGATATTGCCTGGGATGGGTATTTCAACTAAGAAGGATAAGCCTGGGCTGTTTTCTTTGGAGCAGAGAAGGTTGAGGGTGGACCTGATCAAGGTGTATAAGATTATGAGAGGCATTCAGAGGGTGAATTGAAAGCAGCTGTTCCCCTTGGTTCAATAACAAAGGGGGCATAATTTTAAAGTGAAAAGTAGAGGTTTAGAGGTGGTTAGGGGAAGGTCATTTTGCCCAGAAGGTGGAGGGAACCTGGATTGCACTGCCTGGAAGTGTTGTTGAGATGGGAGGCCTCACAGCATTTAAAATGTGCACTTGATGAATCATAACTTTAAGAGCTAGTGCAGAAAAATTGGGTTAGTATAGATATGTCAGTGCAGACTTGATAAGCTGAAAGCCCTTTTCTGTACTGTGTGACTCTATGGCTATGACCATTTCCCACCAAACGTCCATCTTGACCATTGCTTTTTATTGCTTTGTAGCCATATTGCTCTTTGTTATATTTATTGTCAGGCTGTGGGTGTCATTGGTGAGTCAGTATGCATTGCCCAGTCCAATCTGTTCCAAAACTATTGCATGTTCATTAGGATTTGCAACAATCACAAAATGAAGGACATGGACAATTTACATTCCACTTAATGGTTCAGCATCGCTTTCCACTTGAACTCAATCTGGGCTTCTTCATAAGATAATCTGAAACAAGAACAGGCTCAGCCGTTCAGTCTGTTTGAGCTTGCTCGGCCATTCAATAGGATACAGGCTGATCTGACATTCCCCACATCCACTTTTCTGCCTTTACTCTGTAACTCTTGATTCCCCTACTGATCAACAATCTATCTATCAATCCCAGCCTTAAATATACCTAAGGATACTGCCCCCACAGCTCTCTGAGGCAAGGAGTTCCAAAGACTCTCAATCTTCTGGGAGAAGTTCGTCCTCAGTTCAGTCTTAAACTGGTGCCCTTTATTCTGAGACTATGCCCTCTGGTCCTAGGCCAGTTTTGTGTGGGGCAAGTCATATCTTACTAACTTGACTGAGTTTATCGAGGAGGTTATGAAGTGATTGAAGCGGGTAGATCAGTGGATATTGTTTGTATGTAGACAACTCTTGGTAAGGTTTTCAACAAGGTCCGTCATGGTCGGCTCTTCAGAAGCTTAACATACATGGGATCCATGGTGACTTGGTTGCTTGGATTCAGAATTGGCTTGCCTGTAGAAGGCAGAGGATAGTGATGGAAGGGTGTTTTTCTGGCAGGTCTGTGATTAGTGATGTTATGCAGGGATCCATAATGGGCCCTCTGCTGTTTGTGTTATATATAAATGATTTGGATAAAAATGTGGATGGGTAGGTTAGTAATTTTGTAGACAATACAAAGATTGGTGGAGTTGTGGTTAAGTAGAATATTGTCAAAAGATACATCAAGACATAGCTCAGTTGCAGATATGGGCAGAGAAATGGCAGATGGAGTTTAATTTGGGTATGTGTAAAGTGCTGTATTTCGGGAGACCAAATGCTAAGGAAAAGTATCCACAATGGTGGGATTCTGAGTAGCATTGATGTACAAAAGGATTTTGGTCTTCAAGTCCGTAACTCCCTGAAAGTGGCTACAAAAGTAGATCGGATAGTAAAGAAGGCATATGGTTGCTTGTCTTTATTGGTCGGGGAATTGAGTACAACAGTCAGGATGTCGTGTTGCAACTTTATAAGATTTTGCTAAGGCCATGCTTAAAGTATTACATTCAGTTCAGGTCACATGACAGGAAAGATATGGAGACTTTGGAGAGGTTGCAGAAGAGGTTTACTAGGATACTACCTGCATTAGATGTGATGAGCTATAAGGAGGGGCTAGAAAAGCTCAGGCCATTTTCTCTGTCATGGTGAGGCTGAGGGTAGAGTCATTGGTCATACATCATGGAGGCAGGCCCTTTGGCCCAAACTGGTCCATGCCAACCAAAATGCCCATTCACGCTAATCTCATTTCCCTGCACTTGCCTCATATCCTTCTGAACCTTTCCAACCCATGTATTCCCAACTTCTATATTCAATGCCCTAACTGATGAATTTCAGCTTGCCAAAAGCTTTCTTCACTGCCCTGTCTACCTGTGACTCCACTTTCATAGGACCGTACAGCTGAACTTCAAGGTCCCTCTGCTCCACTACACTCCTTAAGGTCCTACCATTCACTATGAAACTCCTACCTTGATTTGACTTTCCAAAATGCAAAACCTCACACTTATTTATATTAAACGCCATTTGCCATTTCTCAGCCCACTTACCCAGCTAATCAAGCTCCTGCTGCAATTTCTGATAACCTTCCTCACTGTCCACAAAACTGCTTATATTAATGTCATCCGCAAACTTACCGACTATGCCTTGTACTTTCTAATCCAAATCATTGATATGGATAACAAACAGCAATGGACCCAGCACTGACCCCTGAGGCACACCAATAGTCACAGTCCTCCAGTCCAATAAGCATCTTTCCACTATTACTCTCTGCTTCCTACCATCAAGACAATTGTGTATCCAATTTGCCAACTCTCCCTGGATTCCATGTGATCTAACATTCTAGAGCAGCTGACCATGTGGAACCTTATCAAAGACCTTACTGAAATCCATACAGACTACATCTACCACCATGCCCTCATCAATCTTCCTGGTCACTTCAAAGAACTCTAACATGTTTGTGAGGCATGCTCTCCCATGCATGAAGCCATGCGGACAACTCCTAATCGAACCCTGTCTCTCTGAATGCACGTGTATCTTATCCCTCAGAAACTTAGTAGTTTGTTTGCAGGTGAAGGGACCTCTGGTGAGTGGGAGGCCCTTAAAAGTGTGATAACTAGAATTCAAAGTCCATATGTTCCTGTGAGGTATCCCTGGATGACAAGAGATATTGAGGCTTTGACCTGAAAAAAGAAGGAGGAATGGCTCAGGTACAGATGGCTGGGACCGCAGGATATGGCAAGATTCTCAATGAATATTTCTACTCTGTGTTTACTATCTAGAAAAACAGACATGAAGACTTGCGAACTTGGAAGTTAGTGGTGATATCTTGAAGACAGTCCATATCACGGGTAGACGGGGCAGTGAAGAAAGCTTTTGGCACGCTGAAATTCATCAGTCAGGACATTGAATATAGAAGTTGGGAATACATGGGTTGGAAAAGTCCATCACTTAACACTATGGCAGCCCCAGTCTATTTTAGGAGAATTAAAATCCCCCAATTATGACAACTCTTTTTCTCCAGCAAGTCTCTGCAATCTCCCTCCATATTTGTTCCTCTAACTCCCATTGACTATTTGGGGTAGACTTGATATAATCTATAAAATTGTGACATGTATAGTTAGGGTTGAGGGTCAGAATCTTTTTTCCTGCAGTTGAAATATCTAAAACTGGAGGGTATGCATTTACAGTGAGAGGGAGAAAGTTCAAAGGAGATGTGAGGGGCAAGTTTTTTTCTACACAGTGAGTGGTGAGAGTCTGGAACAGACTGCCAGGGATAATGGCAGAAGCAGATACAATAGGAGCATTTCATGGACTTTTAGATAAGCACATGATTATGCAAGGAATGAAAAGATATGGACCAAAGGCAAACAGAAGGGTTTCATTTAATTTGGTATCATGTTCGGCACAACATTGTAGGCCGAAGGGCCTGTTCCTGTGCTGTACTGTTCTATGTCCTATGTTGTCTGTCAGCAAGGGGTCTCTAATTGGGCTGGATTAAACGCCCCAATCAGGGAACTCATATTCTATGAGTATGCCATGTAGAGCCATTCCCATAGTTCCTATAACAAACTTGATCCCCTGAAGTAAACTGTCCCTCTTGCTTTGTAGAATCTTGTGTTCGGCATTGGCAATCATAACGCACCTTTCATCCTCTGCACCCTCCCCCCAATCCCCAGTACCAGGAAGATCAGATTTAACCTGGTGAGGAGTCTTCTTCCCATTGGCAACTCTGCTGGAGGTATCCCTGAACTTCCATGATAGGTGGCCCTATAATCAAATAGGAACTAGGACAATTTGGTATCTATTGAAGTTGTAGGCTGGTTCATTAAGCCTACCATCAAAGTTTGGACCGGTCTTTCTGCCAGATCATAGGTGGCGTGGACCTGTCTTTATATGATGAATACCATTTAACTTTAGGACGTACTCAATTTCCCTGCTGGTAAATGCTGCCCTGTTATTTGTGACAAACAATTCCGGGAGTCCATGTATTGCAAACAATTCATGCAGTTTTTCCATCTTCATCTCTACGTTTAGTGAATGAACTCTATGCACTTCCAGCCGTTTTGTCCACAATGACTAAGAACACTGAGCCCATGAAAGGACCTGCATTGTCAATATGTAACCGAGTCCAGAGTTTGCCCAGTCATTCCCACAACTGTGGGGGAGCTACTAGCAGTAATTTTTATCCTTTCTGACACTCTGAGCATTGGCCCACCAATGCACACTTGCTGCATTTTCCAATGACAAAGCCAGTTGCAGTGTCTGTTTGAAGTCCACTTGGTGCTTATGCATGATTACATCAGCACTCGTACATTTCAACTGATCCCTCAGCATCTCATTAAAGATTAAACCAAAGTCACATGCCTCTGCCAGTTGAGTTAACCTTGTCAAAAGTCCCAATATGGACTCCCCTGGTTCTTGAATTACCAAGTGAAATTGATAGCATCTCAGAAGTAGTGGAAGGTTGGGGTCTTGATATTTCTTAGCTAAATCTGTCAACTCTTGACAGGTTTTAGTATCAGATGCCTCAGCATGAGTCAGGGTCCTAATAACCAAGAAAGTTGCAGGTGAGGAGAATTACCCTTGCTTTTCATCTGTCTCTATGTCATTTACCTGGAAGAAGCAATGCATTTTTTTCTACATTCTGGGCCTAGTCTTCGAAGGCAGGATCAAATGAGTCAACCTTCCCAAATTACAGCATGATGCCAGAAATGCTTACCCCAACTCAAAAGATGATTGTTGTGAGCAAATTTCTTTCAGGAGCATGTTTTTCTCTTATTGCCACTGAAATAACTCTACAGAGGCCAGTATCCCGTCACCAGGTCATCCTTTATTCACACATGGAAAGTCCTTGACATTGATTCAGCTCCGTCAGAGACAGGTCTCAGAGTGAACAGGATGTCTGACAAGCCTGTTGTTATCTATCAACCAGGGCTCCCTGATTAGACCGGATTAACAGCCTCAATCAGGGAACTCATATGAGATCCACCTGGCGGACCTTGTTGAAATCTCTCCAGGCTCCATGGCACATCAGCAGAAAGAGCAGTAAAACATATGCATAACACAAACTGCATAAGCTATTTATTTCAAAATGAAGCTCCACTATGCCTGGTACATTCACTTCCAAGTAGTCCTAGTTTTCCCTCTGGGACGGACACAGCGTCCACGGTCTACCTGCCCCACCACAATTTTATGAGCAGAGGTTGCTAGCTAGACGCATCAGGAGGCCAGCCCACTGCCCAAATGAGGCCATTGAGAAACCGATTAATGGTTACTTGAGGACCTAAGTCTGCTGGGATAGAACCAGCAGCAGGAGAGACCCCATCGGGTGTGACTGCACACGTAAGAATGACCTTAATGACCTTTCAAGAGGTTCAATTCCCCATTTGATTTTCAGCCAGCACCAACCCATTACCCCTCACCCCGCTAACCGCCGTAGCCTATCCTACCTCAACCCCCAAACCGCCTCGCACTGCTGGGGTGCTACCCTGGCCCCACTAACAGCATTCTCCCCCACCCACCCCCTCCACCCCAACTCCCTGATTCACCCTTAATTCCTGCTCCAGCAACAATCGGAATGGACACTGAGTGTGGCCACAGCAGCAACATTACAGGGGCGGGAGCCCAGGATACTATCAAATCCAGCTCAAGGTTTGATTTCAACAATGTCTTGCAGCATCTTTGAGTAAACCGAGAGATCGGGTCCAGTTGAAGACTCTGCTTTTTCCTTCTTTTACTGTTTCTCTGATTGGAAAAATGTGAACGCTCTCCCAATCATCTTGCCAGTGATCTCAGTCATCTCAGCTACAGGATATCTTTCCTCCTCACATGACCAGTCTTCATCCTTGGAGTCATTCTCGTAAATCTCCTCTGGACCCCTGTCTAAGGCCAGTACATCCTTCCTTAGATACAGCGCCCAAAATTTCTCATAATATTCCAAATGCAGTCTTACCAGAGCCTAGTACAGGGCGGTGTCTTGGCCCAGCCATTTTCAGCTGCTTCATCAATGACCTTTGCTCCAACATAAGATCAGAGTTAGGAATACATTACCATCATAAAGTTACCTCACTCTTAATATCCTAGGGTCTTAATTGACCAAAAACTGATCTGAGGTGAGAAACTAAGCTCAGATCTCTCCAAACTCTGTCTACCATCTACAAACACAAGTCAGCAGAGCGATTGAATACTCTCCAACAACACTTAAGAAGCTTGACACTATCCAGGAAAAGCAGCCTGCTTTAACAGTCATCCCATCCACCACTTTCAACATTAACTTCCTTCGCCTCCAAAGTACTCAGTGCATACAATCTGGAAAATGCAGTGCGTGACTCAGCAAGCTTCCTTAGAGAGCTCTGCCCACAAACCAGTGACCTCAGTCATCCAGAATTGCGAGTGGCCCTCATTGTTAGATCCAGCAGTTCAAGAAGGTAGCTCACCACCATCTTCTCCAGGGCAAACGTGATAGGCAAGAAATGCTGATCCAGCCAGTGATAAAAGAAACATAGAACATTGACTTCTCACCCCAGACCAGAAAAAGAGAGAGACTTCATTTTACATTCTACATATGAACATAGGAACAAGAGTAAGCCATTCAGCCTCTTGAGTCTGTTCTACCATTGAATAAGATCATGATGATTTGCAGCCTACCTCCATATATCTGCCACACACCTACAGTATAAGACTATATTATACACAAGCAGTATTAGGCTTTTTGGCCCATTGACTCTACTTCACCACTTGATCATTGTTGATATGTTTCTCAACTCCATTCTCCTGCCTTCTCTCCATAATCATTGATCGCCATACCAAGCAAAAACCTATCTATCTCAGTCTTAATGACTTAGTCTCCACAGCCTTCTGCAGCATTGAGTTCCACAGATTTACCACCCTCTGGCTGAAGAAATTCCTCCTCATTTCAGTTCTAAAGGGTTGCCCCTTCTCTCTGAGGTTGTGTCTATGGATCCTATTCTCTCCTACTAGTGAAAACATCTTCTCCATGTCCACTCTATCAGTATTCTGTAAGTTTCAGTCAGATACCCCTCATCCTTCTAAACTCCATTGAGAACAGACCCAGGGTCCTCGACTGCTCCTCATATGACAAGGTCTGCATCCTTGGAGTGATTCTTGTAAACCTCCTCTGGGCCCCCTCTAAGCCACTACATCCTTCCTCAGATACAAGGCCCAAAACTTCTCACAATATTCCAAATGCAGTCTGACTGCAGCCTAGTACAGCCTTAGCAGTACATCTCTGCTCTTGCAGTCTTGAAATGAATGCTGACACTGCATTTATCTTCCTTCCTGCCAACTGAATCTGTTAATCTTAAGAAAATCCTGAACTAGGACTTCTAAATCCTTTTGAGCTTCAGATGTCCAAAGCCTTTTCCTATTTAGAAAATAGTCTACAGCTCTACTCTATTCTTCCTACCTGTCATGATGCTGTGGCTTTAAAAGCTATTTTGTCCTGTGTTTTTTTGAAGAGAGGTTGTAATGCGGCGACACGAAATAGTCTTGGGTAATGTAAATAGTTTGTGAGGCCTAGGCAGCCTGAATGGGTGTGGCCAGCTCAGACAGATCAGGATTTCTGAGAAGCTTCAGAAGTGTTGGGGTCTCTGTTTTTAAGCTTCAGTGAACATCTCCTGGCTGTTACTGTCTCTGAAATTTCTCTTGATGTTTTTTTCCTCCTGGATTAGAGAACAACATGTGAGAATCTGTGTCTGAGTTTTTTTTTGTCAAGGGATCTGTTTACGGGATGTTATGATATTGGAATAGTTAATTAATAATAGTTACTGCATCTATTATTCTGTTAAATTTGCCAACAGTTAAGTTATTCTAAATTCCCCTTTATTTGGTAGTATTTTAGCTACAGTGTTTAAATAAATTGTTTTTGTTAAACATAATTAGTTTGATCAATCACACTGTATCTGGAACAGTCACTTTATATTTGCTTTTGAAGGGGTCAGGGTCCAGGCTGCCTTCATAAAATATTTAGAAGAGGTATGGTCTGTTTCATAACTCAACCAAAGTATGTAACCCCACATATTCCCACATTGTATTCCACTGTCTCTTCTTTTCCCGCTATTCTAGCCTGTCCAAGTCCTTCTGCAGCCTCCCTGCCACCCATACTGTCCCTCTACCCATCTTTGTGTCACCTGAAAACTTAGCAACAATACCCTCAGTTCCTTCATTCAGATCATTGATGTTTAATGTGAAGGCTTGTGGTCCCAAAATTGAACCCTGTGAAATTCACTAGTCACTAGCTGCTATCCAGATAAAGATCCCTTTTTGCCCACTATCTGCCAGTCAGCCTATCCTCTATCCATGCCAGTACTGTGCCCCTAACATCTTACACATTTACCTCTACTATCTCACAAGACTTCACTTCATGGACATATGAATCTACGAGTATGGGACAAGAGTGGGTGATTCAGTTTTTCAAGCCTGCTCTGTTATTCATTAAGATCATGGCCACTCTGATTTTAACATCAACTTTATATTCCTGCATATCCCCCAATAATCTTTCATCCCCTTGGTCATTAAGAATTTATGCACTCTCTATTAAAAATATTTAAAGATCCTGCATCCATGCATTTTGAGGAAGAGAATTCCAATCTCACAACCCTCAGAGGGAAAAAAATTACTTCCTCGTTCACATCTGTCTTAGATGGATGATTTTAAATGATGATCCCTAGTTTTATATTGTCCCATAACAGGAAGTATCCTTTCAACATCCATCCCATCAAATTCCGTCGTGATCTTATTTATCTTATTAAGTCACATCTGATTCTGAGAAACTCCAGGCGGTACAATGTCTGGATTAACAATCTATGAATAGTGCCACTAAGCCAATGCCTGCTCTTGATGCCTAATGACTTCAATCATTGTAAGGTTTAGTTCAATTTTGTGATTTTCAGGTGAAGGCTTTCCATCACTTTTTGACATTCAAAATCAGATATTTGATTAGAGGTTCCAATCATTTATGCCTCTGAGCAGTTAGTTGTTTGGAGCTCTGTACAGTACAATTGTTTCCCTTATTTTAACTTGCCTTTAATGCTTCCTGAAGGGGCTATGAATTCGTCAGTCAGACGAATTTCCTTTGTTTAAATGTAAAGTTTAAATTCATTCAAGTTCAATCTGTTAAATGATTATCAAGAGCTGGATGATATTTCCACAATAACATCACTAACCTTCACAGCATTGCCCTCAGCCAGGGTTCAAATCTACTTCTCCCAATCCTGAAGCTGCTCACCTGTCCACATCTGGTCATCAGCTGCGTTTACCGAACTCTCCGGGCTCTCTCCTGATGTTTAAACCTGCCACAGTGCCAGTGTGTGCATTTACCTGTGGGTGGAACTCTATTCAGGTGCTGTGACTCAGACCAGGAAGTCATAGATTCTACCTTTTCCATATTTAGACTGAGTAAGTACTGAAAGAATTAACTGTTTCAATGCCTCAGTCTCTGAGAGGAATGTTGATCAGTGTTTTGAAAAGTAATTTCTTCTAACTCTTCTGTTAACTAGCCTGTTGAGGAAAATAGCCCCTCAAGTTCTCTTGAAGGAATTGGGTGTAGCATGGGGAAGCAGTGTGAATGTATCACAGCGAACATATAGACACAGGAAGATGTTTTAACCACAATGTGAAATGAGAGTATTTACATATGGATTTACATAAGATTATATCAGAGATCATAAATAAGCTATAATGTGCAAAGGCATTTATCCAACTGCCCACTTTCCCAAAAAAATGTAAATTTCCATGTCTTATCTTTGCAAGTGATTTGACAAATAGTGTCAAGAGAGAAAATAATCACTCATGAATTGTTTCACTGCGCTAGTCCAGTTTTGACTGTTCCTACATAGCACTTCAGAAGGATTAAGATACCCCTCCAGCTTTCATGACCTTCTAGGAAGGAGGACAGCACATTCTAGATCATAGTTTAAAAAAAGTCTCCACTTGAAAGGGAAACCTTTTATTCTTAATCCATGTCCCCGAGTTTTCACCTCCTCTCCGAGAACTCATGCTCTCAACATTCACAGCATTTAGATCTTATTGAATGGCAGAGCGGGCTTGAAGGGCCAAATGGCCTATTCCTGCTCCTACTTCTTATGTTCTTATGGTATGTCCCTTCAGAATTTCATGCTTCAATAAGATCATCTCTCATTTTTCTAGCAAGGGCACAGAAAGTACTCTGGGTGGGGAATTTCAATGTTTACCACAAAGATGGGCTGGGCAGCAGCACTGCTGCTAGACTTGGTCTGCAGCAGATGGTGAAGGAACCAACAAGAGGGAAAAAAGGGTACGTGCTAACATGTTCAAACTTTCTTCGTAGCATCACATCCCAGGTATGAATCAAGAGAATAGTTTCTAAAGCAATTGTATAATTTTCAAATAAGTATATGAAAATAAATGCAGTTTTAGTTACATTTTTGAAGATAATTTTTGATTTGGGTCTGTTAACTGTGAGCTGAGAGTTGAAGGTAACCCTTGGACTGTGAGCAACAGTGTGCTTTTTATATAAGAGAAAGAGAGCAAACAAACTAATACTTGTTTATGAGGTCAGTCCAAGAAATTAATTGCAGGGTGATACTTGTTAAAAGTACTTTACAGATTCTTTGAGCCCAGAGAGGCATAATCTCCAATGGCAGATGTAACCAGAACTTCATAGGGAGGCCAGTCCAACAAACAGAAACCAGAATTTGAACTGTGTTCATGTCAGAAGGATTTTGGCTACCATAGCTACAGCATGGAGGTTGAGTTGCTCTGTGGTTGTCCTTCCGTTGTCAACTTATAGAAAATTCAGAGAATAAGGGAGAAAATTGTGGCTGTAAGAGCTGCTCCATTTTTGAAGTTTTTTCACGTTGGAGATGATTTCCTTGATTTCTTGCAGCAGTAATTACTATTTTTATAGGCTGTCGCATTGTTTTGGAACTTTGGAGGAAAAAAGATCAAAACAACATTACATTAAAACAAGAGAAGAAGAAGGGATCACATGGGAGGTGATTAAAAAAAAGTGAACCTTCAGAGCTGACTGGCTAGGCAGTGAACTTTTACAGCTGATGTCTTAGTTTTAAGTATCTCTGGGCGTTGGAGTTAGATCTCAGAAAAATAAACAAACAGTGAAATTTACAGCTGACCTTAGAAAAATTCAGTACTGGGAGGTTCTCACAGCAAGGAAACAGCTAAGTGCTTTTTTAAAGTCTAACCATACTGTGCTTTTCATTGTAAATATATAATACAGAGCAGGGTGACATTTTTTAATATGTTTATTGAGATCTGTCTCTAGATTAAGCTTTTTTTAAAATTTAAGACATTGATACCAACTTACAATGGAGTAGTGTTTTTAGACTATTTTCTAGGTCCGTAGATTGTTAAAAGTGCAAAGATGGCCATTAGTAGAGTGATGCGCTCTTCCTGTCAGATGTGGGAGATTAGAGAGAATTTCCATATAACTGGTGATCACATCTGCAGAAAGCATGTTTGATTGCGAATCCTTTGGATCAGTTGGAGCAGCAGTTAAAGCCAATGAAAAGTTTACAGGAGCTGGGGGGTGTGATGGATGGCAGTTTCAGAAACGTAGAAAAATCATAGGTATGGTTGGATAGATTGATTATCTCTCGGAAAGATAGGACGGGTAGACAGATAGTGCTAGCATGTCCTGTGGCCATCCCCATCTCAAACAAGTGTGGTGTTTTGGAAAAGATAGGGAGTTATGGATTGTCAGGGGAATGTATCACTGACTGCCAAGTTTCTGGAAATGAGACTGGATCTATTGTAACGAGAAGTACATCAGGTTCTAAGCAATCAACTTTGATAGGGGACTCACTAGTCAGAGGCACAGACAACATCTCCATGGCTCGTAATGAGGTATCAGAATAGTGTGCTGTCTCCCAGATGCCCAGAACAAGGATGTCAGAGAGAGTGCAAAATATTCTCAAAGGGGAAAAGGCACCAGCAGGAGGACATTGTATGTCATTGTTTCCAGTGTGTACAAAGAGAAAAGGACAAGGTTCTGAGTAGAGAATATAGGAAATTAGGCAGAATGTTAAAAAGTAGGTCCTCGAGGGAAGTGATATCTGGATTACTCCTGGTACCACGTGCTAGTGAGGGCAGTAATAGGAGGGCAGAACAGATGAATGCATAGCTGAGGGGCTGGTACAGGGGACAAAGATTCACATTTGTGGATCACTGGAATCTCTTCTGGGGTTAGAAGTGACCTGTATAGGGGCGCAGGTTGCACCTGAATTGGAAGAGGTTAATATACTGGCGGTGAGACTTGCTAAAGCTGCTCAGGATGATTTAACCTACTAAGGAGGGCTGGGGGGTGGGGGGGGGGGCGCGGTGATAGAACCTAGAGAGATAGTGAGAAGAGGGATCAGTTTGAGCCTGGTGCGGTTGGGAAAAGAGGCAGGTCAAGTAGTCAAGGCAGGTAGGAGCAAAGCAAAGAATGAGGTGGAGATAGTAAGAACTGCTGATTCTGAAATCTGAGATAACACAGTGTGGAGCTGGAGGAATACAGCAGGCCAGACAGCAGCAGAGGAACAGGGAAGCTGACGTTTCGGGTCAGGATCCTTTTTCAGAAATGGGAAGAGGAAGGGGGCTCTGAAATAAATGGGGGGGGCGTTGGGCTGGGAAAGTTGGTGGGATGGTGATAGCAGGCAATTAAGTCAGTGAGGTACGAGGAGCGGATAAGTGGGAGAGAAGACGGACAGGTCAAGGAGGCAGGGATGAGAGGGAGGGTTGGTCTTGGGATGAGGTCGGGGGTGGGGAGATTTTGAAGCTAGAAAAGTCCACATTGAGACCATTGGGTTGCTTCCAAGGTGGAACATGAGGTGCTGCTCCTCTAGTTTCTGGGTGCTGTCGTTTTGGCACTGGAGGAGGCCCAGGATGAACATGTTGTCCAGGGAGTGGGAGGGGGAGTTGAAGCGGTTTGTGACTGGGAGGTGCTGTCGTTTGTTGTGAACAGAGTGTAGATGTCCCACAAAGCAGTGTCTGAGCCTCCGCTTGGTCTCACTGATGTAGATGAGGCCACATCAGGAATAACAGATACAATAGACCACATCAGCAGATGGGCAGGTGAACATCTGTCTGATGTGGAAGGTTTTTTTCGGACCTGGGATGGGGGTGAAGGGGCAGGTATAGGACCAGGTGTAGCATCTCCTGCAGTTGCAGGGAAAGGTGCCAGGGGGTGGTGTGACTAGTGGGGAGTGTGGACGGTCGAGGGAGTCACGGAGAGAGCAGTGCCTCCGGAAGGCAGATAAGGGTAGGGTCAGATTGTCATCCCGCCTTTACTAGCTTCAAAATCTCCCCACCCCTAGCCTCACTGACCAATCCCCACCACTACCTAACTGCTATCACCATCCTACCTACCTTTCCAAGTTCAACCCCCCACACTATTTATTTCTTAGCTCCCTCCCTTTCCCTATTTCTGAAGAAGGGTCCCAACCCAAAACATCAGCTTTCCTGCTCCAGAGAATGAAGTAGGACTGATAATTTAGCTGCATCTATTTCAATGCAAGACCCCTGACAGGTAAGGCAGATAAACTCAGGTTATGGTTGGGAACATGGGAACAGGATACCATTGCTAATGTAGAAACATGGCTCATTGGTGGACAGGACTGGCAGCTTAACGTTCCAGGGGTATAGATGCTTTAGAAGGATAGAAACGGGGGATGAGAGAGGAAGTGGAGTGGTGGTCTTGATTAGGGATAACATTACAGCTGTACTTAGGGAGGACAATCCAGGGAATATGTCCAGTGAAGTTATTTGGGTGGAACTGAGAAGTAAGAACCTTATTGAGATTGTACTACAGACCCTCAAATAGTTAACAGGAAATTGAGAAGGAAATTTGTAAGGAGATCTCAGTTATCTGTAAGAATAATAGGATGGTAATGGTTGGGGATTTTAACTTTCCAAACATAGACTAGAACTGCCTAGTGTTCATGGCTTGGATAGAGAGGAATTTGTTAAGTGTGTACAAGAAAACTTTTCTGATTCAGTATTTGGACGTACCTACTAGAGAAGGAGGAAAACTTTACCGACTCTTGGGAAATAAGGCAGGGCAGGTGACCGAGGTGTCAGTGGCGAAGCACTTTGAGGTAAATGATCATAATCGTATTAGCTTTAAAATAGCTATGACAAAGGATAACCCTGATCTAGAAGTTAGAGTTCTAAATTGGAGGAATGCCAACTTTGACGGCACTAGACAAGAACTTTCAAAAGTTGATTGGGCACGATATTCACAGGTAAAGTGATGGCTAGAAAGTGGGAAGCCTACAAAAATGAGATAACAAGACTCCACAGACAGTAGGTCCCTGTTAGGGTGAAGGACAAAGCTGGTAAACGTAGGGAATGCTGGAAAACTAGAGACATTGAGGATTTGGCCGAGAAAATGAAGGAAGCATATGTTAGGTACAAACAATGGAGATCGAGTGAATCCCTAGAGTATAAGGGCCGTAGGAGTACACTTAAAAAGGGAATTCAGGAGGGCTAAAAGGGGACATGAGATAGCATTGATAAACATGGTTAAGGAGAATCCAAAGACAAGAACTGATTAGGGACAGTCAACATGGCTTTGTGCATGGGAAATTATTCTTAACTTGCTATCTCAAGGTGTAAAGCTGGATGAACACAGCAGGCCATGCAGCATCAGACGAGCAGGAAGGCAGATGTTTTGGGCCTAGACCCTTCTTCAGAAAAGGCCCAAAACATCAGTCTTCCTGCTCCTCTGATGCTGCTTGGCCTGCTGTGTTATTTCAGACTCTCCAGCAACTGCAGTTCCTACTATCACTAACTTGACTGTTTTGAAGAAATGACAGAGAATTGATGAAGGCAGGGTGGTGGACGTTATCTACGTGGACTTGAATAAGGTGTTTGACAAAGTTCCACATGGTAGGTGGTTAAAGTTAAGATCACACAGAACACAGGGAGAACTAGCCATTTAGATAGAAAATTGATGAGAAGGTAGGAGACCAAAGATGATGGTGGAGGGCTGCGTTTCATACTGGAGGCCTGTGATTAATGGAGCAGGGATTGGTATTAGGTCCTCTGCTTTTTGTCATTTATATAAATGATTTGGATGTGAACGTGGGTGGTATGGTTAGTAAATTTGTAGATAACACCAAAATTGGACAACAAAGGTTACCTCAGAGTACAATGGGCTGAGGATTGGCAGATGGAGTTTAATCTGGGTAAATGTGAGGTGCTACATTTTGGTAAGACAAATCAGGGCAGGACTTATACACTTAATGGTAAGGTCCTGGGAATGTTGCAGAACATAGAGACCTTGCAGTGCTGATTCACAGTTCCTTCAAAGTGGAGTCACAGGTTGACAGGATTGTGAAAAAGGTGTCTGGTACACGTGCCTTTATTAGTCAGTGCATTGAGTATGAGTTGGGATGTCATGTTGCGGCTGTACAGGACATTGGTTAAGCCACTTTTGGAAGACTGGTTTCAATTCTGATCTCCCTGCCACAAGAAGGATGTTGTGAAGTTTGGAAAAAGTTCAGAAAAGATTTACATGGGTGCTGCCAAAGTTGGAGATTTTAAGCTATAAGGAGGCAAAATAGGCTGGAACTATTTTCTTGGAGTATCACAGGCTGAGGGATGACCTTGTAGAGGTTTATAAAATTATAAGCGGTGTGGATAGGGTGTATAGTCAATGGTGTTCCCCAGAATGGCAGGGGTCCAAAACCTGAGGGCAGAGGGTTAAGGTGGGAGGAGATGGATTTAAAAGGGACCTAATGGGGCAACTCTTCCAGCAGAGGGTCAAGCATGTTTGGAATGAACTGCCAGAGGAAATGGTGGAGGCTGGTACAATTGCAACATTTAAAAGGCAACTGGATGGGTATATGAATAGGAAGGGTTGAGAGAGATATGGGCCAAATGCTGACAAATAGGACTACATTTATTTAGGATACCGGACTGGCATGGACAAATTGCATTGAAGAGTCTGTTTCTGTGCTGTACATCTATGACTCAACATGTTAAGTTAATATTCATTAGAGCCTATGGGAAGATGGTGGCACACAGAACTGTTTTCAGAAACCAAGACACAATTGTAGTGTTGCGGATTGTACTGTCTACTTAAGTAAACTAGCCAGTTGCATTTCATTTTCTTCCCTCCTTTGATTCATCCCTCAAATGATCTGTCTGTCTTCATGGAATTGGGAGGCTAAAATCAAAGAAGATTGTTTTGTTGCTTAACATTGCTCTGTTAAAGTTAGTGCTTATTAATAAAATTGTTAAATCATTTAAGCGATGAACTGATACTGGTCTTTTTTAAAAAAAAAAAGTCTGGCTAAGAACCATTGGGATCAACTGAGAGTCATTGAGCATTTTAGTTTTTATGTGTTCAGATACAGGAGTAAAAGGTCATTTTTTTAAATGTCATGATAACAGCAATCCAGAAGTGTTCTCACCAAAGCACTGTACAGCTGCAGTCGAACGTCTCTACATTTAAATACTATTCCCCCTACAATAAGTGGAAACATTTCATTTGCTGCACCTGTAGACAAACATGGTTATTCATAAAGTTGCTGGAAAAGCTCAGCAGGTCTGGTAGCATCTATGAAGAAAAAAGAAAGAAAGAGTCAGAGTTAACGTTTTGGGTCCAGTGACTCTTCCTCAGTGGGTCACCAGACCCAAAACATTAACTCTGATGTTTACTTCACAGATGCTGCCAGACCTGCTGGGCTCTTACAGTGCCTTCTGTTTTTTGTGTAATTTGTTTAAAGTCTAGTTTCCATTAGTGCCCAAGACATTGGCAGGATTTCTGGTGTATTTGGTCATTCTTACCCATCTTTTCCTTATCAACTCTTAAGCTGCCTTGCCCAGGCTTCTCCATAACATTCAACCTCTGGAACGACACTAACTTCCTACCTGCTACAGTTACATGTCTGACACATTTAGGATAGGCTTGCGGGGCCTACCTACTCAGCCCCCTACTGTATGCTTTATACACATGACTGTGGGGCCAAATGCGAACCCAACTCCATTTACAAATTTGCTTGAAACAACTGTTTATAGGTCAGATCTCAAACAACAATGAGACAGAATATAGGATAGAGATTGAGTGCTTAGCAGCATGGTGTAAAAACACACTCTCCATCAATGTCACCAAAACAAAGTATCTGGTGATTGACTTCTGGAAGCAGAGAGGAGAGCATGCCCTGTCTGCATCATACGTGCTGAGGGGGAGGTAGCTGAGTGAATCCTGGTCCACCCACATTGACATGGTCAAGAAAGCACTCATCTCCACTTCCTCAGGGAGACGAAGGAAATTTGGCATGACCCCACTATGGATGCACCACAAACCATCCTATTTGGGTGCATCACAGCATAGTATGGCAACTGCTCTTCCTAAGACCAAAAAAAACTGTGGAGAGTTGCGAACACAGCCCAGTCTATTACACAAACCAGCCTTCAACTCACTGACTCCATCTGCACTTACCACTGTCTTGAGAAAGCAATCAATGTAATCAAAGACCCCTCCCAGCCTGGTTATACATTCTTCTACCCTCTTCAGTTGGGCAGAAAATAGAACAGTTTGAATGCAAATAGTTTCAAGAACAGCTTCTTCTCTGCCATAATTAGATTTTGAATGGACATCTCGAATGTTAATTCTAATCTCTCTCTGCACCCTGTTCTGATACCCTTTGTGTGGTATGATCTGTCTGTACAGTACACAAACATTTTGCATTGTATTTTGGTAAATTTACCGTTCCCGCATACTGCTGGGAATATGTACTTTAGCAACCATCTTTGTTCAGATAAGCTAGCCTCAGTTAAAAATAATAATTTCTCTAGTTTGGTTTCTCACTTGTGAAATGTTTAAGAGTAAACTTAAGACACTAACTCATTCCTTTTCCAATTTTGATCCTTTATAAATTCTAATATTATTGCTAATTTCAAATACATTATCTTGAAAATGGCAAGAAAGGGTTAATGCAGTCATACAGATCTCAGTAGGAGATGGGATGTGTAACTGATCTCATTATGCTAGCAATTACTCAAATATAGGTATCATGACTGAAATCTAAATCCCCAGCAGGTTTTTTTATGACAAGTTTAGAACTCATGATGGCAAGTATTCTTGCCAGGGTCCTGATTCAGCACTCATTCTATCACCTTCAAAGTCACACACCAAAATAAATACTCAAGTGCAAGAGCAGAAAAGCCTGCATTCTAAAGACTCACATTTTAATTTCATTAAAACTCCACCTTTATCTATAAATCCAACAACTTCAGGAAGTACAGAAGAATTATAAAGTGGCTTCTTTTCAAAGTAAAGCTATTTACATGGTCACCTGAAACAATGCAGCCTCCCTCCCATCCTTTTGAACCAAATGAATCTTGGACCCCTTTAACACAAGGAATGTCTGAAGGAAACAAAGAAACAATGATCCCGAAACAAGTACAATCATATACCATATATCCCCGTTCAATACAGCTGCATCTTCCTAAATACTGTCTTTTAATCGTGAATTATTCAAACTGATAGAAGGAGGGCACTCTAAAATGTGTAGCCCACATCTAGGGAATCTGGGTGCAGAGCATCATCAGCACCAAGTCAGAATGTGGGTGTGCTTATTTGTTATGGGAGTATAGAAAAAATAAAAGCAGAATACTGGAATGATGAGATTCCTACTCTTGCTACTTATCAAGCTGTATCCAACGGAATCACAGACTCAGTTCAGCGTAGGAGATGCTCCCCAGTTATAATCACACTGCCACAAACTACCCAGCTGCTTGGGGATGGGTCCCCTATGATAGATGACCGTATTGAAGTACTGGCTATGTGGGCAGACGATTGCCCCTGCAATACCTCCCTTCAGTACTAGCTAGCCCTTTTGAAAGAACCCAGGGTGCTGTTAGTTTGACACAAGGCTGATCAGTGTTAGCATATTTGCTGTCGAGGGTTAGAGACGTCACAGAACTTATGGATTTATAGCCATCAGTTGACCAAATGTTATCCACAAAACAACTCCACTTCTCAACAGATTTTATAATTTTACCCCGTGTGGTCCCTGAGAATTACCTTGTGCACTATATTCAAGGTCTTGAAGGGACACATTGGCAATATAGCAGAGGTACATTTTACTGGGGCAGGGGAATTATTAATTCTGTAATTGCTTCAGTACCACAGTCACTCTGGGCGATAAAAGTATGAAAAGCTAACAAATTTGAGCCACATAGCATTGAACACCAGAGTTCAGAACAAAATACATCCATACAATATACATAAAATGAAACTTTTCTTAATTTAAAGTTTAAACACAAAATAAAATCTTCAGTTTGTGAATTGAAGCAGACAGTGATAAATGAGGAGATCGATGGGGTCTGGAGGCTGCTTTCATAGGCGAGGCAGTATGACGCTTTGTGTTGTGGAGCTCAGGGTCAGTCGGAGGTCAGCACCAGTGCGATTCTGGAGACTGCGATCACAAACAGTTCAAAAATAGAGCGTCACATACATGAAGTGAATAAATAATCTTTTCCTTCCAACTGATACTCAACAGCCATGAATCACCTGCCATTATTCAGGAACGTATTAGAATAATCTTCAAAAAGAAAAATTGGAAATTGGGAAGAGGGTTATCCACAAATTGTTGAACAGCATAGCTTCAGAGGAATTCCTCACTTATCGCTAATGGGCCAGGGCTCTCTGGTCTGGTACTGGGCTGTTACAAATTACCCCAATATTCATCAAGAAGGAAAGCGAAAAGTGCACGTATCAGAGTCTGTGCATCTCTGTCGGATTGAGTTTGACAGGGAGGCCGCACTAATTGAAAATGGACGAGTTGGGACAAACCTGCTGTATATTTACAGTACCATGCGGCAGGGGATTCTGGTGAAGTAATCAGACTGGCTGTTTAACCTGTGTCATGATTTGCACATGGCCATATTTCAAAAATGGTTTCATTTTTCTGGTAGAATTAAATGGGTGGATTCTCACTCCTTCATCCATTGAGCTACACAAAGTGCTTAGTAACATTCGCAAAAGACATTCAGGTCTGTCTGAGTTCGGCAACTGTTGAATTAGCCTACAACGGATACTGAGAAAGCGCAGTTAACACACAGATGGGTTATGCACAGCGATATCAATGGTTGGACACTTTTGTTCCATCCTCCTTCACTGTCGTCTGTGCAGTAACCATGCACCACCCAAGAAAGAAAATCTTTCAACATCGTAATGATACTGGATTTTAACCTCAAGGATTACAGAAGTCTAAATATTTTGTTCAAAAGGCTCGGAATTATCCATTTATTCCCTTTATTCCTGGTTTTCCCTTCTAGTTTGGGAGCAGCAACTTAACATAAGGGCACATACACCACCTCGATCTGTATTGGGCCAGAGGAGAGGGCAAAGATTGGAAGATAATTTGTTTCCTTTCATTGTACTTTTTTAAAAAAATACAATATTCTAAGAATTAAAGTTATATTTTAGACCTTTCTCCTTTTGTCTATCATAGCAACACAGCTACAGCCCGGCTGTGAGGGAACTCCAAATGAATACTTCCACGTTAAAGGACTAATAAAAATAGTACTATCAGCAAATTCTGGTACAATTTACTGCCCAGTGCTTAGGTTTATACAGTGATAGTCACAAACAGGGACTGGCTCAGGAATGGATAGTGCAAGAGGCAAATCTACTGGTACACTCCAATTCACAGATCTCTCCTGTTCCACAAATACTAGGGAGATGACAGCTATTAAGCATCGCTCATCAACTAAAAGTGCATTTAACCTCCCTGAGGGGTTTTACTATTCCAGTACTCAAGTTTGAGAATTATGCATAAGCTGAATTTTTAGGACCTGCTTACTGTGCTTTAAGCCTTTAATTCATTAAACTAGACACTTGCAATTGGTAAATAATTACCCTGCTTACAATAATGGCATGATTTAAACAGCACAGACTCCCATCAGTTTAAGCATTAACATCCAAATACTATTCAAAATATGGTTTAGCCGGCTCCACTGGTCAAGTGCTGATAAATTCATGGCTATTCAACATCAGCAAGTACAAAAAGGAGGATATCACCATATCCGTCTTATCCTGCTCCCTCCTGGATTCCTCCCTCCATTTCATTCTTGAAGACATCCTTTCTCAGACAACATCAGGGAAGCAGACAGTTTGCAGCAATAATTATCAGAATTCTGTTTTGCCTTCTGATTTCTAGCCATTTCTGTTCAATCCAGTCTAACAATTAAAACTGGCTCAGATTGTAGCAGTACCACAGGAAGCACCACAAGGAAGTGGTGAGCAGAGTTTATCCCAGGTTTGTTGTCAAGGTCTAGTCTGCTGTACACAGTGATACAGACTAATTGCCTGTGTTAAACTGGAGGTACTACATCCGAAACTACACTTCAACATACTACTGCTTCAACATACTTCAACTCACATCTGATCCAGAACAACTCTGCTGTATGTAGTATGTCACCACCATAGGGAACGAGCTACATAGGGAAATCTGCCTTTAGGTTTGAAAGTCGATATTTGGGCTGCTCCTTTGCATAACCATTAAGGTCTCCAAGGTACACATGATAATGACGTTCAATTACTGGCAGAAGAAAAAGTGCAATCACTGGAACACACTGATAAGTACAGCGCATTGAATGTGAAGCCATGACAACAGGAATTGCAGAATATTGCACAGTAAGATCAATGGAAATACCACAGCATCTGCACAACACAAGATTTGTAGGGGGAAACCAAAACAAAAGGAAAACCAGAGGGGAAAACAGGACATGGAAAATTAGGATTCCAAACAATCACACCCCAATAGATTGGAAATCAGTAAAACGGAGGGATTCCCATCAGAAGATTCTGACTCGCACATTGCCACTCCTGAGGTAATCATCAGACAGGTCCTAAAAGCTAAAAAAAAATTCTCAGCTGCTCGATCTCTGTAGGCCTTCAATAGCACGACAGGGCTTGTCCAGAGCAAGTGTCCATCCATACAGGAAAAGCTCAGAGCGTGCACACTCCACTTGAAGTCAGTGAGAGCTTGAGCTGTTTCTTTTAAGGCAATGTTCACTACAGGAGAAGACAACGAAAGAAGTTGCTCTTTTTCTGCTGCTCTGAGGTAATTCGTAATCCTTGATTACTGCCTTGGGGACTGTTGCCTTCCTGTACATAAGGAAAAGGGGAGGATAGCAAAATGTCATTACACTGCATACCATCACATCTCAGCTTAATAAATTCACACTGTTATACAGCAAACATTTCAACTGCTTTATTTTCTATGCGAGCCACATCCTCATCCACACCCAATCCAGTTCTATTTACCTTGTCCTCAATGCCTCATACCGATTCCTTGTGGTAAAAGAGACTCAATTTAACATCATCTTTGCATCCTTCAATGGTTTCTTCTTCCTCCATCTCTAAATCCTCCAGCGATACAATCCTTTGAAATCCATCACCCCCATCCCTAATTCCCTGTGTCGCCAATAAGGAACCCTTACAGAGTTTGGACTGCAAATTCTAAAATTGTCTCTTTAAACCAGTCTAGTTCTTGCATCTGTTATTCACATGACCTTGTCTTGCCTCCTTTTCCTTGTAGTTAATCTTTCTGTTTAAATACTTGACTGATGTGATGTGACCAATTGCAAGGGGCATCATATAAGCAGTTATATTGCTGCTTGCTGATATGCTTATTCAGACTTCCAACTCAGTCACCCAGTTCTACCTACGAGCAGCTACCTATTCCGAAGTATACACTGATCTTAAAATTCCAGTTAACTGGCTCAGAAGGAATGCACTAGATCTGAAATACTCACCAGTTTTTTGTCCATTTTTGCTTTGATGTCTCTGGCAAGTGTGAAAAACGCCTGAAACAGCAAACATCAGGATCATCAATTGCCCATTCAGAAAAGGGAAATAAAGGAGACCATAACATGAGTTAATAGCCCTCTTTCAAGCAAATCCTACTCACTGCAATCTCATTTTTCAAATGACTGACCCGTACTATGGTCTTCTCAAGGTTTACAATACAACATATCAATCATAATGCTTGAACTTGTCTCATCACCTCATTTCTGCTCTGCTGCTTATATTTCTTTACTGCTACCATTCATGATGACATGCCTTCTCCCTGATTGTTAAGTGTCGAGCCCCTCCTCAACTCCAGACAGTTGTGTACCTTACCAACTCTTTTGAACTGATCAAGCTGCCATCTATTCCCACATCGGTCATGTTGACTGTAGATCCTGCCCTAGAATAACCACTAAACTGTTGCTCTGTATCACTCGTGATCATTGCAGCTCTGGGCTTCCTGAGCATCAGCCTCTAATACTTCTCATTTTCCTTCTGCCCCTCTTGACTCTGTTCTTTAATGCCCAAACACCTCCTTACACCAGATAACCCCTCCCTTGCACCTTAATCAGAAACAACTGTTTTGGAGTAGATGGACAAGGAGAACCACCATTCGACTGGGACAAGCTAGGCAGAGACAGGCACAAGAATTACTAGAATCCTGGCACTCCACGAAGCATGCCATTAATAAACATATTGAACTCGAACCCATATACGTTCTACTACGAAGGAAAACCGGAAGTGAGGCAACCCATCTCAACGGATCCGAGAGTTTAAAAACCAGGCAGGAAAACACACTGACGCTTCATCTGAGGCTGCACTGAGGATGTTACTAAGTATGGTAATAAAACATCTGCGAAACAAGAAACCAGCTTAGCACGCCAACCAATCTCAACAGAAACAACTGCTGTTTAACTTAAATGAAAAGGAATTAAATGAGCATAGAGTCAGCTAAAGGGAACCGAGTGGCTAGATTAGCAAACATTGTATAAATCATAATCTAATCGATTGGAATATGATGAAAGGGAAATCATGTCTAACTAATTTTAGAGTGAATACAGGGGAATCAAATGCATTGTATTTGGGCTTCCAGAAGGTATTTGGCAAGGATTCTCACAAAATGTTATGACATAAGAGCCCATTGCATTCAGGAGTAGTGTATTGACATATACAGAATTGGCTCAGGGACAGGAAACGGAGTCAGGATATGGGGTCCTTTTTCAAGTTGGCGACCTGTAACCAGTGAATTTTCACAGACATCAGTGCCAGGGCTGCAACTGTTTACAATATTAATGACTTAGAGAATGGAAGTGAATGCACTGTAGCCCAATTTGCAGATGACAAAAAAAAAAATGGAAAGACAACTGCAAGATGATCACAAACAGTTTATAGAAAGATATCGATACGTTAAGTGAGTGAACAAAAGGTTGGGAAATGGCAGACAATGTGGGAAAATATGAAGTTGCTCATTTTGGAATGGGCAGCAAAGGGTGCTGATGAGTTTGGAGACTTGGTCGCCAACATGGATTGTGACGAAACGTCTAAATGAAAACAATGTTAGGTAACATCAGCGAGGCCTCCGATGAAGCAATGCTGTTCTCATAGAATACCTACAGTGTGGAACAAGGCCCTTCGGCCCAACAAGCCCATACTAACCATCAGAACATCCCACCCAGACCTATTCCCTATAACCCACGTAATCTACACACCCCTAAACACTACAGGCAATTTAGCATGTACCATATACCTAAGTCTACACATCTTTGGACTGGAGGAGGAAACCCACACAGACTCAGGGACAATGTGCAAATTCCACACAGACAGTTGCCCAAGGGTGGAATCAAACCCAGGTCCCTGGCGCTGTGAGGCAGCAGTGCTAATCACTGTGCCACCGTGACACCCTATTCTACCCTGCTTGGGATTTACACTGTCTGGTCCGTTATGGTGACTTGTGTGTCATTTCCATTGTGTTCTGTATGGGTTTGTATGCGGGGTCCAATTTTATATGTTTGTTTATTGAAGTATGGGTTGAGAACCATGCCTCTAGGAATTCCCATGCATGTCTATGTTTGACTTGGGCCACTATGGTTACGTTGTTCCAGTTAAACCGATGGCCTTCACTGTCCGAGTGAACTGATATTAGGGAGAATTCATGTACTGTTTTCCTGCTAGCTGATGTTTGTGTACTCTGATGGCTAGTTTCCTTCCTGTCTGTCTGAAGTAACGCTTGTGGCAATCATTGCATGGTATTTTGTAAACTACGATGGTTCTGCATGTTGCAGTATAGGGGCTTTAATCCTGGTGTTTGTCATAGTCAGGCCGTGGGTTTGGTGTGATATCATGATTCCTAGTGGTTGTAGGAATCTCGTGGTCAGTTGTGATATGTTCTTGATGTAGGGAGGTGTGGCCAGTGTGTTAGGAAATACGGTATGTTCTTGTTGTCGTCTGTTTAGTAGGCACCTGCAGATGAAGTTGCAGGGATATTCGTTCATAGCGAAGATTTTGTACAGGTGTTCTTCTTCTTTCCTGTGTAGTTCTGGCACGTTTAAATAGCGCCCTAACACAGCTTTGTTTGTGGACGTTGGGATGGACGCAGTGGAAGTTGAGGATTTGGTCAGTGTGGGTTGCTTTCCTGTATTCCAAGGTTTGGAACTCCATGTTGGTCATACGTTCAACTCTGACATCCAGGAACAGAAGCTGATTGTTGTTTACTACTTCTCTTGTGGATTTAATCCAGGCGAATACGTTGTTGAGTTGGTGGTGGGTCTCTTCTAGTTTTGTGCGTTTTGTGATGACAGATGTGTCACCCATGCACCACATCCACATCCACAACATGCAGAACCAACATAGTTTACAAAATACTATGCAACGGTCATCACAAGCATTAGTTTCCTATCAGTCCGAAGTAACAAGCCAGAGTACACAAACATTACCTACCAGCAAAACGACACAGTGAACTTTCCCTAATATCAGTACACTCGAGAAATGAAGGCCATCAGTTTAACTGGGACAACGTAATCATAGCAGCCCAGGCTAAACAAAGACATGCATGAAAATTCCTAGAGGCAGGGTTCTCAACCCATAATGTAATCAAACATGTAGAATTGGACCCCATATACAAACCCATACAGAACAAAACCGAAAACGACGTTACTCACCATAATGGACTGGACAGTATAAATCCCAAGTGGAGTAGAACACCATCGCTTCATCGGAGGCCTCACTAAATGAAGAAAAACTGCAGACAGCTGCAACACAAAGGGACTTAGGGGGTACTTGTACACAGAAAGCTAGTGCATAGGTACAGCAGATAATCAGGGAGGCTAATGGAACGTTGGCTCTTATTTCAAGGGGTTTGGAATATAAGATTAGGGACGTCTTGCTGTAACTGTACAAGGTGCTGGAGAGACCACATTTGGAGTACTGTGCAATTTCAGGCCGCTCATTTATGGGGAGATATTACTTAATTGGAGGCAGTTCAGACAAGATTCACTGGACTGATCGTCTTTATGCGCAAAGATTAAACAGGTCGGGACTCCACTTGTTGGAATTTAGAAGAATGAGAGGTGATCTCATTGAAACATACAGTATTCTTAATGGGATTGACATGGTATATGTGGAGAGGGTGTTTCCCCTCATGGGAGAGTCTAGGACCAGAGGGCATAGTCTCAGAATAAAGGGGCACCAATTTAAGACTGAGATGAGATAGAATTTCTTCTTGAGGTTTGAATGTCTTTGGAATTCCTTGCCACAGAAAGCTACGGGAACAGAGTGCTTGTGTATATTTAAGGCTGAGATAGGTAGACTCATGATGAATTAGGAAATCAAGGGTTACAGGGAAGGGCAGGAAAGTTGACTTGAGGAATAGTGGATCAGCCATGATCCTATTGAATGCTGGAGCAGCATCCGGGGCCGAAAGGCCTACTTATATACTTAGAACAGAATAGCACAGGAACAGGCCTTTCGGCCTTCCTCGCTTGTGCTAACGACTATGCCTTTCTAAAGAAATTCCATTCGCCTGCACATCCTCTGTCTCCCTCTATTCCCTGCTTGTTCATCTGTCCATCTAAACAACTCCTAAATGTTGCCATCGTGTCTGTTTCTACCACCCCTCCTGGCAGCACATTCCAGACACCTTCCACCCTCTGTGCAAAAGCTTGCCTTGTGCATCTCCATTAAACTTTTACCTTCTCCTTAAACCTATGGCCCCTAGTATTTGACAGTTCCACCCTGACTAGCCAACCTATGCCTTTCATAATTTACACAGTTATAACTATATAATTTATATAGTTCCAGTCACCTCTTAGCCCTAATGAAAACAATCCAAGTTTGTCCAACTTGTCTTTATAACTTATACACTCCATTCCAGGCAATATTCTTTTGCACCCTCTCCAAAGCATCCATACCCTTCCTATAGTGTGGGAACCAGAATTGCACACAATACTGCAAAAGTGGCCTTAAAGTTTTATACAGCTGCTGCATAACCTGCCAACTTTTACAGTCAATGCCTCAACCAACGAATTCCATGCACCATATCACCATACCCAAGTATGTGGGCACTTTCAGAAAGTTATGGACTTGCACTCCAAGACCCCTTTGTATATCAATGTTCCCAAAGGTCCTGCCATTTACTGTATACTTTCCTCTTCATTCGACCTCCCAAAATGCATCACCTTTCACTTGTTTGGATTAAAAACTCCATCTAACATTTCACTGCCCAACTTTCTAACTGATCTATATCCTGCTCTGTCCTTTGACAATATTCCTCACTATTCATAACTCCTCCAATTTTCATGTTCTTTTCTTATTTCTTTTGACTAAAATGAGGTCAAGCTGTCACAATAGCAAAAAACACAAGCAAACAGTTAACAGAAACTCACAGAATGCTGAAGGGAAACTTCCTAAAACAAAAGAAGTCCAGGTGATGATGCAGTACAGGCCCTGAGGCATCCACCAGTCTCTAAAGGCCTTAATTGTGCCAATGGAGACTGCATGCTCCCTCTTCAGGGTCATCTGGACCTGGACACAATCATAAAAGAGTGGCAGGCACTTAGGCATAAGACCCTGTCCACTTACTCAGCATTCTACTCTTCTAAACTGAAAGTGAAGCCCCTTCAACATTGCCCTGATCAAACAATCCTAGGAGAGATACAGCATGGAGCATTACATAGTAACTTTCCCTCTACTCTTATACAAAAGGTAACAAGATGAGATTAAACAACTGCCGATGATGCACTGTAATAAAGTACAAGGAATGGCCAATGGGAACTTTTAAAAAGCTGAAGAGAAACTCACTAAAGCAAAATAACATGTCTGATTGATGAAGCACTCCAGTTCTGGCAGTGTCCATCATAGTCATATGGCCTCTACTGTGCCAGTGGATACTCCCCTTCCAGGAACACCCAGAGGGGCTCAAGTGCAAAAGATGGGCATGCACTCAGGCACAATTACCCCATCCAATTATTCAGCATTCTAAGCTTAGCTGATGCCTGCCTTTGAATTTTACTTGCCAGTTCTCTACTTCCAACTAACAGCTTTACTTCTTTCCAATTTGAGCCATCCTATAGGTTCATATCCCTTGACAAACTTGTTAAAACCCTCTGTTACAGCACCAGAAAGTCTCCTTGGTCACAGATTAGTCCCAGTTACAAGAAGGTGCAACTCATCCACCTTGTCCAGGCAGGCCCCACCTGCTCCCAGAGTGATCCCAATGCCTCAATACTGATTTCCTGCCACTCACATGCTAATTCTCTGACTTCTGAAGAAGGGCCCAGAACTGAAACATCAGCTTCCTGCTCCTCTGATGCTGCTTGGCCTGCTGTGTTCATCCAGCTCTACACCTTGTTATCTCAGATTCTCCAGCATCGACAGTTCCCACTAGTTCTCTCTCTCTCTCTCTCTAATTCTCTGGGCATGTGCTCAATTGATCAATCCTTCTATTCCTGTGCTCACCAGCATGCGGCAATTGAAATATTCCCGAAAATACTGCTTGAGGTCATCTACAGCTCCTTAACTTTAATCCTAAGACTCAAGTATTTAGCTTATGAGATGGTTCTATTTTGGACTGGAGCATCCTTAATCGATAAGGTCACATTATCTCCTTGGTTTCCTTTCTCCTTCAGTGAATCTGAAAAATGAAGAATCATTCCTTTCAACTACTGAAACACGTCCTGCATGGAATCATGGAGGTCTACAGCACGGAAAAAGGCCAATCAGCCCATTGAGTCTGTACCAGTCAGAAACAGCTATTTAACTGTTCTTTTCCATGTTCCAGAACTTGGGCCTTATTTAGATATACACAGGGTATGCAAAGCTAACTTAAATGTTATCAGGGTTTCTGCCTCTACTACCCTTACAGGCAGTGGATTCCAGAAACCCACCACTCTCAGTGAAATTTTTTCATCTTCTTTAAACCTCCTGCCCCTTACCTTAAATCTATACAGGTTATGGATCCTGCTACCTAGGGGCAAGTGTCTTCTGACACTACCCTGTCTAGAGCAGCACAGTGGCTCAGTGATTAGTGCTGCTGCCTCACAGCGCCAGAAACCCAGATTCGATTCCACCCTCGGGCGACTGCATGTGTGGAGTTTGCACATTCTCCCTGTGTCTGCCCAGATTTCCTCTGGCTTCTCCAGTTTACTCCCAGTCCAAAGATGTGCATGTTAAGTGGATTGGCCATGCTAACTTGCCTGTAGTGTTCAGGGATATGTAGCTTAGGTGGGTTATAGGGGAATGTGTCAGGGTGGGATGCTCCTAGGGTTGGTGAGGGCTTGTTGTGCTGAAGGGCCTGTGTCTCGACTGTGGGGACTCTATGAAGTTGTATGAAGTCTACGTCCCTCATAATTTTATGAATCTCAATCATGGCCCCTCAACCCCCTCAACTCCAAGGAAAACAACACCAGTCTAAACAAAACCAGAAATTGCTGGTAAAACTCAGAAAGTCTGGCAGCATCTTTGGAAAGAGGGAACAGTAGTGCTTTCTGTCCACAGATGATGCCAGATCTGCTGAATTTCTCCAACAATTTCTAGTTTTGTTTCAGAACTTCAATAGTTTTTTGTTGTATCTAATCTCGCTTCATAACTCATGATTGAGATGTATAAAATTATGAGGAGCATAGACAGGGTAGTATAGGAAGAAACTCATAACTAAAACTCATCAGTGAGGACAACATCCTGGTAAATCTCCTCGGCACCCTCTCCAGGTCTATCACGTCCTTGCTATAAATGTGGATTCCACAACTGCACACAATCCAGTTGTGACCTAACCAACATTTTGTACAGTTGTAGCATGAAATCCCTGATCTTAAACTTTGGACCTCGATTAATAAAGGCAAACATACATTGAGCCTTCTTAACGTTATATACTGGACCTACATCTTTAAGGGACCAGTGGACATGCACACCAGGGCCCCTGGTTCTTGGTACTTCCCAGCATCCTACTATTCATCATGTATTCCTTTGCCTTGTTTATGCTGCCTAAGGGCATCACCTCATGTTTATCTGGTTTGAATTCCATTTGTAACTGATCAGCCCATCTAACCAGCCATCTACATTTTCTGTAATCGAAGGCTACCTTCCTCACTATTTACCACTTCACCAATTTGTGTTTTGCCTATGAACTTACTCAGCAAGAATCAGACATTCAAGCCTAAATTGTTCATATATACCACAAAGGACCAAATGCTGATCCATGCAGAACCCCACTAGACACAGGCTTCCAGTCACAAAAACACTTTTCAACCATGATTCTACTTCTCGCCACTCAGCCAATTCTGAATTTAATTTGCCAAATTTCCTGAGAAGCCACGGGCTCTTAACTTTGCTATCAATCTCCCACGCCGGACCTTAATAAAAGCCTCGCTGAATTCCATGTAGACCTGGTCAAATCTATACTCTTGGTTACCCCCTCAAAGAATTCAATCAAGTTGCTCGGATAATACTTCCGCTTAAAACCATGCCGACTGCTCTTTATAATCCCTCCTCCAAGTTCACACTAAATCTGTCACACACACAGTTGCTTTCAATAGTTTCCCACCAGAGGTTAGACTGTCTGGCTTGTAGTTTCCGGATCTATCCCTTGCCGCCTTCTTGAATAACGATAGCATGTTTGCTGTCCTCCAGTCCTCTTTCCTGTGGCCAGGCAGGAATTGAAAATTATTGCCAGTGCTCCTGTTATATTTTATCCCTAGTCTCACTCAACAGCCTGGGATACATTTCACCAAGCCATTTACCTACTGTTAAGCCTGCCAGACCACTCCCTGTCTATGCTAACTGCTTCAAGTATCAGACTCCTCCCTAGTTCTAAAACCTACATCATCCCTCTCACTAGTGAGGGCTGACACAAAGTATCCATTTAGAATGATACCTATGACCTCTAGCTCCACACACAAATTACCACTAAAGGTGCTCAGTGGGACCCTGTTCTTTCCAGAGTTATCCTTTTAAACTTATTATATTTGAAAAATAACATAGGATTTTCTTTCATCTTGCTGCTATTATTCATTTCTGTTCTCTTTTAGCTCTCAATTTCCTCTAAGTTTCTTTTTGGACATTCTGTGCTCCTCCAGGACTACTTCTGTTCTGAGCCCTTGAAGACTGCAATATACCTCCTTTTGTCTCTTTATGCGATCCTGTATACCTTTGATATCCAGGGTTCAAGGATTTGTTGGTCCCACTCTTAGCCTCTATTGGAACATTTCTGTCCTTTACTCTCCCTGGTTCTTTCTTGAATGTGTCCTACTGCTTTGACACAGGTTTACCTAAACGCATCAGCTCTAGTCCACACTGGCCATCTCACACCTAATTTTGTTAAAATTGTCCTTCCTTCCTGTTTAGAACTTTGATTTCAGGACTGCTCTTGCTCTTTTCCATAATAATCTGGAATAATGCAACAATGTCAGAATCCCATAGAGCAAGATGTGCTTGCAGCTCACCAAGTTTGTTAATTATGTTGCAAAACTGATATACTTGCAATTTAATACAAAGTCAAGAAATTATGCAGTGAAATACAGACACTGGTTCCAAGGGAGAACTAGTTGGGCAACAGTGACCTGCCTTGCAGTACAAATTGTTGGCAGTGTTCCAGGCTGGTCTGGCTATTAGTCAGCAATTCAGGCCCAGAAGGGCAAAGCGGAGGACAAGTGATAAGACTGCAGCCTGACAATAAGAGCATAAGGCAGCACAAATTAGATGTGGCGTCACTTGATCACGGAGCTTTAGTTAAAAAAAAAATTGGCGCATTAACAAGGCTTTCGGAGTGATGGGTCAGCCCACTGTTTTGTTAGAAGCAGAAAACAGTACACGTGACGATCAGATAACAATACTTACATTCTCCACATTGATATTTGCTTTTGCACTGGTCTCCATGAATTTGATTCCATAGTCACTGGCTAACTGAAAAGAGACAAAAAAAATGAATGACCCAACAGAATGAGACAATAAGGGAGGGGGGGGGGGGGGGGGAGAGAAACTGAGGAAAACGGATAAAGGACTGACTTTAATGTAATCTCAGCAGGGACCCTTCATGACCTAATTAATTACTGACAATTTATACCTGAACTTCTACCTAGACGCTTCATCACAGGAAATCTTTTGAATACAGCATACAGCAAACTTACTCTATTAGTTGATCGTACGCTACCACCTTCACCTACCAATTGTGTTCCACTTTTGCAATTTACTTTTAAGCAGAATTTCGGATGTATCTTTCTCTTCATGCTTCCTTCATTTGTACAAGTTGATGGTTCTTTGCTTGCTAATGCTTCGGCCTGTTCTCTTCAGGAATTTTAGTGGTTTGCCCATCACCAAGTGTGGAAAGCAATGGCAATGAGGAAGGTCCTAACTCTTCTTTAACCCAAAGGTGACTGAAACCATTCCACTGGATGTTATTTGAATCATGTGCCAGCTAGCTGAACTAACAATCACCTTCCAAAACATCTACATGTTTATATTTGTCGAGAACATCTTGCTGGCCTGAAATCCCTAGTTTTTCTTCAAAACTCAGATTAAAATTTAACTTCAAACAACTACAAATCCTGATGATTTGGACGTGCCTGGCTTTGATGATGAGTTTATCACCATCACCCAAATGTGCTTACACAGCCTATTGCATGGGAATAGAACCACTATCTGACCCCTCAACATCCAACACTCATTTCTACATCATGCTTTCCCCTTTATTCTGGTGGGGTTATCACTCATTCTGCAGTATCACTTTGTCACAAGTCAAAAACTATTCTCCTGAGGAACGGGGAGGGAAAGAGGTGGTGTAGCTGTGATGTTAGCCAATTGACAATATTCCATTGTTATTTACTGCCAACAGCACCCAGTGACAATTTGGCAAAACGGGAGCAAATTGATCATAGTAGTTTCCTGCACCATGGTCAAGTGCACTCTCACAAGTGGGGAAAAAGAGTTGAAGTCTCAAGACTTCAATGTTACTTCCCAATGCAAAATAAAGAAATAAATTGTTAGACTGTTTCAGCAATTGATATCCTCTGGGTTGGACTTTCCACTTTATTGAATGAGGAGAATTAGACATGAAGCAGTCAGTTCAGAAAAGTTAGTCAAATTTTGATTCAAAAGGATAATGAAACAACTATTTCAGGTCAAGCAAAGACAGCACAAGAGATGATGTAGACGTAGATGTAGTACCGCATGCAACGATCTCAGATTCAGTTCTAATTACCAGACTGCTCTTAGATTATAGGCTGGCCAGGTATTTCCCTGCATCGGCACAAGATGCTGTGACTTAGAGGTCATTTCGTCCTTTTTTCTGAAGAAAAGTTGTAAGGCAGAGGCACCGGACAGGTTACCAAGACCTTTTGAGTAAACAGTTTGAGAGGCCTTGGGTTTTCTTTTTAAAACAGTCTGAATGGGTGTGGCCAGCTCTCAGATCCAGATTTCTGGGTTTTTTTTTTCAGTAACATCACAAGATATTAAGGTCTCAAATGCATTAGAAGCTTCAGTGATAGTCTCTTGGCTGTTGCTCTTGTTTTTTCTCCTGGTTTGGACAACTGCATGTGAGAATCTGTCTGAATTTTCCCTTTTACCAACATATTGGAGTGTTGCTATATTGAAATAGTTACTGTATCTTTTATTATTAAGTTTCCAATCTGTTAAGTTAGGATCTTGCCTACATTTTAAAAATATTTTTGAGGAGGAACCTGATTTGGTTCATAACAATGTTCAAGCTCAATCATGGGATAGCAACCATTCTACCTCACACTTGAGAAAATATTTGACAAGAGCTGAAGTTCTTCAGAGTTAGCTACCTTTAAGAGTTCTGGAAAACATACCTTCTCTCCACGTTCTTTGCTGACTTGCCTCTTTTCATTCACATCACACTTGTTCCCAAGGATCATTTTCTCTACATCAGCAGAAGCATGCTGGAATAAAAGACAAAAGCAACTAAAGTGAAAAGGAGAAAATTTAATTCAGTGCAAATTCTCCGATCCCTCCCACCATCTTTATTCAGCACCTACAATTCTCCCATCTATGCTATGTCTGACATCACTCTACATGTTTGCATGGTCAAATCATCAAGTACCACACTGGGTAACTTGTTCAAGGTGGGCATCCTTATAACAGACTTTGCAGTATGGTTTTCAGCAACTTGAAGACAATAAGGACTGTCGATATTGGAAGCTGGAGTCGATAAATGCGCAGCTGGAAAAGTATGGAGGTGGGGAGGGGGTCAAGAATAAATAGACGGAGGGGGCAGGGTGGAGTTAGGTGGATGCAAGTAGGGGGTTATTGTGATCACAGATAATGAGAACTGCAAATGCTGTAGAATCCAAGATAACAAAGTGTGGAGCTGGATGGACACAGCAGGCCAGGCAGCATCTTCGGAGCACAAAAGCTGACGCTTTTCTGATGAAGGGTCAAGGCCTGAAACGTCAGCTTTTGTGCTCCGAAGATGCTGCTTGGCCAGCTGTATTCATCCAGCTCCACACTTTGTTATCTAAGGGGTTATTGTGATTGGTCAGTGGAAAGGGTGGAGTAGATACGTGATTCAGGAGATGGAGAGGGTCGGGGTGGAGAGATTTTGAAGCTAGTGAAGTCAATATTCAGGCCATTGGGCTGTAAGCTCCCAAGGCAAATATCAGGGTGTTGTTCCTCCAGCTTACGTTTGGCCTCACTGACAGCGGAGGCAGCCAAGGATGGTTATGACACCAGGGGAGTGGGAGAAGGAGTGGGAGTTAAAGTGGATGGCAACCAGAAGGTTGGTTTGGTCACTGCGTGCAGATCCTCTACAAACCAGTCAGAGTCTGTGTTTAGTCTCTCCGCTATACAGGAGACCACATGTGGAGCAATGTGTACAGTAGACGAGGATGGATGAAGTACAGGTGAATCTCTGCCAGATTTGAAAGGAAGGTGTAGTGGCAGGTGCGGTATCTCCTGCAGGAGCAGGAAAAGGTACCAGGCGTGGCGGGAAGTGTGAAGCTGACAAGGGAGTTGTGGAGTGAATGGTCCTTGCAGAAAGCAGACAGGGGTAGGGAGGGAAATATCTTTTTGATGGTGGGGTCTGATTGTAGGTGCGGAGATGTCAGAGAATGATGCGTTGTATTTGAAGGCTGTTGGGGTGGTAATGTAAAGACTAAGGGAGCTCTATCCTTATTGTTGCTGGGTGGAGAGGGGTTGAGGGCAGAAGCATGGGTTATGGGGGAGATGCGGTTGGGGGCATCCTTAATAATAGAGGAAGGGAAACAACGGTTCCTAAAACAGGCAGATGTCTGGTAAGTCTTAGAGTAGAACACCTCATCCTGGCAGCAGACGTGGCAGAGGCAGAGGAACTGAGTATGAGATTACATTTTTGCAGGGTAACACTGGCAAAAACAATGGGACTAAGGTAAATACAAATGGATGCATGACGATACTTTCAATGGGCTAAGTGACTCAAAATAATTATTAGGAGATCTTGAAGAATACTTGATCTGTAAGAACATACTTCTGAACGAGTAATCTTGACCAGAACATTTTGGAAATAGGCAAACTGCCAAACTCCTCACGCCTACCTCTCTACGTCATATTGTTTAACAGGGACATATTAAAAAGCTTCTAATGTCCAAACGCCCAAGATATACTACTGTCTAAGCTGCTCACCGAAACCATCTCTTCCTTTAAGAAAAGAGTACATTCATCAATGGAGATGTTTCGACAAGAACAATATGAACACAAATAAGTAATATGTTAAAATAGTTCCTGCTTTTGGAGAAATGATGGGGAGGTGACAAAACTTGAGCATTTGCAGGAACTTGCAATTTAAAAAGACATCGTGGTCTAAATTAATTTAGTTTGCGATTACTCTTATCACCTCGTAATCACCGTGTACTCATTTCTCAAAACTCAAAGAAGTTAAAATCTAGAACAAATGGCTGAGATGAAAAAAAAAGTGTTTCAAATGGGATGGTCAGCCAAGGCTTTGGAAATACACCTCTTCTTATTTGAATAGCTCCACAGGAATTTCTATAATCCACGTGAGTGGACAGACAACCTTAATCCAAATGTCTAATATGAGGCGGTGATACTTCCAACATGAGACTGTGGTACTCTTGAAGTACAGTACTGCACCAAACCAGGTGCTTAAACTGGGGGATTTGAAGCCAAGATCTTGCCAGATTTTAAAAAAACTGAGCACACGTATGTCTGATATAACAAGGTGTTTAGCTGAATGAACACAGCGGGCCAAGCAGTATCAGAGGAGCAGGAAAGCTGACATTTCGGGCCTAGACCTTTCTTCAGAAATGGGGGAGGGGAAGGGGGTTCTGAAAAAAATAGGGAGAGTTGGGGAGTTGGATGGAAGATGAATAAGGGAGAAGACAGGTGGAGAGGAGACAGATAGGTCAGAGAGGAGGGGTTGGAGCCAGTAAAGGTGAGTGTAGGTGGGGAGTTAGGGAGGGGATAGCTTAGTCCAGGGAGGATGGTCATGTCAAGGGGAAAGGGTGAGGCTACTAGGCAGGAGATGGGGCTGGGTATTGAGGTGGGAGGAGGGACAGGTTAGGGAGGCGGGACAAGCTGGGCTGGTTTTGGGATGCAGTTGGTGGAGGGGAGATTTTGAAGCTTGTGAAGTCCACATGGATACCATTGGGCTGCAGGGTTCCCAAGTGAAATATGAGGTGCTGTTCCTGCAACCTTTGGGTAGCATCTTTGTGGCACTGCAGGAGGCCCAGGATGGACATGTCATCTGAGGAATGGGAAAGGGAGTTGAAATGGTTCGCGATTGGGAGGTGCAACTGTTTGTTGCAAACAGAGTGTAGGTGTTCCTCAAAGCAGTCTCCAAGTCTCCACTTGCTTTCTCTGATGTAGAGGGTCCACATCTGGAACAGCAGCTACAGTATATAACATTAGCAGATGTGCAGGTGAACATCTGCTCGAAGTGAAAGGTCTTCTTGGGGCCTGGGATGTAGGCGAGTGGGGCGGTGTGAGGGCAGGTGTAGCACTTCCTGCAGTTGCACGGGAAAACTGCCGAGTGTGCTGGGGCTGGAGCGGAGTGTGGAGTGGACAAGGAGTCATGGAGAGAGTGGTCCCTCCAGAAAGCAGATAAGGGTGGGGAGGGAAAATTGTCTTTGGTGGTGGGGTTGGATTGCAGATGGCAGAAATGTCGAAGGATGAAGCTTTGGATCCCGTGGTTGGTGGGGTGGTACATGAGGACGAGGGGGGTTCTGTTTGGTTGTTACTGCAGGGAGGTGAGGGATGAGTTGCGGGAAATGCAGGAGACACAGTTGCGAGCGTTCTCGACCACTGAGCAGAGGGGGATGTTGTGGTCCTTGAAAAATGAGGACATGTGAGATATTGGGTAGTGGAATGCCTCATCCTGGGAGCAAATGTTGTGGAGGTGAAGGAATTGGGAATAGGGGATGGCATTTTTGCAGGAAGGTGGTTGGGAGGAGGTGTATTCTAGGTAGCTGTGGGAGTCGGTAGGCTTGAAATGGATATTGATTTCCAGGTGGTTGCCAGAGATGGAAACAGAGTGGGGTCCAGGAAGGAGAGAGAGGTATCACAGATGGTCCAGGTGAATGGAAGGTTGGGGTGGAAGGTGTTGGTGAAGTGGATGAACTGTTCAAGCTCCTCGTGGAAGAACAAGGTGGTGCCGATTCAGTCATCAATGTAACGGAGGAAGAGGTGGGGTTTAGGGCCAGTGTAGCTATGGAAGGGGGATTGTTCCATGTATCATACAATAGGCGGGCATAGTCTGGGCCATGCAGGTACCCATGGCCACCTCCTTTGTCTGTAGGAAGTGGGAGGAATTGACACGTATGTCTATTTGGAAAACTAACAAATTTGAAAAACATACCTCTTCGATATTCCGGATCCAGTTCTTGATGTTGTCAAAAGATTTTTCATTCGTGATATCATACACCAACATGATTCCCTGCCAAAGCAGAAGTGTTAAACCATTCATTGAGTGAAGGACCTCAAATTTTCATTAACACTTACCACAGTCCCTTAGTGACAAGCAGAGCACAACTGACTCCTCACATCTCAAACAATGATCACATACAGCTTCAGAAGAATATTATGCACCAGAAACACACACATACCTCACTCCCTTGAACTCTCAGTACAAATTAAGTACAATTCAAGTTCGACTTTAAACTTTGAAAAGTATCCCGTTCTTTATTAACTGTACTAACAGCATACAGTAATTTACCCATCACCATGCCTTCCCATCATTCCATACAGCATCACGGTTAATAGTAATATGAAGTTGATATGCCTGTGTCACCTTACCATGGCCCCGCGATAGTATGCAGTGGTGATTGTTCGAAAGCGTTCCTGCCCAGCTGTGTCCCTAGGAGATTTGAACAGTTTTAGTTCCATTCTTTTGATCTTAAACCAACGTTTCCATCAACTTTTTAAGACATCACATTTCACCTTTCCTTTGTCTTTTACAAACAAGCATCTCAGACACTTATAAAACAATTGTCCTGTGAGTTTACCAAGCACTTTACTGACTAAACTGCCACACATTCCCTTTATTCCAATCATAAAAAAGGTCTTACTGTGTTTTCATCACACTGCCATCTCAGTCTCAAGGGTAGGATTTAACTAAAATTACTTGGTTGGATGCTTCCATTTCCAGGTTGTGAGGAGTCTAATTATAAAATGCTAGAACAATGTTAAGTGCAGCTACTACCTACTGCATCTATTTAGATTCATTGTTCTGGGTTTTGTTAAATGCCATATCTATGATTTTCATACAACCAAGTGACCCACTCCTAAAAGAAAGAAGCACACAAACTCTTCAAATTGAAGTTGTTTATTTGGCCAGATCACAATACACACTTAATCTAGACTGTCTGGACAATACAGAAGATGTTTCTTCTTATCAGGGAGTTCAAAACTAAATGACATAAATATGAGGAAGGAATTAATAAATCCAGCAGGAAACCGAGGTCAAATATCTTTAATTCAGCCAAGGTACAAGGACACTCATATGTGCACTTGTCCAGGCAAGACCACTCTGCTAGCTCAAGCAGTGAGTAGATCTGTAGCACCCATCCTCAATTTCAATGGTGAGTCAATCTGGTTGAGCAAATACCCCAGAAATTTGGTAATATGGATGAAATCAGTTAGGAAACATTTAAGGTTGGCTCCAATTCGGCACACTGTGCCGGTCAGCCTGGGGAATTACATATTGGATGCCCAAAGAAAGCGCAGACACTGCACGCTGAACATACCTTCTTGGGCTCACTCCTCTGGATGTTGTCTTCCCCTTCACAACTCACCATTTCATTTTGAAAATGTGAACAGCAGCTAGATTTCTAACCGTGTTCTACATTCTACAATTTCCTACGACTTTAACTGTCAACACCTCACATTGCACCGTTAATCAAGGATGTAAAGCAGCATCCCACCATTTTGCACAGCATATTATAACTAGCTCCCTCACATTGCACCCTTCTCTAAACAAAACAAGCAAGCATCTGAGCCACTATTCAGTGGACGAGAGCCTGCAACCCAAAACCGATCCAGGCACAAACTGGCAAATTCAATTACTTTGAATAAACAGTCTCCTCCCCACTACCCCAACCCCACATTTTTACAGTGATGTTGACAGGATCCAACATATTTTCAGAATTAGGGAAGATTTTTGAAGTGAAAGATTTGGCGAATCACTAACAAGGGGGACAGATTCAATGTTGACATGAAAAGAATGAAGCAAACAGGAACAGAAAAACAGTTCATCTCAAGTCTGTTCTGCTATTTATTAAATCACGATTGATCTCGACCTCAATCCACATGACAGCCTAAATGCTTAATATTCTTACCTGATAAAAATCTCTATTATAAGCTAACAAGACAAAAGATAGAAGAAACGTTTGTTCTCCACTCAACTCCTGGCCCCAGAACATGATTCACATTAATTGAAATAGTTGACAATAATTTCAACCCCTTTTAGATACTGCATTCCAGGTCACACCAACTTATTGAGTAACACTTCCTTTCTATCATAGGCAAAGCGTCCTGAGCAACGGGCTTCTCTTTATATCTGGTATATCCAAAGACAGCTCATTTATGCATGATTGATCACCAACCTCAGTCCTCACAACATCTAAACTTCAATTCACGTTTTTGCTTCCTTTAGCCTCATTCATAGTAATATTTCCCACACTGCAGCTTCCAGATTCTGCCGAGTGAGATATGATGAAAGGAAGTTTTTCCCGATAAAGGAATCTACAACCAGGAATCAAATTCTCAAATGAAAGGATGTCATTTAGGCCGAGATGAAGGTAAATTCCTTTGTTCTTCTTCAAAGACAATGTTCCCTACAAAATGCAAGTACTGCTTAAATGTTTTGAGAAGTTTTAGAATGCTCTACTCCTGAGAGCTGTGGATGCTCAAGTTTTAAGCATATTCATGGCAAAGATCGAAAGTTTTGCAGATATCAAGGCAAATCAAGAAATCTGGGATAATGTGGAAAGGTGCAGCTAAAAACGATCTGCTACAATCAGACTGAACAATGAAGCAAGTTCAAGCAGCTGACTGGTCCATACCCATTAGACGCTTCTTACATTTTTTCACAACTTCAAGACATCCCAAAGTATTTCACAGTCAATTTAATACTTTTGAAGTATTGTCACTCTTTTCAGTAGAAACAACCAAAATCATTTTCTTTCCAAGCCTTTTGTGATTCTTGTGACACAATGCCATTCTCTTATTGATTTCCTAGATTTTTCCATTGTCTCCCAGTATACTTCCGAGTGGAGCAGTCAGTATTAAACATGCATTAGATAATCACAAACTGTTTTTAAGACAGCTTACAGTATAATTGTCCAAAGACAATTTCTTACAGCTACAATACAAAGCTCTATTGTGGAGAACATCAAAGTCACTAAATAAAAATATCCTCCGGTTAACTACTGTCCTTACAAGTGATCCACTCTTTGGATAAATAGCCATTTTCAAATTAGCTGTACACACCGGCATCAGATTGAGCACCAGAAGTTTAGGTATTTTCCTTATAAAAGAATTGATTTCAAGACAAATGTAATCAGCAAAATACAGAAATGTGGAAGACAGAAGCAAGAAAAGTTCTTTTGACCTTCTGAGCCTGCTCCACCATTCAATATGATCAAGTAGAACAGCACTAGGACTATCCTCACCATATTTGTAGTTTGATTTTTTTCCCATCCAATTCAATTGTTCGGATTTTAAAATCAATACCTGAAAAAAACAGAAAACAAATTGTGAAAGGTGCGAGGGGGGATGAAATCACTTCATTTGAATTCACCATCTTATCCTCAACCCCTGTCACAGAACTAAAATAAAAGAACTGCAGACGTTGGAGATATGAAACACACAAAACAAAATGCTGGATGATCTCAGGTCAGGCAGCATCCGTGAAGTGGAAATGAGTTAATGCTTTGAGTCCAGTGACCCTGCATCAGAATTGGCTCATTGGATCTTAAAAGCATGGAAATAGGTGCTTCAGCCTTGTGTCCACTCTGGTTCAGCAAGCACCTATCTACAGCTATCCACTCATTGTCATCGCGTTATCTCTCTCCTCCTCCCAATCTGTTTTTCCTGTTTGGTATTTAAGACACACCATTGTTTTGCCATTCTCATTTAATTTGCACTACCAACACCCCCTGTCACCCAGCACTACCTCCCACCATTACATAATGGCTACCCCTCCACACTTCACATCAGATCTAATGACAAGTTATCTAGACTCAAAACGTTAGCTTGCTCTCTCTTTCCATGGATGCTGCCCGACCCGCTGCGATTTCCAGGATTTTTTGTTTTCTGTACCTATCCACTCTAGTCCAATTTTCCAGTACTTGGGCCACAGCCTTACGCGCTATGGCATTCAAGTCATCATCCAACTACCTTTTAAATACTGAGACAGTTCCAGCCTCTGACCTCTTTCAGGCAGTGAGTTCCCAAACAGTGAACAAAATCTTCTTAATTTGTTACGTCTCACTGGGATAGTATGCTTAAATTCAGCTGCTATTCTCAGGGCCATCACAACAACTGAAATTTTTATAACAAGTATGCAAACTCCCCTAACTTACCTGTCATTTATACCTAGATTTTAGCTACTGGTAAACAATTATGAACTGATGACACATAACTCTATCACTTCAAACTCCCTCATATACATACATACATACATACATACAAAACAAAAGGGTGCTATAGAAAGAAGGGAAACAGAAGAGACTAATTACGTTCAATGTTTCCTCTTCGCAGTTTACTGATATAAGCCAAAAACTTTTTATAATTTGTTACTTATTGACCCTTCTCCTCCAGGTCACAGACTTCTACAGCACAGAAACAGACCCTTTGGTCCAACTTGTCCATGCTGACAAAATATCCAAAATTGATCCAGTCCCATCTTCCAGCATTTGGCCCACATCACTCTTAAACCCTCTGCACACGATACCTTTTAAAATGTTGTAATTGTACCTGCCTCCACCATTTCCTTTGGCAGCTCATTCCATACATGCACCATGCTCTGTGGAAAAAGTTGCCCCTCAGGTCCATTTTAAATCTTTCCCCTCTCATCCTAAATCTATTCTTAGATTCTTAAATTCTAGTCTTAAATTCCCCTACCCAGGGAAAAGACCTTCGCTACTCACCCTATCCACACCCCTCACGATTTAATAAACCTCTATAAGGTCACCTCTCGGCCTCTGACACTCCAGGAAAAATAGATCCAGCCTATTCAGCCTCTCGCTATAGCTCAAACCCTACAATCTTCACAACATCCTTGTAAATCTTCTTTCACATGCTGCTAGAGGTACACTGGCTCGTACATGTAAAGTTCCTCTCAAAGGAAATATTCACACCTATAAACCGTTCAGCTTCTTGGGACCAAATCTCAGTCTTCGGCAGGCAGAAGGCCTTTGTCAATGAATACTAGTCACCATTGCATACAGCAATTGGCTACTTGCAGCCGGCTGAATTTCCCTTTGTACACACCCCTGGTTCCCATACTAGAGCATCCTTAATTAATCCTTGCCTTTCCAAGTAGAAATTAATTCTGACTCTTTTTCTGAAATTTTCCTTATTGCTGATATTAGACATACTGGCTCTTATGGCTCTCTGATTTATCCCTATCACCCTCTTGAATAATGGTTCTACACCAGCTGTCCACTAGTCCTCTGGCACCTTCCCCTGTGGTCCCCTCAAAAGGATTAGAAAATTAATATCATTCCCATAGTAATCTGGGACTTCAGGCCTAGGATTTATCCAACTTTCAACCTTGTTGAAACTGTCATTACCTCTCCCTCACAATAATAATCCAAATAGTGAATATAGATGCAAAGTAATCATTTGAAACCTGAAGTCTCCAGCTCCATACACAAACTGTCATTTTGATACTTAATGGGCTCCATGCCTTCTCTGGGTATCTCTTGTCCCTAATATACCTCTGGATTTCTCTTCAGTCTATTGCCTGTTGGTGCGTTTTAACAACGCCGCTTTGCTTTCCTAATTTGTTTTTAAAGCAAACTTTCTAAAAACCAAAAGAACTACGGATACTGTAAATCAGAAACAAAAATGGAAAATGCTGGAAAAGATCAGCCGGTCTGGCAGCATCTGGCGAGAAACCCTTTGTCAGATGCTGAGCTTTTCCAGCATTTTCTATTTTTGCCCCTCCACTTTCTAAATGCCTTGAGAGTAACTGGTGTTCTGAGCCCTCATTACCCACAAGCTTCCCTCTTCTTCCTCATCCAGTCCTGCACATTCCTTGACATCAAGGGCTCTTTGGACTTACTGTCCCACTCTTTACTTTTTGGAAAGTTCACACTTCAGTAATTTCTCCCAATCTACTTTGGCCAGAGCCAGCATTATACTTGTGAAACTAACCTGCTCAATTCAGAATCTTTATTTCTATTGTCCAAGCCATGACTACACTAAACCTTCAACATGTTAAGGTTGACATAAAAGGGAAGGTCATCATACTCCCAGCAGAACAAAGGGCTGCTCTCTCATGACTGACAGAGAGAAAGAGGAAAAACAACTGGTGGTGAATTTAACCCGAGGGTCATCACACTTTAGGTGAGAGTGGAGGTTGAGAAGGCAGGACCTTTATGACCTCACCTAGTGCAAAAATCAAATCTATGCAGCTGACCTTACTTTGCATTACAAACCACTCATCCAGCCAATTCAGCCAAACAATTGAGCATTCTCAACTCATCTGCCTTACTCATAAGACTCCTTGCATGAAAGGAAATGCCATTAGCCTTGCTGAGTTCCCTCGTGCCCTGCCGAGTTCTCTCGTGCCCTGCCTGGCATGACTTTGCTACATTTTTTCTGTACAACACCACCCCAAATCATATTCCCCTGTCAACTGAGTCTAAACCTTCACAAACAGCTCTAGCAAACCTCTTTGCAATGATCTTAGTCCCATTGTGGTTCATTTGCAGCCTTCCCCAGAAACAGACCCAGTGATTCAAGAATCTCAAGTGTTCTCTTCTGCTCCAACTCTTCAGCCACACATTCATCCCCTCTACCAGCTATTCTTCTTTTCACTAGTACATGGCCATCGGTGTAATCCAGAGATTACAACCTTTGAGGTCCTGTTTTTCAATCTGCTACCTACCTCCCTAAATTCTTGATGCAGAACCTTATCCTTCATTCTGCCAATGTCACTGGCATCAAGGTAAACCACAACTTGTGGCTGTGCATTCTCCCACTTCAGAACCGCTTGCAGAGGTGGCATCCATGAACCTGGATCCAGGGAAGCGCCATACATCTTCAAATCACATCTACAGCACAGAAGTGTCAGACTGCATCCCTCATTACTGAGTCTCCTATTGCTATTGCTCTTACTTTGTCTGCTCCTCTTCTGGGCTGCTTGGCTCCAAACGCATTCCCCCAAGGAACTGTCACTCTCACCATTTCCCAATACAGAATATCTATTCTAGAGTTACACTGTGGGGATTTACTGACTAACTGCTGCTTCCCTTCTTCTAACAATGAAATGCATGTCTAGACAAGGTTTCACTTAACTCTCAGCCTCCCTTTGCACTATAGTATCCCTACCCTATGCTCCAAAAGCAACATTAAAGCTTGTAAAACGAGCAGCAATCCCCCATAGATAATAGAAACTGCAGATGCTGGAGAATCCGAAATAACAAGGTGTGGAGCTGAATGAAGACAGCAGGCCAAGCATCATCTTAGGAGCAGGAAAGCTGACATTTCGGGCCTAGACTCTTCATCAGAAATGGGGGAGGGGAAGAGGGTTCTGAAATAAACAGCGAGAGACGGGGAGGCAGATCGAAGATGGATAGAGGAGAAGATAGGTGGAGAGGAGACAGACAAGTTAAAGAGGAGGGAATGGAGCCTGTAAAGTGAGTGTAGGGAGGAGTCCAGGGAGGTCGGACAAGTCAAGGGGGCGGGATGCAGAGGTTCACTCGCACGTCTGCTAATGTGGTATACCGCATCGCTGTTCCAGTTGCGGCCTCCTCTACATCGGGGAAACAAAGTGGAGGCTTGGAGACTGCTTTGCTGAACAGCTACGTTCGGTTCGCGATAAAGAGCTGCACCTCCCGATCGCGAACCATTTTAACTCCCCCTCCCATTCCTCAGATGACATGTCCATCCTGGGCCTCCCGCAGTGCCACAACGATGCCACCCAAAGGTTGCAGGAACTGCAACGCATATTCTGCTTGGGTACCCTGCAGCCCAAAGGTATCAATGTGGATTTCACAAGCTTCAAAATCTCCCCTCCCCCCACCACATCCCAAAACTAGTCCAGCTCGTCCCTGCCTTCCTAACTTGTTCTTCCTCTCACCTATCCTCTTCTCCACGCCCCTATTTCCTACCTACTAACCTCATCCCGCCCCCTTGATCTGTCTGTCCTCCCTGGGCTGACCCATCTCCCCACCTACACTCACCTTTACAGGCTCCAACCCCACCTCTTTAACTTGTCTGTCTCCTCTCCACCTGCTCCTATGTCTTATATTCTTATCTTCTCCTCTATCCATCTTCGATCCACCTCCTCTCTCTCTCTACTTATTTCAGAACCCTCTTACCCTCCCCCATTTCTGATGAAGGGTCTAGGCCCGAAATAACAGCTTTCCTGCTCCTAAGATGCTTCTTGGCCTGCTGTGTTCATCCAGCTCCACACCTTGCCATCTATCAATCCCTCATATGTGGTCAACTAAACTGCCAGCCGTGTCTATCACTTCCTACACGTTTAGGCTGTACAGCATACTATGCCACCAACCTAAACCATCCTACAGCGGGAAACCTTGTCATGATACACATTCAAGGGACTTAAATATAGTGTGTAGGTCCTACAAATTTGGTTTGAAACATAAAATGGTGTTTTTAAACTTTGAAAAAAGTAATGAAAACAAAATAAAAGAGCGCACAAGAATGAGGGAAACGAATCTCGCCCGCCAGACAAAACAGAACCAGGTCATACATAACCTAACCGCTGACAGAACTGAGGTGTAAGAGGGGCGGGAAGCGGGCAATTATCCCCCAACGCGTTGACAGGTCCTGGCAGAAATATCCGGTATTCCAGTGGCTGGAATCTGACACGCCGGTCCTCATACTCCCAGAGTAGAGGAGGTGGTGGAGAGACAAGGCAAAGGGGGATGGAGACCCAGGCAGGCGGCTTCTCTATCCCGGAACCAACCGCTAGGCCCCGATACAGTAAACCCTTCCCAGGCCTCAATTTCTCCAATCCGTACCGATCGTGGAGATGAAGGTAGTATTGAAGGCGTCCTCTGAGAAGCGGAAGAGAACACACGTTTTGCCGACGCCGCTGTCGCCGATCAGCAGCAATTTGAAGAGATAATCGTAGGTCTTCGCCATGGCCGCCTCCCGCGCCCCGCTCCGCCGGATGTCCCGCCTTCCAGCCACTCATTGGCCCATATCGGAAAGACTGCACAGCTGATTGGGCAATGAGGCAGACCCCGCCCACAAGTTGGATAATTATTGGCTAGTCCCGTTGTCAATCACAAATGGGCTCCCTTCTCGCCGTGACAACCGTTTCCGCTGGGAACAGTCAGCGTCGGCGGCTGAACCGCGGCTTCTAAGCTGGTAATGACAGGCTGCTGAGTACAGCCTTCGATCTCGCTCAGCTCTTATCACTTCCTGTGACTTGGGATGAATGGAAATATTTAGGAGCCTAGGGGACCGGCTCGACTTCCTAGAGTCACAGAGCGGCACCTCTTGTCTTTATCGACAGCTCCTTGTATTCCCGCCCCCCTCCCCCCGAGATTGCGGAAGTGAGGTCACGGTGAATGAGAGTGTGGCCTGTTTGTGTGAACCGGAGCGGGGCCTGGGGCTGTGGGAAGAGGCCGAGAACTGAGCTTGTACCTGGGGCTCCTCTCGCCCGCTGCATCAGCGCCAGGCCGCAAAGGTCAGTGAGGAACAGCCCCTTCCCCCAGTCACACACATACACAACGCCACCAGTTGAGGGCCCAGACACGCACGCCTCCTGCCCGGGTTTAGGACCTAATGAGGAATACTCCCTTCTCCCGGCCCCCAGAGTGAGGAATCGTCCTCTCAGAGACAGAGACCGATGAGGAATTCTCCCTCCTGACAGTCATTAGCGTAGTTCTTGCTGAGATTGTTTATTTTAAATTGTAATCTGGTGTCACTGGAACTTCAACAAAAGGTTATGTGAAGCAATCTCATCTTGTGCACATGAAATGTTTAAAGTATCCTATATGTTGGAATTCTGATGTCCCAGCCTTGGGACCTCAACAATCTAAGCCCAGGTAATAACTATCAGTGAAGATGAGGAATTCATAATGTGGGGTCCACTTTTCACCCTCGTTGAAGGCTGTACCATTAGTCTGGTAAGACTTAGTAACTTTGGGTTTCCTTCCTTAGATCTCTCCAATCGCCCTTTAAGACCCTTAGGATAACCTTTTTTTTAATTGGCCCATTGGTTATCTTTCTGATTAGCTTTTTCTTTGGCTCAATATCCGTTTTTTTTCTCGCACCTGTGAAATTCCTTTTGACAATTTGTTCTGTGATATGAGCCAGGTTGTAAGTGCTATGTTACTTTGTACAAAACGTTAAAGAAGGTTGGAGTTTATTTTTCTGTAACTTATACATGCAAATATGTTAAATGTGTTATGACGAGTCTGTGTGACTCTTCCTGGAGTGAAATGTTTGCAGAAGACAGCTGTCATGTCTTTGTAAAACCAAACAGTATGCTTAACAAAGAAGTTTGTATCTCAGAGATCATTGCTATTTCTTAGATTTTGACTTTTTTTTGAATTACAGGGCCTACTTTCTACTGTGCTGTAATGGCGATGGAACCAGAAGCAGATCTACCAGAGATCCCATTTGCTGCCAACGTAGATGAAGAATCTACGGGAAAGGCCCCAGTGACTATTTTGGACAGTTCGCGCCCTTCAGCATTCAGTAGCATTATCCATGAAAACAGTGTGCATTCAACTCCGGAAGTGAAAGGACCTGATGCTGCACAGTGGCCAGAGTATCTGAACTCTGAGCATTCCTGCTTTTCAGCAGAGCTCAAGCTTGCTTTGCAAAGTGATCGGCATCTGGTGCGGAGTTATACTTACACCAGTGAGGACTCTTCAAGTGCTGGTGATTCATCTCCATCTTCCAGTACTAACCTAGCTGAATCTGATGAACTGTCATCAGAGAAGAATGAGGGTAGGATGACACTGTGGGCAGGAAGCTACAGGTACGAACTTGCTGCTTATAAAACAGGACAGGGCAGTGATCTGTGTCCCCCAGGGGCGGGTACAGGGAGCAGAACAGCCAGAGAACTGGATACACAGGATCAGAGCTTAGCTCAGAAGAAATATCACCCAGTTTAATGACTGTGCCCGGTTTTCCGTGATAGTCCGTTACTCAGTAATGGAATGTAAAGAATGAAATTAGAATGTAAAGAAGGAAAATCCTGACTGAGATAAGTGACTTGTCCTGATGGAATGCATGCATCTGCCAAGATTATTATTGGTCATATTATATTGTACGGGAATATATGGGCACCTACAGACAAAATTATTATTGGTGAAATATGTTGTATGGGTTGTGTGGGCACCTACTGACATTGTTTCGAGGTCTGTGGTTTATCTTTTTCTATTTCCTTGTGTATAGTGACTGTTTCTGTTGGTCAACATTTAATGCTAATTCCCCACATAACCTTGAGAAATTGGTAATGAGCTGTTTTCTTGAACCATTGCAGTCCTTGAGGTGTAGGTATGTCCACAATTCTGATAGGGAGGAAGTTCTGTTGCATTGACCCACAACCACAAAGGAATAGTGATATAGTTCTAATGTGCTTGTTTAAAAGATGGACCACATTCAGTTAATTTTTTTTCTATTCATTTGTGGGATGTGGGCATCATTGGATTTCTTGCCAATCCCTAGTTGCCCTTGAGAAGGTGGCGGTGAGCTGCCTTTTCGAACTGCTGCAGTTAATACTTTTGGGAACTGTTTGAATCCCACTGTGGCAGATGGTGGAATTTCGATTGTAAATATCTGGAATTAAATGTGTAATTATGGCGATGAAACCATTGTCAATTGTCACAAAAACTCCTGGCACATTACTGTTTCTTAGGGAAGGAAATCTATTTGCCTAGGACCTTACCTGGCCTGGCTACATGCAACTCCAGACTCTTTGGTTTTTAAATACCATTTCTGAAAAGAGCTGACAAGTCTTTCAGTTGTATCAAACGTAGTCTCAATAACGATGTGAAATTGGATGGCCCATCTGGCACTGGCACCGGAAATAGGGCTTGAATTTGCACCTATCGGTTCCCCACCCCCTCACACCTGAGACTAATACTGAAATTGGGAAGCTGTCTTAAAGACTGGTCAAGCAATATCTTGACCTGTACAGGGAATCATACCATACAGGCCATGCCCCAGGACAGACCCAACAGGTGATGGCACGGTTGTATATAGTAAGAAGGGAGTTGCTCTGGGACACCTCCACATTGACTCAGACACCATGAAGTCTCATGATATCAGGTCAAATGTGCTCATTATTACATACTTACTTCCTTGGTTGACGAATCAGTAATCCTCCACATTGAACTCCAGCTTCAGTGCTCTTTCCAACTGAGTGCAGAATATACACTGGTAGGGACTTCAATTACTTTAATATCCATTGCCAAAAGTGGTTCAGACGCATCAGTAATGATTGAGCTGGCGGAACCCGAAAAGGCACTGCTGCCAGACTTGAGGAATCTGCTGATGAAGGAACCAACATGAGGGACAAATATTCTTGACCTTGACCTCGACCTCCCCTATCTGCCTGCCAGTGGTGCATCTGACCATGACAGTATTGGTAGAATTGAAGACCAAACAGTCCTTCCATTGATGAAGTGCCATCTTCACTTTGAAGATAACCTCCAATATGTTGTATGACACTACCATCTGCTAAATGAGACAGACTTTAACAGATCTAGTGATTCAAAAGTTGGCATCACTGAGGGACTGTTGCCCATCAGCAGCAGAATTGTATTCAATTATAATTTGCAACCTCATGATGCAAGATATTGCATTTTGGTACAACAATCGAGAGTAGGGCTTATACAAGTAATGGTAAGGCCTTGGGTAGTGTTTTAAAACAAAGGGACCCAAGCACTGAAGTGCATAATATATAGAAGTTTGCATCACATAAAGATAGGGTGGCTAAAAAAAGCGTTTGGCACACTTAGCTTCATGGCTCAGTCCTTTGTGTTTATGAGTTGGAAAGTCATGTTGAGGTTGTGCAGGACATAGCGAGGCCTCTTCTTGAATACTGAGTCCAGTCCTGGTGGCTCAGTTGTAGGAAGGATATGATAGAGTTGGAGAGGGTTCTGAAGAGATTTACCAGAATGTTGCTGGGTATGGAAGGTTTGAGTTATAAAGAAAGGCTGGATGGGCTGGGACATATTTCATTGGAGCATAGGAATTGAGAGGTGATCTTTATAGAAGTTTATAACATTATGAGGGGTCTAGATAGAGTTAAAGGTAGTTAGTTGTCTTTTCCCTAGGATGGGTGATTTCAAGACTAGGGGTACATTTTATAAGATGAGAGGGGAGAGATTTTTAAAAAGGCATGAGGGGCAATTTTTTTTTTAGTGTGATTCATGTGTGGAATGAACTTCCTGAGGAAGTGGTGGATGTGGGTACAATTACAACGTTTAGAAGGTATTTCGATAAGTATATGAATAGGGAAGATTTGGAGGGGTTTGTGCCAGGAACATGCAGGGGGGACTAATTTGGCTTTGTGGTCAGCATGGGCTGGTTGGACCAAAGGGTCTGTTTCCAAGCTGTTTGACTCTATGACTGTTCTACTATGACATCAGGGGATTAAGAGATTACAAAGTGTACAGCTGGATGAACACAGCAGACCAAGCATCATTTTAGGAGCAGGAAAGCTGACATTTCGTGCCTAGATCCTTCATTCTGATTGGCAAATTTTTGCAGTGCATCTTGTAGGCAGTACATACTGCTACTGAGTGTCGGTTGTAGAGGGAGTGCATATGGTGCCAGTCAAGGAGGTTGCTTTGTCCTAGATGGTGTCAAGCTCCCTGAATATTGCAGGAGCTGCATTCATCCAGACAAGTGGGGAGTATTCCATTTTACCTTGTAGATGGTGGTCAAGCTTTGAGGAGTCAGGAGAGAAGTGTTCCTCGCCTTTGACCTGCTCTTGTAACCACATTTATATGGGGAACTCTGTTTAGTTCTGGTCATTGGTAACCCCCAGTACATTGATAGTGGGGAATTCAGTGATGGTAGTGTCAGTGAATGTCAAGATTGTCTCCTGTTAGTGATAGTTATTGCCTGGCATTTGTGTGGCACGAACATGAATTGCCACCTGTCAGCCCAAGCCTGGATATTGTCCATGTATTATTGATTTGAACATGGACTATTTCAGTATCTGAGGATTTGTGAATTGTGTTGAATGTTGTTCAATCATTGAACATCCCGACATCTGAGCTTCTGTAACACTCAAGCTTCACACTATCCAGGACAAAACAGCACATTTGATCAAGACAATGTCCATCACCCCAACATTAACTCCTGCGCACACAAAAAAAATCACCCTTTCATGGACAAATGAGGCCATAGTTAAATGTTTCACTATCATATATGCATAATATTGAAAAATGTAACAAAGCAGTTACTTAATTTCTACTGCATATGAGAGCGCAATCTCATATTTAAATTTGTTATTCATGTTATTCCAATAATATTGACTACAATCTTCTTTTGCCTGTGCTGTAACTCTGATGTGTGCAGTCTTAAATTGGAAGATTCTCATTGTTTTGTAAATAATTCATTAGCTGAGTATTTCTTTGACAGGTTTAAGCTGTTCTCTTTCTTGTAGCATACCTTTCTTCTCTTCTTCTTTCCTTCCACATGGGTTTCTCATGGGCAGGAATGGTTGCTGGATGTTCCAGGGTTTAGAACATTTAAAAAGAATAGGGAGGGGGGAGAAAGAGGAGGGGGTGTAGCACTACTAATCAGAGAGGGTATCACAGCTACAGAAGCTTCCTTTGTCGAGGAAGATCTGCCTACTGAGTCAGTGTGGGTGGAAATTAGGAACAGCAAGGGAGTAGTCACCTCGTTAGGGGTTTACTACAGGCCCCCCCAATAGCAGCAGGGAGATTGAAGAAAGCATAGGTAGACAGATTTTGGAAAAGTGTGCACGCAGTAGGGTTGTTGTAATGGGTGACTTTAACTTTCCTAATATTGATTGGAACCTCCTTCGAGCAGAAGATTTGAATGGAGCTGTTTTTGTAAGGTGTGTTCAGGAGGGTTTCCTAACGCAGTACGTTGACAGGCCGACGAGGGGAGAGGCCATTCTAGACTTGGTGCTCGGAAACGAGCCAGGGCAGGTATCAGATCTTGTGGTGGGAGAGCATTTTGGTGATAGTGACCATAACTGCCTCACATTCTACATAGCTATGGAGAAGGAGAGGATTAGGCAGAATGGGAGGATATTTAATTGGGGAAGAGGAAACTATGATGCGATTAGACATGAGTTAGGAAGCATGGACTGGGAGCAGTTGTTCCATGGTAAGGGAACTATAGACATGTGGAGACGGTTTAAGGAACAGTTGTTGGGAGTGATGAGTAAATATGTCCCTCTGAGACAGGCAAGAAGGGGTAAGATTAAGGAACCTTGGATGACGAGAGCGGTGGAGCTTCTAGTGAAAAGGAAGAAGGTAGCTTACATAAGGTGGAGGAAGCTAGGGTCAAGTTCAGCTAGAGAGGATTACATGCAGGCAAGGAACGAGCTCAAAAATGGTCTGAGGAGAGCCAGGAGGGGGCACGAGAAAGGCTTGGCAGAAGGAATCCGGGAAAACACAAAGGCATTTTACACTTACGTGAGGAATAAGAGAATGGTCAAAGAAAGAGTAGGGCCGATCAGGGATGGCATAGGGAACTTGTGTGTGGAGCCTGAGGAGGTAGGGGAAGCCCTAAATGAGTTTTTTGCTTCTGTCTTTACGAAAGAAACGAACTTTGTAGTGAATGAAACCTTTGAAGAGCAGGTGTGCATGCTGGAATGGATAGAGATAGAGGAAGCTGATGTGCTGAAAATTTTGTCAAACATTAAAATTGACAAGTCGCCAGGCCCGGATCAGATTTGTCCTCGGCTGCTTTGGGAAGCGAGAAATGCAATTGCTTCGCCACTTGTGAAGATCTTTGCATCCTCGCTCTCCACTGGAGTCGTACCTGAGGACTGGAGAGAGGCAAATGTAATTCCTCTCTTCAAGAAAGGAAATAGGGAAATCCCCGGCAATTATAGACCGGTAAGTCTCACGTCTGTCGTCTGCAAGGTGTTAGAAAGGATTCTGAGGGATAAGATTTATGACCATCTGGAAGAGCATGGCTTGATCAAATACAGTCAACACGGCTTTGTGAGGGGTAGGTCATGCCTTACAAACCTTATCGAGTTTTTTGAGGATGTGACTAGAAAGGTTGATGAGGGTCGAGCTGTGGATGTGGTGTATATGGACTTCAGTAAGGCATTTGATAAGGTTCCCCATGGTAGGCTCATTCAGAAGGTCAGGAGGAATGGGATACAGGGGAACTTAGCTGCTTGGATACAGAATTGGCTGGCCAACAGAAGACAGCGAGTGGTAGTAGAAGGAAAATATTCTGCCTGGAAGTCAGTGGTGAGTGGAGTTCCACAGGGCTCTGTCCTTGGGCCTCTACTGTTTGTAATTTTTATTAATGATTTGGACGAGGGAATTGAAGGATGGGTCAGCAAGTTTGCAGACGACACAAAGGTCGGAGGTGTCGTTGACAGTGTAGAGGGCTGTTGTAGGCTGCAGCGGGACATTGACAGGATGCAGAGATGGGCTGAGAGGTGGCAGATGGAGTTCAACCTGGATAAATGCGAGGTGATGCATTTTGGAAGGTTGAATTTGAAAGCTGAGTACAGGATTAAGGATAGGATTCTTGGCAGCGTGGAGGAACAGAGGGATCTTGGTGTGCAGATACATAGATCCCTTAAAATGGCCACCTAAGTGGACAGGGTTGTAAAGAAAGCATATGGTGTTTTGGCTTTCATTAACAGGGGGATTGAGTTTAAGAGTCGTGAGATCTTGTTGCATCTCTATAAAACTTTGGTTAGACCGCACTTGGAATACTGCGTCCAGTTCTGGGCGCCCTATTATAGGAAAGATGTGGATGCTTTGGAGAGGGTTCAGAAGAGGTTTACCAGGATGCTGCCTGGACTGGAGGGCTTATCTTATGAAGAGAGGTTGACTGAGCTCGGTCTCTTTTCATTGGAGAAAAGGAGGAGGAGAGGGGACCTAATTGAGGTATACAAGATAATGAGAGGCATAGATAGAGTTGATAGCCAGAGACTATTTCCCAGGGCAGAAATGGCTAGCACGAGGGGTCATAGTTTTAAGCTGGTTGGTGGAAAGTATAGAGGGGATGTCAGAGGCAGGTTCTTTACACAGAGAGTTGTGAGAGCATGGAATGCGTTGCCAGCAGCAGTTGTGGAAGCAAGGTCATTGGGGTCATTTAAGAGACTGCTGGACATGTATATGGTCACAGAAATTTGAGGGTGCATACATGAGGATCAATGGTCGGCACAACATTGTGGGCTGAAGGGCCTGTTCTGTGCTGTACTGTTCTATGTTCTATGTTCTATGTCCCGACTCTGCAGTTTTCCCCACTCCTTGATCCTGAGTCTTAGAAAGAAGTTTGCTTCTCAAAACAAGAACTTTGCACAGCATTCTAGGTTTGGTCTTGCCAATGCCTGTACAGGTTTTACCAGTGCTCCCTGCTTCGTACCCCATTTCCCTTTCAAATATTTTATTCAGTTTCTTAATCACTTGCCAGATCTGTATACTCTAAGGTTTTGGAGTAGATTTGGAGGTCAGTTGGTTCACTGCACTGATTCTGCAGACATCTACGGAGCAACGAACCAGCTCGGCAAGCCAACCAACCACAAATGATCTGTATACTTTTTTTTGCATACAATTAAATCAAGACTTCGCAGCATGCTGCAGTCTCTCCTCAGTTAAGTACTAGTCAGTCCGTCTATTCTCCACACTGAAGTGGATGCTGTCACACTTTTCCACAAAGATGAAAATAAAGACTCGTGAATGGGATGAGGACGTCACTGGCTGGGCAGCATTTATTGCCCAGATGGCAGTTAAGAGTCACCCACAGTGCTGTTGTTCTGGAGTCACACATAATCCAGATCAGGTCAGGATGGCAGTTTCCTGATCTAAAGCACGTTAGTAAATCAGATGGGTTTGTCCTGACAACTGACAATGGATTCACAGTCATCATTAGATTCTTAATTCCAGATATTTATTGAATTCAAATTCCACCATCTGCTGTGGCGGGATTGGAACCCGGGTCCCCAGAATATTATCTGGGTCTCTGGATTAATAGTCCAGCAATAATACCACTAGGCCATCGCCTCCCTGGTGATGTCAAGTGCCAGATTTTTTCATTTAATCTATTTATAGCTCTTCACAGACTCATTATATCCCCCTCATTATTTGTTTTTCTACTTATCACTGTAACTTAAGTAAGTTTGCTCACCGTAGATTTGGTCTCTTCATCCAAGTCATTAATAATTGAGTAAATAGTTGACGCCTCAGTTATCTTCCCTAAGGCACTCTACCAGTCACAATTTGTCAACTTGTAAATGATCCATTTACTCTCGCTCTTTGCTTACTGTTAGTTTCTGTATTTAGCAGTTCCAGTCAGGAGACCTGGTGTCATGCTTCATCACAGTAATCTGTCCAGCATCATTCTCTCACGTGCATTTGTCTCATGGCCCATACATGGAACGTTTTTAGCATCCGCATTATAAAGATCTCTATATTCTTCGACAGCTCTTTACTTATTGTCCAGGATTCTGAGGCGTTCAGCAAAGTGGGTAGAATATAGCATCTTATGAGATAACACTGTGGAGCTGGAGGAGCACAACCAGCCAGGCAGCAAAGGAGGAGCAGGAAAGTTGACGTTTTGGGTCAGGACCCTTTTTCAGAAACTTGCTGGCCTGCTGCGTTCTTCCACCTCCTTGCTGTGTTATCTCTGACTCCAGCATCTGCAGTTCTTACTATCTCTGAGTGAATTATAGCATCTTATGAGTTCTTTCCTATTACAAGCTTGAATATTCTTGTTGCTAACACAACTTTCATCTTCTCAAAGTACTATTTCTATCCTCCTGACATCACTTTACCATCTTCTGTTAATATTTGACCTAAGTAGGTAGACTTGTCTACACATTTCACTGTGATGCCATTCACTTCAATCTTTTGTGGTTGTTTCTTTGTAGTTACCATTAGTTCCTTTTTTTTTAAATGGAATTTTGTTCGCACTGAATCCATATTCTAAACTTTGAGATTTTACTTGAACTGAGGTTCTTCAAGTAGCGCCGTGTTGTCAGCATATTGTGATTTTTATAATTTTCTTGCTTCTAATTTTTACCATTGGAAATAATTCTGACTTAATTTGTGTACATAATGTAAAGGTAACAGTGCAAAGCTGTGTCATTCTTCTCTCTTCACTTGAAACCTGTTGGGAGTTAGTCAGTCAAGACTAATATATTATCCCAAAGCCATGAGCTTTTATATAGTGACCTGTTCGCTTATGAAATGCATTGTAATAGAGGGCTTCTACTAATTTCTCATCATCCTCACTACTTTTCACATTCTCAAAGAGCTTAATATATTTGTCAAATTGCATTTCCCTTTGTAAAATCATGTTGGCAGCACTTGCTTTCATTTTGATTTTTCAGATATCCTGCTGCTTCAGTGGAAGTATGTATGATATTATGTGGATCAATGTACAGAAAATTAGCTTAAAGCATGGGGGTCTTATTAGCCCCAAAAAACACAAATCCCCATTTGGGTTAATGAATGTGCACCTATTTCAGCATTTTTAAAATTGTCTCTTTATTGAAAATAGTTTTGTAAATGCAGGATTGCACTGAATTAACAAAGAAACAATGGGTTCAGGTCATGTAGTTATATATCAATGTTGAATCTGTTATCCACTTGTTACAGCAATTGTTTGGCTATGGAATTTAGTTTCAATGGTTATTTCTCTGTAATAATTCTGTCATTTACATGACCATTTAAATTTCATCCCATAGGCGATTTTTCTCTCTAACAATTAACGAAGAGAGTAGATTCTTGCAAAATGTGCTTATAGATGGTATAACCAAAATTTCTATTTGCAACAGTAAATGTTTTAAATTAAATTCAGGTGACGTAAATCAGGTGGATCCTGTAGCAGTATCATGCAATAACTTTTCAAGTGGCAAGGCTATTTTAAGTATAATTTAGTTACCCAAGGTGTTAGCTGTAAAGTGGACAGGCTGTAATGTAGTTTCATTCCATGAGCCCAATATCTGCAATAGTGGATTTCTATCATATTTCCTTAATGACGCCAGCATTTCCCAATTATAGAGGTTAGGTTAACTGGCACATAGTGTCATGCTTTCTAACCTCCTTTCTTGATTAGAGTTGTTAATTTTATAGATTACCACTTTACTGAAAGTTTTCCAGAATTGAGGGAATTTTGAAAAATATGACTGACCTATCCCCATCTCAGCAACTACTTTTGTATGGCATTGGTACCAGTATTGGGAGACAACAGGCTTCCTTTGAGCTGCACGGGGATCCATGTCCTGTCAAATTGAGTAACTCTGGTTCTAGAGAAGACTTTAGTGACTTTTGGAGGAATTGAAGTGCAGGAAATGGACTAGATCAGATTACGATATCTGGTTGGCATGGACAATTTGGACTGAAGGATCTGTTTCCGTGCTGTACATCTGTGACTCTGAATGAAAGGACAAGGCAGTATTGGAGATTGATATAGATAATGGTAATCGGATTGACATAGGAAGGGACAGAGTGGACAAACGTAAGAGCATGGCAACAACTAGCCAGAGAAGGGAAACCTGTTGGAAAGGCAGATTTTCTTTACAAATGCTGTGTTAATCCAGACAACAAAACTGATTATTTGATGGCAGGAAGAAAAGTGAATGGGTGTGATGTGGCCATCTTGTGAGGGCAACATGACCAATTCAGTATAATGACAGATGCAAGATAGTTAAGGAGACTAGGCAGGAAAAAAAGAGATAGGTGGATAAAATCAGTATCGTGTTGGGAAATAATCTTGGTTTAGGAGTTCAAGAAATAGAATTGGTTTGGGTGGAATTAAGAAATTTCAAGGGAAATAAATCATTGCTGGAGTAGTTTGTAGGCCAAAAACTGTAGTCACATTATGAGAAATAGTGCCCTATTCGGCACTGCTGCAATTGTTGGTTTAGTCTTCATGTGAATGGGACAAACTAAATTGGGAAAGATGGCCTTGAAAATTATAAAAAAAATTGGAATAGATTTTTAGTTAGATAAATATGTTGTTGAACCAAAAGGTGAAATAGTTCATTTTAGATCAGCTAATGTGTAATAACTCAGAATTAATGATCTCTTAGCAAAGAGTCCTCTAGGCAAGAGTGGTCAAATGTAATAGGATTTCACTTCTGGTTTAAGGACGAGAAATTTTGGGTTTCAAACTGATGCCTGACCTAATTGCCTTTATTTAGTTTATAAATAGCAGTTAGCTAAAATGGACTGGGAAAATAGGTGGATAAGTAAGATGGTGAAGAAGTCATGGCAGACATTTTAGGGAGATATTTCATAATAATTAACAAGGATATATTTCACCTGGAAAGAAAGAATGCTGCAAGGATGAAATGTCGATGACTAAAGATGTTAAGTAAGGTGTCAAATTGAAATAATCTATATTCAATGTTGCAAAAATTAAAGGTATGTCAGAAGGTTGGGAAAAAAAATTAGAAACTAGTAAAGGGAGAATTTAATAATGGAGAAACTAGGTTATCTGATCTTATGTTGCTCTTGTAATAAGAGCTTCTACGAGGTAAGGTTTTATAAAAAAGAAAAGCTGAGGGGAATAATAGTCTGATTTCAGTGTGTTTGAATTTCATTTAGATGGTTGTGTATGATGATTTGATGTTATGCCTCCAGGTCACCAGATGACAACCCGTCAACAAGAGACGGAGAGGAGCAGCCTCAATATAATAGGGCTGGACCTGCCTCATCCTCCCGGACCAAAGTGGCTAAGACCATCCAATCCAGCTGCAACGTGAAGTGGGTAAACTCATCATCACGGAAGGTGCCCAGAATAAAGAAGTGCCAGCGGACCCAAAAACAGAAGGAGCAGATTCAGCGGGTGCGCAGAGCGAGGGAGGCTGTAATTCGCAGGAAGTGTGCCCCTCAATGGATTGGCAGCTCCAGTGATGGGGATTCCAGCAGTAACTCTGAACTTGATGAAGTCGTTGCCTGTGATAATAGCCAGGCCAATCATCACAATCCTCTTGGTATATGACCTTAATCTGGGCATGGCAGAGGGAGGCAAGGGTGGTGTGGATCCTGCGGGAACAGGGTTGGGCACTGTTTCTTCCTCAATTTAAAAGACCTCCCCATTTCAAAGGTCCAATAAACTCTATGCAAAGAAATGCACCAATTCACTATGGATCATTTTAAATTGATTTGTCATGACTAACTGCTGAACAAGGGAATTTTTTTTTCTTTTGTAAACTCGAGAGAATAAAGGGCCAGATAATTCTTACAAAACAATCCCTCAAGACAACTGCTTAGATAAGACGAGCAAAGACATGGAAACTGAATTTGCAGATGACACAAAGATAGGTAGGAAAGCATTTTGTAAAGAAAATGTAAGGATTCTGCAGACTGATATAAATAGGTTGAGTGAGTGGACAAACATTTGGCAGATGCAGTCACATGTGGGGAAAATGTAAAGCTCTTTGGTAGGAGGAATAAAGAAAAAGTGTACTACTTAAATGGAGAAATCTGAGGTGCAGAGGGTTCTAGGTATTCTGAATGAATCCGAAGAAGTTAGTTTGCAGGTGCAGAGTGTAATCAAGACTAAGGGGATGCTATCCATTATAATGAGAGGAACTGAACAGAAGAGTAAAGATGTTATGCTTCTGTTATTCAGGGCATTGATAGTGTAGGAGAGAGATAATGGGAACTGCAGATGCTGGAGAATTCCAAGATAATAAATTCATCCAGCCTCACATTTTATTACATTGATAGTAGTTTTGGTCTTGTTATTTAAAATAAGATGTAAATGCATTGGAAGCAGTTTAAGTAGGTTAACTAGAATGAAAATGCAGGGCGAAGGGAATGAGCCAGGGTGGGATGCTCTTTGGAGGGTGTGGTGGACTTCTTGGGCCGCATGGCCCGTTTACACACTTTAGGGATTCTGCAATAACGATATCTGGTTGTCTTATGAGGAAAGTTTGGATAGACTGGACTAATTTCCACTGGAGTTTACAAGAGACAGGATGACTTGTTTGAAGTGTCCAAAATCTTGGAATGGTCTTGACAAGGTGGATGTGGGAAGGATGCTTCCTGTTGTAGGTCAGTCCAGAACTAGGGAGCACTGCTTTTGATTAAAAGGTACTCTTTTAGAACAGCTGTATGAATTTTTTACTGAGTCTTAAGTGACTTGGGAATTCTCCCTCAGGAGGCAATGGATATGAATATTTTTAAGACAGAGGTAGGTAGATTCTTGTATGTCCATAATTCCCTCATCTCACAAACCTATATGGCGATCCCTTATTACACTCTAGCTGCATAATTATTGGCTCAGGTTTGATCCCATCCTTTTGCAATAGTCTGTGTGGAGTTTGTGCACACTTGTGTCTGCGTGGAATTCCTTTTCGTGCTCCGGTTTCCTCCCACAGTCCGAAGATATGCACTTTAGGTTGATTGGCCTTACTAAATTGCCCATAGTGCCTAGGGATGTTCAGATGACTTGGGTAGCCATGAGAAATATAGGGTTACAGGGTAGGGAGGGTGGAGCACTCTTCGGAGGTTTGGTGTGGACTCAATGGGCTGAGTGACCTGTTTCCACACTGTAGGGATTCAGTGATTCGATTCAATTATACTGAGCCATGATCAGCTTCATGACTGGCACACTCCTGCTCTACCATCAACAGTGCCAGCCTATCAACATTAATTCAATGAAAAGCACAGGAGAGCATTCCTATAAATGCATGCCAAGCAGTGGAAGCTGGTATGCTGTATTGCTGAACAGATCTAAGTTCTGCCATAATTAGTCATGATTGGTGAAAGACAATTGAACACTTAACAGAAGGAGGAGGCTCCACAAGTCCCCCTATCCTCATCCAAGGGGAAGCCCAAAGTGGTGCAAAAGGCAAGGCTGAAGTATTGACATCAATCTTTAGGCAGAAGTGCTGAATGTGTGATCTATCTTGCTCCTCCTTATCTACACAGCAGCACAGGTGTCAGTCTTCCACAAATTCAATTCACTTGACATGAGATCCAGAGACAGCTGAAAGCACTGAATGCTGCAAATGCTATGGGCCCTGACAGCATTCTGGCAATACTATTGGAAAGATGTACACAGGTGTACTAGTCACATGCTAAGCCAATCTATTCTAGTACAGTTACAATATTGGCATCTACCTAGCGGTGTGAAAATTGTCCAGATAACTCCATCCTGCCCATAAGTCTACTTCTAATGATCAGCAAAGTGATTGAAGGAATTATTGATAGTGTTATTATGCTGAATGTGCTAACTGACAGTCAATTCAGATTTTACCAGGGCCACTCAGCTCCTGACATCGTAGCCTTGGCCTAAAAGATCTGAAATCTATGGTTGAGATGCGAATGACTGACTGACTGTACTTGACATCAAGGCAGCACTTGACTTGAGTATGGCATCAAAGAGCCCTAGCGCAACTGGAGTCAGAGGAAATTGGAGGAAAAAAATGCTGTTTGTTGCATTGATTACAGAAAGGAAGTTGGTTGTTAAATATCAATCATATCAAGCTCAGGACATCTCTGCAGAAGTTTTGAGAACGGTCACTGGACCGAAATGTTAACTCAGATTTTTCATCACAAATTCTGTCAGACCTGCTGAGTTTTTCCAAGCAGCTTCTGTTTTTGTTTCTACTGAATGGCCTTGGGGTAGTGTCCTAAGCCAAACTGTCTCAAGTTGCTCCAGCTTTCCTTTATCGTAATGTCAAAATGGGGATGTTCACTGGTGATTGTTCAATGTTCAGCATCATTTGTGACTCCTCATACTGAAGCAGTTCATGTCCAAATGTAACAAGACCTAGATAATACCTAGGTTTGAGTTGACAAGTGGGAAGTAACATTTGTGTCATGCATGTGTCAGGTAATGCCCATCTTCAATAAGAGAATCTAAATATCTTACCTTGATGTTCAATAGTTTTAACGAAACCGAGCCCCTCACTATCAACATTCTGGAGTGTTCTTTGACCAGAAGCTGAATTGAGTAAGCCATGTAAACGCTGTGGCTGCAAAAGCATGTCAAATGTTAGCAATTCTGATGTGAATAACACTCTCCATCTGTCCAGCGCATCTGCACCATCTACTAGGGACAAGTGAAGAGTGTGTTGGAATCTTCCTCAGTTGCCTCAATGGTGCATTCAAGAGCAATGTCTTTCCCTTGGTATGATGAATATACAGAACTCACTATCACAAGTACCTGTTGTGGTCGCCATTGTAGATTCATTTAAGGCAAAGCTTACTAAATCTAAGAGTCGGAATAGTACAGTTTAGACAGAGGCCATTAAGCCGTTTGAGTCTGGACTGAATCTTTCAAAGAACACTGCAGATAGTCCCCTTGCCCTCTCCTGATTTTCCCCTCCAATCATCTTATAAAGGCTCGAATGAAAAGTATTGATCACATTATCAGTTTTCCATTCCAGATCATAACCAATCTGCTTAACAAAGAGTTTTCCTCATGTTGTCTCTGGCAAAAAAAAAATCAGCTTAAGTCTCTGTCCTCTGGTTTTCTGACTTTTGTTCCCTCAGCCGTTTATCTTGGTTTACTCTAAACATTTCATGATTTTGAATACCGCTATCCGTTTTCTTTTACTCTCCATAGACTAGAGAAGTCAATATAACATTTTCAGTGTCTCCGTGTAACTGTAATCTTTCTTCCCTGGCACCATTCCAATAAATCTCTTTTGTACTCAATTGAAAGCCTTCACATCTTTCCCAGCATCTGGTGCCCAGAATTAGGCATCATGCTGTAACAGAGTTTGTTTTATGGGAATAAAAGCATCTGTTGATAGGGTCACCTCCTCCGTTACACTGATAAAACCTTTAGTTCTGTCAAGACAGTGGCTTGAAAGGAATTTGCTGATATACGTGTACATATTAATCAATTAAAACTTCTAACTGATTAAAGATTTAGCAGCATCTGTTTGATACATCCTCATCAGTGGTGTGATCCTTTGATCTTTTACTTATAAGTTCTGTGTTTGATACCACCTCACTAACACCTGAGGGAGGAGTGAGGTGCTGAGAGCTTGTGTTTTCAAATAAGCCTGTTGGACTGTATCCTGGTGTTGGACTTCTGACCTTGTCTACCCCAGTCCAAAACTGGCACCTCTACAACCCTTGATAGGATTGCATGAAGCTCAGTTGGAGCATAAGTACTGGCAAGAGCCTATTGGGCTCTATATATTTTCAGCCTTGGATGTAATGATGTTTGGGGGAATCATACATGGATCATTAGGGTTGCTGTTATGGAGGTCAGTGTAGAAATTTAAAATAACCAGGTGATCATAGCGCTTGAACTAAACATACCTCTGCCAAAAAGCAGATCCTTGGAGATTATTCACACCACTTTGACAAACCTTTGATTTTTTTTAATGTTTATAGGGTGCTGGGCAAACCCGGAGTCTGCTTCAGCCAGAGATTGAAGTCTGTATGTTAATCTGACCTAGGGACTAGACATGTAGCTAACATAGCTAATGGACCCACATTGGTTGTAGTTAATCTGTGAAAATCAACAAACTGCATGAAATCATTTGCTTTCTCCACAGATCCAATGGATGAAGATGATGTTTTGGTCATTGAGCCTCTGACCAGCTCCACTTTACCAGTTAGTGAGGAAGTGAACATCACATCCAGCGATAGCGAGGTGGAGATCATCAATGTTGTCGATGACGAAAGGTAAGGTGGCAGAGAAGCCTGCTTTCCTTCCTGAATGGGAGGCTGCAGTGTGGATGTGGGCAATACTTTCTCCAGCTGCTTGAGGGAGTGTGGTTTTCTGCAGGGTTCCGTTATAGCGATAGCCGCTGTAAATTGTGGTTATTTGCAAGGTGTGTGCCTCTGTCACATGGATCAGTTATATGACAAAGTGTGGGGCTGGATGAACACAGCGGCCAAGCAGCATCTCAGGAGCACAAAAGCTGACTTGTCAGGCTTAGACCCTTCATCAGAGAGCTTTCGGGCCTAGACCCTTGTTATCTTGGATTTTCCAGCATCTGCAGTTCCCGTTATCCCTGGAACAGTTATATGTTGGATTTTTAGTATTGCAGCTTGTTTCCATGTCAGCTTGTGCTGCTGTAGGTTTGTGGGATTTACAGTAGGAAGTGTAAGATTCTCTTGTGTACTACTGTTGTCATTCTGTTTCATCAATGCAGGCCCTCAGTATCGGGAACGTGGATTGGCCACAATGTTAAGAAAAGAGAAAGTTCCAGGCTCCAGGCCCCGCCTGGACACCATACCACGTCTGCAGAGGTTGTAGACCTTACACTTGATGATAATGGTAAAAATTTAATTATCTAATATACTGCTTTTGCATATTTATCATTTACACTTTTCTACTGTTCCCATCAGGTACGAACTGACTAAGCATTCTGCTTCTAGCTCTTTCTCGTCTAAAGTTTACCACTTCGCTGCTGGTTACGCTGACATCCGAGTGAGAAATCTTTAGTAACAATGGCTTCAGAAGATATTTGCAGGCTGATGTACCTTTTATTTCTATTGAATTAGTTCTAAAGTCTTGCTTTTGCTGTGCCCTCCTTAAAAATCCTGCTTTGAGCAATTTGTTTTTGATTCGTTAATTTCATTGCTTTAAACAAGAAACAGATTTTAATGAAAATAGTGCACAACAGTTGAATCCTGCAGATTGTTAATGATAATGATCCTGATCAGATTATTGCTCGTTGCTTGTTGGACAGACTCACAAATGGGATGTTACTCTGGGACCTGAAAAATGTGAGTCCAACTTCAATCGTTCTGGAAGGGTAAGGGTACCTCAAAATATTGAGCAACAGCTCAAGGGCTTTCACTTTACCACTATTTAGTAGCAACAGAAATGGTATTCTATAATGATACAATGCTCCTTTCAAACTGAAAGGACCTTCTGTCTACCACACAAATGAGTAATGAGATATTTGAATTTTGGTGCCACTGAGATGTCAAGTTTCTAGACCATACATTCCAAATGACTGGCAAATCATTTCAAGCAGCACATCACTTCAACTGAGTGCAGGAAGCAGAGTGCTGACCATACTTGACATGTACTTGCTTGCAAAGCTCAGGACATAATGTCCAAAATGCAATGTGACTCTGAGATTGGACAATGCATGAATAATTCCAAGTGTGGCAAGTATTACACAAACAATCAATTTGATAATCCATGTAACAATCCAAGCTTCCATGTAACACTTGCTATAAGCTACATACATTCATAATATAGGGACCTCTGGGGGAGAAAGAACATATCCAGACATTTTATCTTTACTGAATTACTGAGAGGTTAGCATTACTGCCTCAGTGTCAGGAACCTGGCTTCCATTCCAGCCTCAGGCAACCTCCTGTGTGGAGTTTGCTCATTCTCGCTGTATCTGTGTGGGTTTCCTCTGGGTGCTCCAGTTTCCTCCGGCAGCCCAAAGATGTGCAGGTTAGGTGGATTAGCCATAGTGTTTAGGGACGTGTAGGTTAGGTGGATTGGCCGTGAGAAACATAGAGTTACAGAAATAGAGTGGGGGAGTGGAGTGAGCCAGGGTGGGATGATGTTGAGTGTTGGTGTGGACTTGTTGGGCTGAATTGCCCACATTGTAGGGATTCTATGAATTAAACAAATTTGTGGTGGACAGTAGCTTCACAGTGATTCCTTGACCAATGACATAACCTGCCACCAACTAACACCCTTTCTCGCATGTAATATAAATTGTTGCTCACATTAAAATTTGGTAAACTTGCACCAATCCTGCTGAGTGTAAGCCAAAAAGCTTCAGTGACATGTCCCTTTTATTATAGTGATACTCATGTTCTATATTACTGAGTTATGAACGGTGACTGACTTTAAAAAAAGTGTACATTTAAATACCATTTTTGCTGTTTGATTTTAAAATACTGATGTGTGGACCTTGGTGATTTATTTTTGCAAAAAAAAACTAGCCCAGGCAGTCCTTTCAGAAAAGTGACCAAAAGTGACCCTTTTGCCAACCAAAATGCCCCTCCACGTTAACCACATTTCTCTGCACTTGACCCATATCCTTCTAAACCTTTCCTATCCAAATGCCTTTTAAATGTTGCTCATTTCAACAGCTCATTCCATATGAATACCACGCTGTTTGTAAAAAAAAAAAAAGTTGCCCATATATTCTTTCCCTGCTTACCTTAAACTGATGCTTTCTAATTCTCGATTCCCGAACCCTGGGGTAAAAAGGGTTTGATTTGATTTATTGTAGTCTCACATATTGTAGTATGTGTCAGAGAGTAGGAACCTCTGGAGAAGTAACAATTTTTTTCTGGGTTGGTTTGGAACGAAAACAGCTTGTTTTCAGTTTAGATTAATCAGGGATTGATTGTTGGTTCAGAAAACCCTGTTTGAAAATTTTTAGGGCTATTCGAAAAGAATGTGACTGGATCAGAAGCAAGATTAGTGTAAGAGTTTTTTGAGAGAGCTAAGGGAATATTTTACCCTATAAGAGCAGTTTAGGATGTGGAACTTTCGGACCTTGAGTGTTTGGGTTAAATTTGCAGGAGCCATACTTGTAGGATGGGAATCACTTGAATAGTGCTGGGACTAGTGCCCTGGTGAATTCAATAATGAAGGTGTAGAGTGGACTTTAAACTAATTAGAGGCAGGGAGGGTTTTGGAAGGGGAACCTGTAGGTTTACAAAGCAAAAGAATACGGAAGCATTGCAGGGCAACTGACAATTTGGTTAAGGGTTCATGGTCCAGAATGTGACAGGAGAAAATGTCTGCGTGTTGGCGCCCGTCCTCTGCAAGGTAATAGTTGGCATACTAGATGATAACACCATCCTTATCAACAGGTTTAAAAGCAAAAGCAGGATTAGACCTGGGAGAATTGCAGAAAATTTAACACGTGCTATTCCACCGTGTCCTTCTTCGCTGTCCAAGGTTCCAAACTAGCATTTTTATTTGTACTCTGTTAATCTAATCTACTGAATTCGGTACTCACAATGAGGCCTTCTTTACTTTGGTGAGACCAAACACATACTGGTTGCCAACTTTGCAGAATACTTCCGCTCTGTTCATATGTATGATCCTGACCTTCCAGTTGCTTGCCATTGCAATAAAATATTTTTCTCCTGTGCTAGTATTTCCATCCTGGACCTGCAACAGAGTTTCGTAATTCATACTATGCAGAAAAGGCCCTTTGGCCCATCAAGTCTCCACCAACACAACTATCAGTAAAAGTGCGCTAATCCCAATTTTCTGCACTTGTCCCATATCATTGGATGTTATGATATTCAAAGTACTCACCCAAATCTTTTTTTAAATATTGGTAAGGTTTACAGCCTCCAGGCAGGGCATTCCAGACTCCCACAACCTGCTAAGTAAAAAGATTTTTTTCTCCACATACCCTCTGAATATCCTGCCCTTACTCTAAAACTACGCCATCTCGTGATTGACCCCTCAACCAAGGGGAGCAGCTGCTCTCTATTCACCCTGTCCATACCCCTCTTAATCATGTAAACCTCAATCATGACCCTTCCTCATTCTTCTCTGTTCTAAAGAAATCAATCCAAGCCTATCTAGTCTCTCCTTATAGCTCAATTTCTCCATCCTGGTGAACCTGCTCTCTACTCTGTATAGTGCTATCACATTTCCTGTAGCAAGGTAACCAGAACTGCACACAATACTCCAGTTGTGGCCTCACCAACGTTAGGTACCACTCCAACATTATATTTTTGCTGTTAAACTCCATGCCACAACGAATGAAAGCATGCGTCCCATACGCCGCCTTAACTATCCTATTCATGTGCTCTGCCGACTTCAGGGATCTGTGAATAATTAACCCAAGAGCCCTCTGTCCCTCTAAGCTACCCTGTGTCCTGCCATTCATAAAATACTACCTCACTTTATTTCTTCTTCCAAAGTGCGTCACTTCACACTTATCAGTATTAAATACCATCTGCAATGCTGTGTCCATCTGAACAACCCATCTATGTTTTCCTGTAGCCTTCATCACTGTCATCCACTCAACTGATCTTGGAGTCATCTCCAAATTTCCTTAATGCTCTCCCCACATTTTCATCTAAATCATTCATGTATTTAACAAACAATAAGGATCCCAGTACTGATCCTTGTGGCACACTGCTGGAAACTGGCCTTCAGTCATTCAAAGAGCCTTCTACCACTGCCCTTTCTGTCCTAAGCCAGTTTTTGATCCATCTTGCAAAGTTTCCCTCCATTCCGTGTGCTTTAATGTTAATCGGTCTCCCATTTCGGACCTTGTCAAAAACTTTACTGAAATCTATATAAACTACATCAACTGAACTTCTTTCATTTGATCACACTTGATCACATTTTCAGAAATGTCTAACAAATTTGTTAGGCATGACCTCCCTCTGGCAAACACCCCTAATAAACCCATGCCCTTCCAAGTGGGTTTTAATTCGTTCCTTCAGAATTTTCTGCAATAGTTTCCCTACCACTGACATGACACTCACCAGCCTGTAATTTCCTGGTTCATCTCTACCAACACTTTTTAAAAAGCAGAACTACTTTAGCAGTCTTCTGGGCAGACAGGAATTAAAAATTTGTTTCAGTGAAGCTCAATGCAAGCTGAAGGGACACACCTTATTTTCTACTGAAGCACTTCAAAGCTTTCAAGCCTCAACAATGAGTTCAGCAACTTCAGAGCCTTAACTCTGTCCTCCATTTTTGATTAAGTTCCCTCACCTGCTGTCTCTTGTTGGCTTTAGTAGAGCAGACCCATTTCCTCCTTTTCAAAAGTATTATTACACCTGTTTTGCATTCAGTCACTCCTTTACCACTTTTATCACTCCATTTTCTATTTTGTTGTGAGCATCTTCATCACCTGTTCCACTCAGTGGTAAAACAAAAATAAATTTAGGGTGGCAAGATGGCTCAATGGTTAGCACTGCAGCCTTACAGCACCAGAGACTTGGGTTCGATTCCCGCCTCAGGCGACTGTCTGTGTGGAGTTTGCACGTTCCCCCGTGTCTGCGTGGGTTTCCTTCCACAGTCCAAAGATGTGCAGGTTAGGAGGATTGGCCATGCTAAATTGTCCGTAGTGTTCAGGCGTGTGTGGGTTATAGGGGGATGGGTCTGGGTGGGATGCTTCAAGGGGCGGTGTGGACTTGTTGGGCCGAAAGGTCTGTTTCCACACTATAAGGAATCTAATCTTTAAAAAAAATTCCCATTCCCTTTCAAATCATGTTCAACTCAGAATGTTAACTTTTTTTGTCTCCACAGAAGCTGCCAGATCTGCTGAGTTTCTCCCATATTTTTTGTTATTTTAGATTTCCAGCATCTGCTGCATTTTTGCTTTTCATAGGCAACAGAACACATAGTGATGGGAGTCTGTAATCCCCTAACAGTAAGTGCTCTGTAGGACAGCAAATAAATCAGAAAGGTAGCATGTTAATCATGGATGACTTTAATATTCATGTAAATTTAAAATCTCAAATTGGCAGAGATAGCCAAGGGGAGGAATTCTGAATGTTTTTAGAGCAGTATTCTGGAACATTGTTTAATGGATTCAGCCAGGGATCAGGCTATTTTTGAACAGGTAGAAATTGCTGGAGAAACTGGGAAGTTCTGCTCGCATTTGTGGAGAGAAAACAGAGTTAATGTGTTGGCTGCTGTGAAGGTTCTTAAATCAATTTAAATCTGCTAACGTGATGAGATAGTCTTAATACTGATCTCCATTGTGAAAGGATCCCTTAGGAAACAATGACCATATATTGGTAGGACTTAGCACTGGGAAAGTAAGAAACTTGAGATATAAACAACTGTGCTAATCTTAAATAAGGGCAATTACAGAGGAATGAGGGCGACGTTGGCGAAAGTGAATCAGAAAAGGAGTTTCATGGAAAAGATAGTTGAGGAATAATAGCAGACATTTAATAACTTTGTGAAAGGAAGATCATGCCTGACAAGGTTACTTGAGTTCTTTTGAGGTAATGAGCAGGCTAAAGGGGGAAAAGGGAAACCACTAGAAAGGGCAGGGGAGCTAGGGATGGACAATAAAAGCTGGCAAGTACGCAATATCCATGTCCATGAATGAGTAAAGAAAAAATACATTTTGATTTTCAAAAGGGATTTAACAAGGCATTTAGCCATAAGACTACTTAATAAGATATGATCCCATGTTGAGGGTAATGTTATAGCATCGATAGAGAGTTGACTGTTCGACGACATGTAAAGGCGGCATTTTCAGCATGATAAACTGTAACTAGTAGAATGCCACAGAGTCAATGCTGGGCCTCAATTATTTACAATATAGGTTAATGACTTGGTTGAGGGAAGTGATGGCGCTATCGCCAAGTGTGCACATGACACATAAATAAGTGAGGATGCAAGCAGCAAGGATGATACCAAGAGTCTGCAGAAGAGTATAGACAAGCGAAATGAATGGGTAAAAACTTGGCAGTTGGTATGTAATGTGGGAAAATTTGCGGTTATGCAAATTGGCAAGACGGATGGAGGAGCTGAAGATTATTTAAATGGGAAAAGCCTGCAGAAAGCTACAGCAGCGAGGGATTTGAGGGTTCTTAGGCATAAAATTAGCATCTGCATTCAATCGGTCATGAGAAGGCAAATGGAATATTAGCCTGTATTTCAGAGGCAGGTTTTGATAAAACTATACAGGCCACTAGTCCAACCACAGATAGAATACTATGAAGTATTATTCCCGTTATTTAAGGGCAGATATTACTGGCATTGGAGGCAGTCTAGAGAAGTTCCATTACTTTGATTCTGGGTATGGAGGGATTTTTATTGTGAGCTCATTACCTCTTCTGATTCTTATCAGTTGTTTTTTTTCTGTATTTGGCTTTTGTTTAATAAACTTCTGTTCTGTTGTTAAAGAAACTCCACAGCCTTGTGTAACTATGATTCAGTGACTACACCCTTAAATAAAATTTTAAAAATACATAATCAATGAAGTCAAGTCTCACTCTAGGATCTGATCTGATCTGGCCTACCTTGGAGTGCCATCAACTGGCAGGTGATCCAAGCAACTACTGATAAATATCGTCCAAGACACCAGGAAATTGTGCATTAACATTTTTTTCATTATTACTGAGAGGACAGATGTGATTTTAGTTTAATGTACTATTCAAAGCAAGGCACTTGTAATCATGAGACTCTTCTTCAGTACTACACTGAGGCCAATTTAGGTTGTGGGTGGTAGTCTCTGCCATGGGATTTGAAACTTCTTCCTGAGGCCAGCTTTTTACTGGTAATCAGGCTGGGCCTGCTTGAATGAATTAATAAGGTAGGCAGTTAATCTGTTTTTGGCTGTTGTGTGACTGAAGTGTGAGATGTTGGGCATGGTGTCAGTGCAGAATAAATTTAGACTTAACCATTTGTGAATCTGGTAATAGCAGATGCAGAAATATAAAAATGTAATTTGCTTGTGGTTTCATTATTTAAAATCTCAGCTTGCAGTTGATTAATATTCCTAATATGTGATACACTGTAAGAAAAGAAATGTGCTGGGAGGGTCAAAGGGTGGACTTAATGCCTTTATCAGGGAGGTGGAATTTGCTTACTAAGAGATTTAGCCGGGTGGATTTCTAAGCCAATACTAAACCTGTTTATTGTAGCAAGTGAGCACGCAATTTCAGAATGTGCTTTTTCATACTTTATTCTGTTCTTATTGTTGTGGCAGATTCATTGACTATGTTGGGTGATCTCCCTCCTGATGATTCCCTCAGTAGTCCTGAAATCGTACAGCCAGGTTTGGTAAAAGATCCGCCATCAGGAGTGTCTCTGTCAGTTAACATCGCTGCAACAAATTTACCTTGTGCATCCTTCAGCACTGCTGCTGCTTGTACATCCACAGTCACCTTAGCAGCTTCCCACATAGTATCAGGTATTGTACTGAGTTTCGAACTTTGCATCTCTGGTTTGTAGTGCCATCCTAGACAAGCAGTACCCATCCTGCCTTGTAGCAGCATTTGGTCACTGTTCATGCATTCTCTCTATTAACTCAGTTCTCTGTTTGAATATGTTCACACCACTCCAAATTAGCCTGTATTTGATTATTGCCATTGCTGCTCTGACAAACTATTCAGAGGTACGTGGGTGGTTAGCGCAACTCTTGGCACATCTCCTGTGTTACTTTCAGTATAGGAGATGCCCATATGCAATTCGTATTTCAAAAAAAACTTCCATTCTGCACTGCTAGCTATAATTACAAAAGGGATGTCCTCTCTGGCCTCGGTATTTGACTTTCAGTTTAATTCCAACTGTGCTGTTCCACCCGAGAACATATTTTTATTACAAAATATAATAAAAATAACAAATACTGTAGAAAGAGAAACAAAGTTAATATTTCAGCTCTGTGACCTTTTGTCAAAACTGGGGGGGGGGGGTTGGTGGAGGTGGAAATGTATTAGGTTTAAGCAAATAAAAGGAGGAAGAAAGAACGCGAGGGGAAACAATGGTATGTAGGTAATAATATTAAATAATAAGAGAATGATATTGGAGAGGAGCAAAAACATTAAAAACTAAAAAAGAACTGCAGATGCTGGAAAGCAGAATCAAAACAAAGCCAAACACTCAGCATCTGTAGAGAGAAAGCAGTGTTAATGTTTAGCGTTCAGTAACCCCTCTTCAGAACAAAAATGTGTTTAGCAGTGATAGTAGGAACTACTGATGCTGGTATCTGTGATAATACAATGTGGAGCTGGATGAACACAGCAGGTTAAGCAGCATCAGAGGAGCAGGGAAGCTGATGTTTCGGTTTGGGACCTTTCTTCAGAAATGGGGGAGGGGAAGGGTATTCTGAAATAAATAGGGAGGGGGGGAGGGGATAGAAGATGGATAAAGGAGAAGATAGGTGGCGAGAAGACAGACAGGTCAAAGAGGCGGGGTTAGAGAAGAGGTTTCGCAGTGGGGTTAAAATTGTTACAGAGATAGTAGGAACTGCCGATGCTGGAGAATCTGAGATAACATGGTGTGAAGCTGGATGAACACAGCAGGTTAAGCAGCATCAGAGGAGCAGGGAAGCTGACGTTTTGGGTCTGGACCTTTCTTCAGAAATGGGGGGAAGGGAAGGGGGTTCTGAAATAAATAGAGACGGGGGGAGGCAGTGATAGAAGGTTGATAGTGGAGCAGATAGGTAGCGAGAAGACAGGCAAGTCAGAGTAGAAGTGAATATGGGAAATTAGGGTGGGGTTTGGTCAGTGAGCTGGGAGGAGTGGATAGGTGGGAGAGATGATGGGCAGGTCAAGGAGGCGGAGACATGAAGAGACCTGGTCTTGGGATGAGGTCGGGGTTGGGGAGATTTTGAAGCTCATAAAGTCCACATGGAGACCATTGGGTTGTAGGGCTCCAGAGCAGAATATGAGGTGCAGTTCCTCTAGTTGTTGGGTGGCATCGTTGTGATACTGGAGGAGGCTCAGGCTGGACATGTCATCCAGGGAGTGGGAGAGGGAGTTGAAGTGGTTCGCGACTGGGAGGTGTAATCGTTTGTTGTGAACCGAGTGTCGGTGTTCCACAAAGCGGTCTCCAAGCCTCCGCTAGGTTTCCCTGATGTAGAGGAGGCCGCATCGAAACAGTGGATACAATATATCACGTTAGCGGATCTGCAGGTGAGCATCTGTTTAATTTAGAAGGTTTTCTTGGGGCCTGGGATGGAGGTGACGGGGGAGGTGTAGGAGCAGGTTTAGCACTTCCTGTGGTTGCAGCGAAAGGTGCTGGGGGTGGTGGGGCTAGTGGGGAGTGTGGAGAGGATGAGGGAGTCCCGGAGAGAGTGGTCGCTCTGGAAGGCTGATAAGGGTGGGGAGGGAAAAATGTCTTTGGTAGTGGGTCAGATTGCAGGTGGCGGAGGATGATGCGTTGGATCCGGAGGTTGATGGAGTGATCCACGCTGTGGAGTAACCTTAGGTGACCTTCCTTGCTTGATATTCCATTTGAAGAATGCAACTGCCAGATCACAATTGTCCTCTCCCAAAACTTGGGTTAATACATTTTATTTCCAGGGTAGGTAGTTTACTCTGTGCCAATCAGCTGTTGAAATCCTCCTAACCAATGAATGTAGGGCAGATACCTGAGACGTGGTGATCACTTCTTCTTTCGTCTATTACTTTAGCTCAAGATTATCTTTTAGCTTACCTGACGCTGAGGGTCATTGTTTAGTCCTTAACAGACACTTGTAGAAGTAAGGGGGTGCAAGATATTGTGCTGTCAGTTAATGAGTGTCAATATTGAAGCCTGAACCAGGATACCTTGATATTTCGAGGGATTGCTTTTTGCTTTTAGAGGGAAAGAAAACAATTTCTCTGCCAAGCTACGGCCTTAAGCTGTGCATAACAATTCTGTAAGAACTCTAAACTCAATCTGAAAAGTATTATTTACTAGATGTGTTATTTCTTGTACTTTGTTTTGGAATGTTACAAGAAGAAAATGCCAACACCTTACGGTATCTTGTCAAAATTCAAATAACGGCATCCCTGGGTGGATACATTATTTTACAGAATACATCTGCGGATTCCATTGCAGAGACTATTCAAGTTTAGATTTTGGTGAAGCTGAAAGCGCATGGAATGTTTCAGAGGCATTTAAAGCATCATTTCCTTCCACTGTATCTCAGCCCATATTTGCATAATCCAGTTCTGAGTACTGCACCTTAAGAATTGATCTTGTTGGGAATGCAGCAGATTCACCAAGTGATACTTGGTCTAAAAGGATTCATTCTCAAACCTGGCATGTTTAAACAGTGCTGCAACCCATTGAGTTTAAAAGATTGAAAAAAGATTTGATGGAGTTATTAAAATGGTAAAACAACACAATAGGATAGGTAAAGCGAAATTTTCAAAATTAAATTTTCAAAATTACTTAGGAGTGAAGTCAGGAGGCTGATGTAGAGCTGGTAAATAGCCTATTTCTGTGTAATTGTCTGAAGCGGCTACTATATTTTGTCTCTGTAGCTCTGTTTGCCATTAGAGATCTCGGGACTGAATTGCTGCCTAAATTTTAGGGACGCCAGTAGTAGCCAACAGTCTGCTGAATGGTTTGCATCCCTGGTAGGGGGCAGTGTGATGGCCCATTCAGGAAGTGAAGTGGTTGACTTATCTGAAGTAAAAAATGTTAAATCTTGTGACTTTCTTTGCTTTTATTTTAAACTTCCCCTTGACATTACAATTGGATTTTCCATTCCATATATACTGTATTAACTAATTTTTCTTTATATAGGGGAGATGGCAATGACTTCTATCAGTGCAATGTCACCATCGTGCCAACATCAGAGAGCCACAAAATTTAGTGCTTGCTGCTCCCAGCGCTGTCGATGCAGCTCCGCCAGACTGGGCTCTCACCGGCCTTGCCCTGCCCACTCGTACTTCCAGCAGTATCATACTGAGCAGGTCCAGGGGCAAACATACCAAGCCCAGCATTCTCAGCCCCACCATCTTCATTCCCACAACCAATTCCTCAGTCAGAGCCATCAATCGTGGACCCACCAACCTCATCCACACTTTCCACCACCAGAATTCCAGCATGTTCAACCAACTAGGTCACAGTCTGTGCTCAGTGATACTAACTTAAGAGGAGGAGAGTCTTCAGCCAGCCAGGGGAATCAGGTAAGCATTTTTCTCGCCAAGGCTGGAAAAAAATGGAGAGGTGGTTTGTGAGAGGCTAAGAAGTTGTGATGTAATTCCCAAGATGGGTCCTAGAAACATTTTTCCCTTGTCCACAGTTTTGTGACAATTAAATCCTCCAACTGTCAGTCAGTCTTTAACATTTTCATTTGGAAGGATGTTGTTTAAAGCATAGATTTGACTAGAAACTCGAATTCTACACCACCAACAATGGACACTCCAAAACCGTGCTTTGCTGACACTATCAATCATATCCGGCTCTCTTTGAGGAAGCCTGGTTAATAACATTCAGCTGTAATTTGTGACATCCCTGAAATCATGATTTCAGTTGCAGTGCAAGGATTGACCTAAGCTGGTATTGCCCTCCTCCTTAAATCCTGCTCATGAGTCCGATGTAGTAGGAACTGCCGATGCTGGAGAATCTGAAATAATACGGTGTGAAGCTGGACGAACACAGCAGGCCAAGCAGCATCAGAGGAGCAGGGAAGTTTGACATTTCGGTTTGAGACCCTTCTCCATTTAATTTCACACCATGTTATCTCTGCTCGTGAGTCAGTTGATTTATTGGAGGACATGTTTGAGTGCACACATCAGCCTAGTCGAAAGGTGACGGTTGTGGGTGTCTTAATGTAACATTGCTGCCACATCCAACTTGGTAAAGGATGTTTGTTGTGCCATTCATGTGAATTTTGATGTTGAGTATTCTTGAAAGCTGATAGTGTTACCTTTTGGTGTCTCTACTGATTGTTTCCCTTATTGTAACTTTAGGCTTCTTCATGTGATCTCACTAACCTAGTCGAAGATGTTGATGGGGTTGAAGGTGCCCAGAAGAGCGCTGCCCAGGCACCATCTTGGCATGCCCATAATTCTGAGGAGATGGAAGTGAATGGAAACCATTCTGGTACAGCCCAGCCCAGGGCCTTGCAGACACCGACTGTTTTATCACCGAGCATCTGGCACACTCCCCCAAATGAGGGTAATAGCAGCCAGTCTGGCTCAGAACAGCACAGCACAGTTCATTCACCTACCTTTGTTGCTTCAGCATTTTGGCAGCAGTCCACCATCCAGCTGAGTGAGATTCGGAGAAACCAGGCAGCAGTTGAAATCCAGGGTCACCAAGGAAATAATGCACCTCACCAGTCCCCCAGTCACCCACCTGTTTCATCAGGGTGTATGTATAACCTGCCTCTTTCTGTTTCTCACAGGTACATTCATTTAGGAGTTGTACAGTTGTAGGGTTTAACTTCAGGACTTGTAGAATGTAAGAGCTCAAACAGGCTATTATATCCATTCCATCTTCTTTGGACAGCCAATTAATTCCACTTGTTATTTACAATTGAAATAACTTATTATTTAAGCATTGCTTAAATATGCCAGTTCTCCATTTACTCCCCATATCCTTTAATGTCTACTCATTCTCCTCATACCTTATGCCTCTGGCCCTCAACTCCGATCTTAAACTTTTTCACCATATACTTGAACATTCTTCTCTTCTTTTTACTTCTCCCCAAAGAGTAAGCTTATTTCTTGCTAAATGTATTTAGACCATAAGACATAGGAGTGCAAGTAAGGCCATTCGGCCCATTGAGTCCACTCCGCCATTTAATCATGGCTGATGGGCATTTCAACTCCACTTACCCACACTCTCCCCGTAGCCCTTAATTCCTTGCAAGGTCAAGAAATTATCAATATCTGCCTTGAAGACATTTAACATCCCGGCCTCCACTGCGCTCCGTGGCCACGAATTCCACAGGCCCGCCACTCTCTGGCTGAAGAAATGTCTTCTCATTTCCATTCTAAATTTACACCCTCTAATTCTAAGGCTGTGCCCACGGGTTCTAGTCTCCCTGCCTAATGGAAACAACCTTCCAGCATCCTCCCTTTCTAAGCCGTACATTATGTTGTAGGTTTCTATTACATCTTCCCTCAACCTTCTAAACTCTAATGAATACAACCCCAGGATCCTCAGCCGTTCATCGTATGTTAGACCTACCATTCCAGAGATCATCCATGTGAATCTCCGCTGGACATGCTCCAGTGCCAGTGTGTCCTTCCTGAGGTGTGGGGCCCAAAATTGGACACAGTATTTCTAAATGGGGCCTAACTAGAGCTTTATGAAGTCCCAGAAGCACTTCGCTGCTTGAGATAAGTGACATCATTACATTTGCTTTCTTAATCACAGAGTCAACCTACAAGTTAACCTTTAGAGAATTCTGGGCTAGCACTCCCAGATCCCTTTGTACTTCGGCTTTATGAATTTTCTCACTGTTTAGAAAATAATCTGCCCTTGTATTCTTTTTTCCAAAGTGCAAGACCTTGCATTTGATCACGTTGAATTTCATCAGCCGTTTCCTGGACCACTCTCCTAAACTGTCTAAATCTTTCTGCAGCCTCCCCACCTCCTCAGTACGACCTATCTGTCTACCTAACTTGGTATCATCGGCAAACTTCAGCTAGTTCCTTATCTCCCATCAGTAGCCTTCCATCATCAATTTGGACCGGCCCAATGTCTACTTTTGCCTCATGTTTGTTTGTTATGTGTTGAAATAAACTTTTTTACTATCATTTCTAATATTACAGGCTAGCCTACCTTCATATTTGATCCTCTCCTTCCTTATTTTTCTTTTTGTTATCCTCTGTTTGTTTTTGTAGCCTTCTCAATCTTCTGACTTCCCAGTGTTCTTGGCCACTTTGTGGGCTGTCTCTTTTTCTTTGATACATTTACTGACGTCCTTTGTCAGCTATGGCTGTCTAATCCTGCCCTCCCCCCCCCCCCCCCCCCCCCCCCCCACCCGGCGCGCGCGCAGATAACCTTTCTTTTCTTTGGGATGAACCTCTGTACCGTGTCCCCAATTACACCTAGAAACTCCTGTCATTGTTACTCTACTGTCTTCCCCACTAGGCTCTGCTTCCAGTCGATTTTCATCAGTTCTTCTCTCATGCCCCTGTAATTACCTTTGTTTAACTGTAACACCATTACATCCGATTTTGCCTTCTCTCTTTCAAACTGCAGGCTGAACTCTACCATATTATGATCACTGCCTCCTAAGTGTTTCCTTACTTTAAGATCTTTTATAAAGTCTGGCTCATATCCTAGCACTAAGTTCAGAATAGCCTGCTCCCTTGTGGGCTCCATCACAAGCTGTTCCAAAAAGTCATCATGTAAGCATTTCATGAATTCCCTTTCTTTGGATCCATTGGCAACATTATTCACCCAGTCCACCTGCGTATTGAAGCCCCCGATGATCACCGTGACCTTGCCTTTCTGACATGCCCTTTCTATTTCCCAGTGCATCTTGCACCCCTGGTCCTGATCACCATTAGGAGGTCTGTACATAACTCCCATTATGGTTTTTTTTTTGCCTATGTGGTTCCTCAAATCCACCCACACAGACTCCACATCATCTGACCCTATACAGTGCCATAGATTTAATTTCATTCTTAACTAACAGGACAATCCCGCCCCCTCTGCCCACCTCCCTGTCTTTTCGATAAGTTGTTAGTCCTTGGATGTTTAACTGCCAGTCCTGAACCCCCTGCAACCAAGTCTCTGTGATGCCTACTGCATCATAATTATTCAAGATGATTTGTGCCATTAATTCATCTACTTTGTTGTGAATACTACGAGCATTTAGGTAGAGTGCCTTAATGCTAACTTTCTTATTATTAGAGATATTGGAAATCCTAAGATGTCTTAAGCTATCCTTCCTTTTTGTGTATTCCTAGTCTGCCTCGAGCTTAAACACATCTGTACACATACTATCCTGCTGCTTATCTTTCCAATTAACTCCATACTTCCTGTCGCTTTCACTTTCCCTTTTTCTGATTTTCATTATTATTGACACTGTGCAATTTTCTTTTCCGTATTTCAATATTTCTGATTTGTATCCTTGCCATCTTTTGAACAACATTTTGGTTTGCACATTGCCCTTCCATTTTGCTAGTTATGTATTATTTAAAAATTTGGAAATTAGCTTGAAATGAAAATGCACTGCACTTCACAGAAGCATTAGCAAAAGACAAAGGAGGAGTTATTAGGAGACCAAAATCATCTTCAATGAGTTGAATTTTTAAGGAGAATTTTACAGGATGAAAATCAGGTGGGGGGTGGAGAATTCCAGGAGTGCAGCTAGGATGTACCTTCATCAAGATGGTTTAAACGCACAGTGACTCTTTGTGAGCTCTTTACGGCAGATCTTACATATCCTATAATTGTTCTGCTCTTTTACATTGTGTTTCTTGCTCTGTTCTATTACCCTATGCATTTTATATGGTATGATCTGCCTGTACTGAATGTAAAAGAAACTGTCACATGTATCTCGGTACAGTGAAATAATAAATCAAATCAAAAGAGCAATGCTGAGGCCATAGCCATTTGCAATTTACTTTAATGACCTGGAAAGAGACTAAGAGTAATGCATCTGATTTTTTTTTCTGATGGGTACAAAGCTAGGTGGGAATACAAACTGAGGGGACGCAGGTTATAAGCACTTAAGTGAATGGACAACAAGGTAACAGTTGGGGTATAATGTGGGGAAGTGTAAAGTTATTTGTTTTTGTAGTAGCTGCAACAAGTAATTGGGAAGGCAAATAGCATGTTGATTTTTATTGCAAGGGATCTGGAGTATGGTAATAAAGTTTTCCTGTATTAAGCTTCAATAAGACAGTACCTGGAGGACATTGTGTAGTTTTACTTTTGATGTTTGAGGAAGAATACATTTGTATTGGAGGCAGTATAGCAGAGGTTCCCTAGCCTGGTTCCTTGGTAGTCTGATGGTGAGAAGCTGTGTAAATTGGACCTACACTTTCTTCGGTTCAGGAAACCGAGAGGGGAACTCCTAGAAATGTGCACAACTCTAGTTGTGATTCGGCTGATTATAGAGAGGAGAAATTTAGAACACTTGGAATCAAGAGATAAGGGCCTGGTTATTTATGCCTGATATGAGGCAAATGTTTTCACTCCACAGCTATGGATCTGTGGAATTCTCTACCATAGTTGGTTGGGATTGCTCCATTGATGGTGCTGAGAGTCATGTAGTTGGAAAGTAGTATTGAAGCTGTGATGTGATTGTATTAAATGGCACAGCAAATGTGTGGTGCCTTGTGGGCTTATCCTGTCTTTATTTGTTATATTCCTATGAAAGGATTATGGACAGCGGAGCTTTAGTTGAGTTGAAATGTATAAAGTCAAGAATGGAATACTATTTTTGCATAATTAAATTCCTTATTGTTGTCACTTATGAATTCATTTGTCCACAATCATTAACTTCAATATCGCATTCAAATGTTTGATACTTTGTTATAAACTCCTATTAATGCGACTAGCAATTTGAAAGGATTCTGCATTAACTTTCCTATTTAAATTCCGAACATTTCTGTGATGCAGTGCTTCTCCTTGTCCTTTCCTAACGCTCGTAGTGTCATAGAGGTTTATAGCATGGAAACTGACCTTTTGGTCCACTTGACCATGCCAACCAGATGTCCTAAATTAATCTAGTCCTGTTTGCCAGCATTTGGCTCGTATCCCTCTAAACCCTTCCTATGCACATACCCATCCAAACACCTTTTAAATGTTGTAATTGTATCAGCCTCCACCACCACCTCTGGCAGCTCATTCCGTACACACACCACCCTCTGTGTGAAAAGGCTGCCTCTTAGATATTAAATCTGAAAATTTTAAATCCTCCCCCTCTCACCTTAATCTATTCCCTTCGTTTTTGACTCCCAAAAGTACTCTGGAGAAAAGACCTTGGCTATTCACCCTATTTATGATTTTATAAACCTCTATAAGGTCATTCCTCAGACTCCTGCCCTCCAGGGTAAATAACATTGTCATTTCGTCTTAATCTCAGATTCTAAGAATTTCCCACAACTGATAATAAATTGACAAGCCTCTGTTCTCCTGATTATTCTTTACCACTTTTCTTAAATAGTAGAGTTAGAATAGGGCAATTAAGGACAGGCAATAGATGCTGGCCTGGCCACCAGGTCCGTGACCCATAAAATATAAAATAAAGGACCCATTAAGTTTCATTTATGTGCAAGTAGTCAGGTTATATAGAAACTTGATTTGATCTCTCTTGGGGTACTGTAAATAGTCTGGTTGCCATGTTGTAGAATTAGTTGAATGTATTGGAGGAATTGGAAAAAGTCATTTACAGAATGATACCAAAACTAGTAAGAAGCAGCTATTAGCTGGAGCTTTAATATCTAGGAAAGTGCAGACTGTCAGAGATTGTTAAAATTGTGAAAGGGCTGGAGCAGGTGGCTTTGAGGAAATGAAAACAGAAAGTACTGGAGCTTTGTAGGGGCTGGCAAGATCTGTGGAGAGATGAACAAAGTTAAACTTTTGAATTCACTTGAGATTAATCTCCAAAGTGTCTCAAGCACTTTTTTTTAAAAAAAGTTTCAGGTCTCTTCTATCTTCAGTATTTTACTTTTATTATAGACAGGTTAAGGAAGATAGTTCCACTTTTAGGAGCTCTTCGAATTAGAGGCCATCAGTATAAAATCCTGACTACTCAAGCAGCCTAGAAAGACAGTAATGAAAATATGGTTCGTTTTTATTTGCTGGCGCAGTTTTCTGATAGATGTGGCTGAAATTAGTTTGATAGGATAGAGTTGATATATTTTAGATATGTTTCATTTCAATTATTGACAATATTTCCAACAAGTGGATCACTTGCTCTTTGAGTTGGTGCTGACACAGTGGGCTGAATGGCTCTTTCCTCACTCTAACAATTCTGAGAGTTTTCTGAAACTTGTTGCTTGTGCTGTGATGTAATGAAACAAATTTAACAACTTTTATATTTTATGAATCAACATTTTTTTCCTACTGAATTTGCCTAAATATGATTTTGCTTTTGTTTGCTTTCTTTTAGATTCTGCTTTCTCCAGGGCTTTAGCTCGTCCCACACCCACGACTCAGGCAGCAAGCCTGTCCTGTCAACCTCCCACATCAACCAGTTATCCCATTGCACGACCAGTGCCATCTTACCATGCTCGCATGCAACCTGGAATCTCAACAACATACAGACCGACTTCTTCTCAACAGCTTCCATCTGTGCCAACTTCTCAGCAGCCAGTGCCACCTCTACACATGGTACCATTTCAGCAGCCACCCCTAGCAGCTCCTCCTGTGCTAATGAACCCTCCGTTAGTGCCAGCCAATACCCCACAACAACAGCAGCAACAACAGTGCTCTGTGTATCAGCAGCAACAGCAGTGCTCTGTGTATCAGCAGCAACAACAGCAATGCTCTGTGTATCAGCAGCAACAACAGTGTTCAGTCTATCAGCAACAGCAACAATGCTCTGTGTACCAGTATCAGCAACAGCAACAGTGCTCTGTGTATCAGCAACAGCAGCAATGCTCAGTCTATCAACAGCAACAACAGTGTTCGGTGTACCAGCAAAGGGGCCCTGAGATCCAGAGAAACCACTGGATGGAAACAGTCCGGTAAGTTTTAACTTGCTTAATATTGCACGAGCATAATTTCTCTTTTGTGATGTTGCAGAGTAGAACCAGTCCTTGAGTCACAGACTAGGGAATTACAGTTCATATGAGAGCAGAAACTATTCTGTTCTATGAACTGAAGAAAAGATGTTGTAATAAATGCTGGAGAAACTCAGCAGCTCTGACAGCATCTGTGGAGAAGGAAACAAAATTACTGTCCAAAGTCCAGGACTACTTCAGAACTGGTACTAGACCTGCTGATGTGCTCCAACACTTTGTCTTTATTTCAGATCTCCAGTGAAAGCAGTTTTTTGTTTTTATTAATGCCTAATAATAAAGATTCCCTAAGACCATTGATTATTCTGAGATGCCAATGAATCAGTTGCTTGTATTATTCCCCCATGTGGTATATTTCAAAATAACCTGATTCATATCTTTTATTTGCTTTATTTATTGGAAATGACTGGAACTAAGACATTCCAAAATTAGTAAATATTCAAGGGCAAAAGTAGGAAAGGAAATTAATACAATAGCCATCGTAGAGAAGAAGTGCTAGGGAAGCTAATGGAATACATCTTAGGATATCGAAGGAAGTAGCTACAGAGTTGGTGAATGCACTGGCAGTAATATTCCAGGAGTCCTTAGAATCTGGATAACTGCCAGAACATTCAAAAACTGCCAATGTGGAACCTTTAATTTAGAAGGGAAGGAGACAGAATACAGGTGATTGTAAACCAGTTAGCTGAACATCTATTATTGGGAAAATGATAGAGTCTGTTATAAAGAGTGTAATAGCACAGTATTTAGAAATACACTATGATCAAACAGAGTCAGTGTGACTTTATGAAGGGGAAATTACGCCTGATAAATCTCTGAGGATTCTTTACAGAAGCAACCGATTAGATAGATAAAGGGGAAACAGTGGATGTATGATATTTGAATTTTCAGTAGGTGTTTGAAAAGGTACCACAAATTAGGTTACTTGATAAGATGAAAGCTCCTAGTGTTGCAGGTAGTATATTAGCATGGACAGAGGATTGACCAACTAATAGAAGACTGAGTTGGGATAAGGGAGGCATTTTCTTGAGGGCAACCTGTAAGTAGTTGTGTGCTGTAGGTATTCGTGCTGGGGCCACAATATTTTACAACATATATTTAATGAGTTGAATGAAGAAAGTGACAGTACTATCACCAAATTTGCGAATGATTCAAATAGGTAAAAAGGCAAGCAGTGAGTACGACACAAACAAGCACGAAGGAACGTGTAGACAGGTGAAATGAGTGGGCAAAAAGGTGGAGCGGAGAATATAATGTGGGAAGTTGTGAACTTATACTCTTTGGAAGGAAGAATAGAGGATCTGAATATTATTTAAATGGAGGAAAACTGAGAGATAGAGGAATTTTCGGCCATAAATTGCAAAAACTAGCAAAGAAAGTTCAATGCACGGTAGAGAATGCAAATAAAATTTTAACTTCAAAGGAAATGGAGCACAAAAGTTTGGAGATTTTGACATTTAAGTCGTCATTGGACAAGCATATGGACGTACATGGAATAATGTAGGTTAGATGGGCTTCAGATTGGTATGACAGGTCGGTACAACATTGAGGGCCGAAGGGCCTGTTGTGCTGTAATGTTCTATGTTTCTTTGTTCTATGTTAAAACTAAACAAAGCACCAGTCAGATCATAGTTGGGCTGCTGTAAAGAATTGATCCCATATCTAAAGAAAGATAATAGAATCCTCTAGGGCAGAAAGAGGCTATTTGACCGATTTTGAGACTGCACCAAACCTGCAAAGACCATCCTACCCAGACCCTATACCCTCCCATCTATATAACCCCACATTTCTCATTGCTAGCCCACCTAGCCTGCATATCCCTGGACACTGTGGATAATTTGAATGGCCAGTCCACCTAACCTACACATCTTTGGACAATGGGAGAAAACCGGAGACCCAACAGAAATCCACACAGACTGCCCCAAGGCTGGAATTGAACTTGGGATGTGGTGCTGTGAGGCAGCAGTGCTAACCACTGAGCCATTGTGTCAGTCTAAAGATACACTGGCATTGGAGGCAATCTAAAGAAGGTTTGCCAGACTGATACCAGGGATGGAGGGACTGTTTTACTTGGGGACTTTTTTTTATTCATTCTCAGGATGATGGCACCGCTGGCTAGGCCAGCATTTATTACAACACTAATTGCTCAGAGTTGTTAACATTGCTGTGGGTCTGGAGTCTCATGTAGGCCAGATGGCAGTACAGCACACCAGATGGGCATTTCTGACAATCTAGAATGGTTTAATGGTCCTCCTTAGACTCTTAATCCAAATTCCACCACCTGCCTTGAAGGATTCAAACCCATCCCCAGACCATTACCTGGGTCTCTGGATTAACAGGGCAGTGATAATACTGTTAGGCTGTTTCCTCCCTTATTTGAGGAGAGGTTGAGTAGATTGAACCTGCCCCCTTTGGAATATAGAAGAATAAGAGACGAACTTATTGAGACATGCAAGATACTTTGGAAACTTAACAGGTTAGGTGCAGAATGGTTGTCTCCCCTTATGGGAGACTCTAGGACCAATGGGCAGAGTCTCGGTGTAAGACGTTTAGGAATTAGGAGCAGGAGTAGGCAATTCAGCCCCTTGAGCCTGCTCCGCTATTTGATGCAATCCTGGCTGGTCTCATCTCAGCATCAGCTCCACCTCCCTGCCTATTCTCAGAACACTTCAACCCATTACACATTTAAGAATGAGATAGGGAAGAATTTCTTCTCTGAAGGTGATAATTACATAGAATTCTTTACTGCAGAGGCCATTAGAAGGTGGTTCTTTAAGTATAATCCAGGCTTTTCGAGGCAACTTTTTCATCCAGTAAGGGAATCAAGGGGAAAGGAAAGAAAATTGCTTTGTGAATTACCAGATCAGCCATGATCTCATTGAATGGTGGAGTGGACACAATGGGCTGAATGGCCTTCTTCTCCTCCTATATCTTATAATAGAATAGGATATCCTTTATTGTCACATCTACTCCATTGTAGAAGTACAGGGAAAAACTTTTACAATGTCTGCCTCTTATCTTAGATACAAGTACATAGGTACAAATCTTGGATACAAAAGAGGTATAAAAAGTAGTTGCTTTACTTTACAGAGTTCAAGATATAAGTTAGAAATAAAACATTGTTAAAGGATTGACTTTTTAGCAGCTTAAAAAAAATCATAAACATTACATTGTAACATCTCTGTACAGCGCCTCTGCATCTGGTCTGACCACTGCGCCAGACCCATATTCAACAGCAGTCCCCACTCGACTCTGAGCCTTCAGTCCATTCCGTACCAACACTCGGCTCCTCCAAGGTAAGCTCCAGGCCTGCCTCCCCTGTGCTAGTCTCTGCCTGGGGCTCGCAGACCGTGCCTGCCAGTTGTTCTAGGATTTACTTTTTGGAGCTAAGGGAAGAGAAAAGAAGAAAAAGAGAGAAAAAGAACAGGCAAAGCAGAGGAGCTCTGGCAGGAGCATCTTACTTTGTTGTTATCTTGCCAATCTTGTTGTCATTTGGTCTAATTTGCTTAATTCAAGCAGTGGATATAAAGTGTGACATTTGATCTCTGACCATTGTGCTATTCATAACTACATTAATAAAGCTGCACGTTGATGACTGAATAATATCTCTGGCTTGGCTTGCTTTTAGATGTTTTCTTTTGTGATTTGCATCTTGCTGGTTCCAAGCTGTGAGGGCACCTAATTGCAAGACATGTATCTCAGCATCCCTGCCCCAGTGTTGCATGTTCCAGTCCTCCCTCAGATGAGACTATCACCCTTTCTGAATTTTGACTTTGCTCCTAGAGCCAGAGAATATTTCAGCACATCAAATCTTTAACTGATGAATGTTTGTTCGAGGCTTTGACAGTTCCTCAATCAATGCTGGCCTGATGGCAATTGGTAATTTCTGTGGAAGCTCATTTACTCACTGAATTCTCCCTAAGAGCAGTCCTGTGATGAGAACTGGATCTTTTGATGTAATTATTAACCTTTGTGGATTCACAGGGAAGAAAGGGTGACATCCAACTTCCCACAATACCATTCTGGACATGTCCACCTGCACCGCTACCAGTTGGTGCCACCCAGACTGCATCTGATTTCCATGGCGACACCCTCCATTCCTGTGGTAAGATGGAACCAATACATTTTTATACTTAACTAAATTATACTATTAAAGTAATTTGATTTAACTATGTTCATCCAGACCTACTATTAATTTTACCAGCAACTCTCTTTATTCTGCCTGCTGTTTCTTTTAAAGTTTTGTGCAGAATTTTTCCATAAATTTTGTTTTGGAATGTTTTACGTATGGCTTGGATCTGCTCCTTGAAAGATGAATAGGTTCGTGTACCATCAGAAGTCAGGCCAACCCGCTAACCAGGAAGATCCTAAGTAGGGAATTGTGACAGGATTTCCACCATCACTGTAGACGAAGAGAAGGAACTTGTACCATAGCAATACTTAACTCAAGTATTTGCTTGCTCACTACTTTTTCGGGAATCTTTTACTCCAAAGTCACTTATTAAAACTGCCTTATTACCCATCACCAGATCCAAGATAGGCTGGTCCCTGGTTTGCGCATGACGTATTTTCTAGGAAAGCTGTCTCTAATGCGCTGTATGAATTTGTTGTCATAGTTCATCTTTTCAATTTGATTAGTGCAATCAATATGAAGATTAAAGCCACCCATAATTACTGCTGTATTCTTTTCACATGGCACAATTATTTGTTGATTTAAACTGTTTTTACCACAGTGTGACTACTGTTTCAGAGTCTGTACACTACTCCTACCAGTGTGTTTTTCTCCCTTACCTCAGCCAAAATTAACTTTACATCATGCAAGCCTAGGTCGTCTCTCATAACTGTCTTTGTTTCATCTCTTATTAACAGTGTTATTCCACCACCTTTTCCATGCCTCCTGTCTTTCTGACAGGTCAAATATTCCTGAGTTTTAAGTTCCCAGATCTGGTCGTCTTGTAACTATGTCTCTCTATAATGACACTAGAACATGTATTTGCCTTAATTTTGCAATTTCAAGTCCTCTATCTTATTCTGAATGCTTTGTGTATTTGGACATAAAGCCTTTAGACTTGTCTTTTAGCTGTTTTTAATCATCTCACTGTTTCTTTGTATTATGGCCTCATTTTCCTCTCACCTAGATTATCCTGTCTACCATTTTTGCATTTAACTGCTCTTTTTAATTACCATCCTTATTTCTTTTTACTTCATCACCCTGCTCAGATACCCACTGCTCTGCCATTCTGTTTGAACCTGCCCTAACCCTGGCAAATGTTCATCCTGGGGTATCAGTCGTGATCCTGCTCAGGTAACCTATATAGTTTCTGCTAGTCTCACCTCCATCAGAATGAGTCCTAATGTTCCAGGAATCTGAAACCCTCCCCTTTGCACCATCTTCCCGGTCACGTGTTCATCGGAGATATCCTGCTCGTTCTACTGTGACTAGCACTTGGAATGTACAGGACATTTTAAAACATGTAAATGGAATTGAGTGAGACTTGACACTAGGATGAGCTACTCCATCTCCTAGTTTCTGTGAAACATTCTAATCCTGAGGGGACTGGATAGGATGGATACCGAGATGATTGTTTTTTTTCTGGTTGTGGAAACCAGAACCAGGGAATACAGTTTAAGAATATGAGGTCTCCCTTCTAAGACTGAGCGGAGGAGACTATTTTTCTGTTTGACTATAAGATTAAGCCACTCAGCCCAGCAAGTCTGTCTTGCAATTCGGCGAGATCATGGATGATATGAGAATCCTCAATCCCACCATTCCCCATACCTCTTGATTCCATTACTAGTTATAAATCTGTCATCTCAGCTTTGAATATACTTAACTACCCATTCTTAACAGCTCTCTGTGGTAAAGAATTCAGTAGATTTATTACCCCTTAAGAGAAGAAATCCCCCCCCCCCAATCTGTTTTAAGTGGGTGACTCCTTACTCTAGGATTATGTCCTAAACTTTCCTAAAAGGGAAAACAACCGTTCTTTTGCTACACAAACAAGCCCCCTTAGAATCAAGTATATTTCAGTTAGGTTGCCTCACATTCTTCTAAACTCCAATGTGTATAATGTACAGGACATTTTAAAAGATGTAACTGGAATTGAGTGAGACTTGAGACTAGGATGATCTACTCCATCTCCTAGTTTCTGTGAAACAACATACTCGACTTCTCCTCATTACAAAGTCACTCCAAAGCCAGAATCAACTTGGTGAAACTTCTCTGAACTTCCTTAATGCCGGTATATCTTTTCTTGCGTAAGGGCAAGAAAACTGTTCACAATATTCTAAGCATAGTTGAGTTAATGCCTTGTAAAGTTTTGCTAGACTTCTCTATTTTTATACTCCATTCTTATCGAAATAAAGGCCAACATTCCATTTATTCCATGCTGAACATGTATGCTAGCTTTTTGTGATTTATGAATGAGAGCTCCCAAATCTCTCTATGCTTCAGCTTTATGCAGTTTTTCTTGATTTAAGCAATATTCAGCTCCCTATTCTTCGTGCAAAGGTGAGTAACCTTATATTTTCCCACGTTATATTTCATCTGCCAAGTTTATGCTCACTCGCTTAAGGCATGATTCCACTGTTGGCTGTGTCATTCTTGTCACTTGTCCTACCAGCTATGTTTATGTGGCTGCAATCTCAGGAATGTTAGTCTATGGAATTTTCCGTTGGTGGAAAGCATTGCAGACTGGGTCGTCATCCAACTCAGACTTGAATAAATTCAGACCTTTTACAGGCATGTGTCCAGGCTTTTTGGGGCTGAGAAGAAAGTGGAGTTGAGGCCACAACCAGGTGAGCTACGATTGAATGGTAAAAGGGCTGAAAGGAGCAAGAATTGGCCAAAAGTCATTACTGGTCTCTCTTCACAGCGCTGCAACTTCTAGCGTGTTCCCACCACTTCGTGTCTTTTTTTTTCCCTCTCAGCTGCTCCCATCCTAAAGAGACCTGCATTTGCAGTTTGCAATCAAGCAGTAGGGTTTAATATTAATATTAATATAATATTAAAAGATAAAAATGTAGAAGTTGCTTTGAATCTTAGATGGACTTCACTTAAAGTAGTTGTCATGTACTTTTGGACAGAATATTAAAAGGCAGATTTGGAGGCACTGTAAAAGTTACAAAGATGATTTACAGAGATATTCCCCAGTGGAAGTTTTCCTGTTTATGGTGAACGGACTTGGGAGTTTTTTTTCTCTTTAAAAAAAACATTTTAGGGAGTAATTACAAAATCCTACCAAGTTCTGAAGAAGGGTCACCAGACCCAAAACATTAACTCTGTTTTCTCTTTGCAGATGTAGCTAGACCTGCTGAGCTTTTCCAGCAATTTCTGCTTTTTTCTTTCCCTACCAAATCCTGTTTTAACTGATTAGGCAGAGTGCCTCTTTCTAGCTTTTGGGGAAAGAGACCATCAGTATGAATTGTCATCAAGACATCAAACAGCAAGGTCGTGTATAAAATTGACTGAGTTAAAGTTCAATGAAATGAAGTAGCAATAATATTTTAATTTAGTATTGAGTTTCAGTTCAGTGTTGTTTGTGATAGACCTCCTGTATCGTCTGCCTTTTTACAGCTTCTTTCCCAAGCTTCAGCATATGGTCCCCCTGGTCACCTTCTGGTTCTTATCCCATCCCAGGTTCCTCCTCATTGCTCTGTTCCCTCAGCTCTGTGTCTCCCCAACTCTGTTACCTTTAAAGTCTCCAGTGCTCATTTTCTCCTGGATGGCTTTCTGAACTTGCATTGTGAAGTCTTGGACTCTGCCTACTGGTAGGTCTTGGTATGTGCAAGTAGTTCAGCCTGCATTGACCAATGTGTGTCATTAGATGGACCCTGGTGAGTTAAAACCTCTTCAAGTAAGTTTCATTTTTATTGATATTTTTACACATATTTCACCTTACAAGATATTTTGGTTATGAACCTAAGAATTATGATTTGTATCCCATTCCGTCAACGTAATGTTTTAAAGTAATTTCCTGCTCAGATGTATTTTACAGTTTACTTTGCAAGTTATTTCACCTAGGAATACACAATGTTACACATGCGTAGTGCAGTATATCAACCTGTTGGTTGTTCTCTCCTGAGCAAAACCTGTCAGCAGGAACTGAATTCTGGTTTTCACATTTGTTGCTGCAGGAAGCACACCTCACCTAAATTTGAGATTTTCAGAAACATAATCATAATTTTAAGTGAGGAATTGCTGCAGAGAATTAAGAAAAAAGTCCTTTGCCCAGACTGTGGTGAGAATTTGGAATTCTGTGCCACAGGTGAAGTTTGTAATCAGTCATTTTGATGCCTTTTTGGAGAAATTAGGGAGAAATATGAGGGATAAGGGAATAGCTATTTTGTTGATAGAGTTAGATGAAAGTGCAAAGACTTGAGCCTTAATGACTTTGAGTAAAATCCGATATACATCATAGAACTATGCTAATTCCTATTCAGACTTTGAAATATTGTTGTATATTTTAGTAAATGTTGTTTTGATGGCTGTCACCAACTATAGAAGAGATACTGTACACTCTGGTAATTCTGAGCAAGAAACAACTTTAAAACATTATCAAATTGAAAGTCAGAAGTCACACAACACCAGGTTATGGTCCAACAAGTTGTGACTATAATCTGGTGTCATGTGACTTCCGACTTTGTCCAGTCCAGTCCAGTCCAACACCAGCACTTCCGTATCATAAGTTGAAAGAGTATACAATTATTGGTGGGTGTATTGGAGAGCTTGATGCAAAGGCTACTAAGATTCCATGTTCAGAGAGCCAGTGGCATTGGCTGTCTACCAAATTGAACAAATTAATGTACAAAATACATGGAAGTTATAACGCAGGAATAATCGCTTTGGCGCAACCACCTCATTTCATCATTTTGCCTCCAAACGAGCTAATAATTTGATCGGATTAAATCATGTTTTATGATCCCAGCTAATAGTATTACTGAATAAGTCAGATCTCAGAATGAAATCCAGCTAGATAGATTATACTTTTTATTTTTCATTAAAGTGGTCTTTCACTGAAACATAATTACATGAGCCCACAGAATCTCTTTAACAACAAAAGAGAGATTATTGATACATAACTCATTAAAAAAAATCAAATTATCAAGATGTCAAACAGTTAGAAGAAATAAAATTCTTAAAACAATCTGCAAAATGCCAATTTGAACTATTTCCCCAACACCACGATTTTACAGAGAAATTATCCCGCCATATCCATATTTAAGTTTGATGTAACTGGGTCTCCCTAGTTCTTGTTGTGAAGTGTAAAATTGTCAATTTTAATAAAACTGAGAGCTCAAAATTTCTTAGCTCTGTGCAATCTTCAAATTTATAACTAAAGACTTCTGATCTAAGTGTAATACAAACTAAACATTTATATTCTGGTAGCTGTGCTTTCCCTGAACTATTCTATCCACCTTTTCTAGGACAAACTATATTTGCTTCTGGCCCTCAGTCAGAACTCGTCTGAACTGACTTTAAATGTTTCAGTTTCTGGGTTTTTAAAGCTGATATTGATCCTATCGGCATGGTAGCTCGGTGGCTAGCACAGCAGCCTCCCAACGCCAGGGACCCAGGTTCGATTCCAGCTTCGGGCAACTGCCTGTGTGGAGTTTGCTTGTTCTCCCTGTGTTTGTTTGGGTTTCCTCCAGGTGCTCCAGTTTCCTCCCACAGTCCAAAGGTGTGCAGTCTAGGTGGATCGGCCATGCTAAATTGCCCGTAGTGTTCGGGGTGTGTGGGTCATAGGGGGATGGGTCTGAGTGGGATGCTCCAAAAGGGCGGTGCAGACTTGTTGGGCCGAAGGGCCTGTTTCCATACTGTAGGGAATCTAATCTAATCTAATCTATTTTGATCCAAAAGCAAACTCGTGGCCTTCAATGTTTATGTTCCTTGTCACAAAACTAGCAAATATTAGCAATCTTCCATAAACCCTCCAGGGAATCCCTGCTCTCTGCCACATACTGAAGTAGGTCACTATTCTGGTAGGACTATCCAACGTAGTTTTTGTTTTAAAGCCTTCAGAAAAGTAACCAACCCCATATTCCACTCTCTTAAAATTAAAACTCAAATTATATTAATATGTTTTATTCATATGTATAAATACATCTTGCATCACACCTGTAGTCCCACTGCCAAAAATGAAAATGGATCCTTAAGAAATGCTTTCATTTCCCATCACACAAATCTTTGCAGTTATGTATGTAATATACGAACAGTAATAATAATCTTGACATAAAAATGCAATAAATTTCATGAAAACTGTAATTTTGTAAGTCTTTTTCCATCTCGGCATGCAGCTCCCTGAATAGGTGCTCTTTTTAAAGAGTCAGCCAGGACATGCCCAGTGGTACAAAAGATTTTTAAATTGAATGGCTGGCATATTAACAGGAAAAAACAGGATTGATTAAAAACAAACTGCTTGGAGATTTTAGAACTAGGACACAGTTTGAGAATTAGGGCCAGTGTGTTCCGGAGAGATATTAGGAAACACTTCTACACACACAGATTGGTAGATTCTTGGAACTCTCTTCATCAAATGGCAGTGGATGCGCGATCAATTGTTAATTTTAAATCTGCGATAGATACTTTTTTGTTAAGCAAAGTTATTAAAGCTATATGAACCAAAGGCAGACACAGGCCGTGATGTCATTGAATGGCATAACAGGCTTGTGACGGTCTGAATGACCTATTCTCATTATCGTGTTCCTATTAAATCCCACCAAAAGAATTGCAGATGCTTCACCTGAAATTTCCCAAAACAACCAAAGGATTTTGATTCATCTAAAGGAAATTTTCTCCGACATAGTTCATGACATAGGTTTTGAACTGATGTAGAGCCAAAGCAATTCTCAATGTCTGTTTCTCCATCGTTGAATACTTCTGTAGACACATATTCAGTTTTGTTTTCAAAAAAAGATGACAGGCCATTCAATTCTGATTTTGCCAACTTGTAGTTAAAAAAAACACCCACACCAATGCCAGTAGAGTTGACAGCCAGTTTAAATGGATTCTTGTAATTTAGTGCTGCTAAAGTTAACAGCACAGCTTTCATTTTGTTAAACTCTGACTTGCTTGTATCCATTCAAATTTTTTGCTTTAATTAAACACACTTGCCAGAGAAACCCACAATGCTGAAGTTTGGAACAAACTGAAGATGAAGGCTACTCATGTCAACGAATTGCAAGATTTCACATATCATCCTGGACATGGAAATATCCAAAATAACTTTTATTTTCACTTTTACTTTGGAGAATTCACTTTTACACAAAATTAAACCCAGTAATTAAACCTAGACATCAGCCTTCCTGCTCCTGAGATGCTGCTTGGCCAGCTGTGTTCATCCAGCTCCACACCTTGTTATTTCGGATTCTCCAGCATCTCCTGCAGTTCCTATTATCTCATTCCTCAGAGCCTACTGGAAGGTGTTCGCATTGCACAGTGTCTTCAGAAATCAAGCAAGATACAAGCAAATGTGCCTGTGGTTACTACACATAAAGAAAATTGCTTAAATGAACTGGCCAGTTACATTTCCTTTGTTTTCTTTAATTTATTTCTTTAACTGTGCCTGTATGTCTTTATATGGGAGGGGGCTAGAATTGAAGAAGATTGGGTTTAAATCATAGACATTAATTAGGTTACAGTTACCATTTCTGGCTGATGATGTTAATTTTGTTTCCCTCTTCATAGATCCAGCCAGACCTACTGAGGAATTCCAACATTTTACTGCTGTTATTTATGTTTGATTTTGTTTTCCTGTCTCTAGCTTTAAAATGCAATTAATTTTATATCCATTGACACTTGTTCTTTACTTTTAAACCGATTTTTAAAAAAAAATTGTTTCTGATCTACATCTTTTCGTTAATTTACTCTTTATTATCACACCTTAATCTGCATTGTTGAAATGAGGGAAGAAAATCTAGTTCTGGTTCTGGATGTGAGTTTGCTTGCTGAGCTGGAAGGTTAGTTTTCAGACGTTTCGTTACCATTCTAGGTAACATCATCAGTGAGCCTCCGACGAAGCGCTGGTGTTATGTCCCGCTTTCTATTCATGTGGTTAGGTTTCCTTGGGTTGGTGATGTCATTTCCTGTTCTTTTTCTCAGAGGATGGGAGATTGGCTCCAAGTCAATCTGTTTGTTGATGGAGTTCCGGTTGGAATGCCATGCTTCTAGGAATTCTCGTGCATGTCTCTGTTTGGCTTGTCCTAGAATGGATGTGTTGTCCCAATCAAAGTGGTGTCCTTCCTTATCTGTATGTAAGGATACGAGTGATAGTGGGTCATGTCTTTTTGTGGCTAGTTGATGTTCATGTATCCTGGTGGCTAGCTTTCTGCCTGTTTGTCCAATGTAGTGTTTGTCACAGTTCTTGCAAGGTATTTTGTAGATGACGTTTGTTTTATTTGTTGTCTGTATAGGGTCTTTTAAGTTCATTAGCTGCTGTTTTAGTGTGTTGGTGGGTTTGTGGGCTACCCTGATGCCAAGAGGTCCGAGTAGTCTGGCAGTCATTTCGGAAATGTCTTCGATATAGGGGAGAGTGGTTATGGTTTCTGAGCCCGTTTTGTCTGTTTGTTTGGGTTTATTGCTGCAACAACAACAATAAACCCAAACAAACAGACAAAAAGGGCTCAGAAACCATAACCACTCTCCCCTATATCGAAGACATTTCCGAAATGACTGCCAGACTACTCAGACCCCTTGGCATCAGGGTAGCCCACAAACCCACCAACACACTAAAACAGCAGCTAATGAACTTAAGACCCTATACAGACAACAAATAAAACAAACGTCATCTACAAAATACCTTGCAAGAACTGTGACAAACACTACATTGGACAAACTGGCAGGAAGCTAGCCACCAGGATACATGAACATCAACTAGCCACAAAACGACATGACCCACTGTCACTCGTATCCTTACATACAGATGAGGAAGGACACCACTTTGATTGGGACAACACATCCATCCTAGGGCAAGCCAAACAGAGACATGCACGAGAATTCCTGGAAGCATGGCATTCCAACCGGAACTCCATCAACAAACACATTGACTTGGAGCCAATCTACCATCCCCTGAGAAAAAGAACAGGAAATGACATCACCAACCCAAGGAAACCTAACCAGATAAATAGAAAGCGGGACATAACACCAGCGCTTCGTCGGAGGCTCACTGATGATGTTACCTAGAATGGTGACGAAACGTCTGAAAACTAACCTTCCAGCTCAGCGAGCAAACTCACATCCAGAACCTCAACCTGAGCTACAAATCTTCTCAAAACTCGCTATCTAGTTCTGGTCTTTTGTATCTATGTTTGTTATGCAAGACAATATTCTAATGATTGATATTCCTCCAAGTTCCAATAGTTAGTTCTGAAGCTGCATACCGTACTTGAGCTGAATGCTTACTAATATTTGAGCTGAATGTTTTGTGTGTTACCTATGCTTCTGTAAAGCTTTAAGAAATTTACAGTGACCTTTCTTCTTCTGTCTTTATGCTAGGTAATGCCTGATATCTTCATGCACCCACACCTGCAAGTGTTTCCTCATCATGGTCTGCGGGGAATGCAAAGCCATGTCACAATGCACAGGGGCTACCAGGTAAAGACCTTACTATTATAGTGCTGTAAAGCAATTCTGGTTAAATTAGTATCTTTATTGGATGTATATTAGTACCTTTTATTGCATTCAAATAAGGAACAAGAGCAGGCCATTAATCCCTTCGTGCCTGCTCTGCCATTCAGTAAGATCATGGCTGATCTCGAATAAAGAACAATACTGCATAGGAGCAGGCCCTTCAGTCCTCTATTCCTGCGCCAACACATTTTGCGCTTCAATATTAAAACTATCTTCACTAACCGGATCCATTTCCCTCTATTCCCTTCCTATTCATGTATTCATTGAGTGATCACTCAGCAGCAGATTTGTCTGTTTCCCAACCATGCAGCATTTTTCATCCTGTAGCGGTTCCTTAATATGATCATCATTTTCGTTCAACCGATCTTGGTCATTTTTTTTTGTGTGTTCCCATATCACTACCAGCCAGTTCCAGAGCTGTTGATTTGAAGGTTGACCAATGGCTTTTCATCATTAATACTTGACTTTTCTTTGGAGATTGGCTTTTTCTCAAGTCTGAGCCTCAGTTGTTTGCAGCTCTCAGCAGATGCCAGTTTCCACACATCATCTTCTTTATGCGGGTGGGGTCTGGGGTGGGGGACTGTTGGTACGTAGTTCATAGTTGCCTTTTTGATGAAATAACAAATATCATCTTGGAGTACAGTGGCCTGTGGCCTTGCGAGCACTCCACTCTCGTCAATCTAGTGATCAGATATCTTTTATGTTGCTCTGGGGTGATGAATAATCAATCTGATGCCAAAGTTGAGTTCCTGGGTGTATCTATGTGCTTTGTAGCTTTGTCTCTGTCTAAAGATGCTACTGCTGATTGATGCAATCCGGTGATTATGAATTCTCAAAAGAAGTCTGCATTACTGCCGTATTTCCCTACACTCTGACCCCTGGACATCATTCCATACATGGGCTTGATAGTTCACTCCTACCTTTGTAGTGAAGTCCCCCATCATAATGAGCTTGTCCTGTGGTGTGTTTACAATAGTTCTCATAGAATTTGTCCTCACTATCCTCAGGCTAGTCATGGTTGGAGCATAAGCACTAATTATTACATAATGTTCTTAAGAGATAGGTGTAGAGTCACGAGATTATTTACATCCCCAGGGCGAGTGTTCAAACGTTCCAATAACAGATTTGATAGCAACACTAACGTCTGATTTTCACCTGTCTCTCTTTGGCTTATCAAACCAGAAGAATGTATAAGGAGGCAGCACAGTGACTCAGTGGTTAGCACTGTTGTCTCAAAGCACTAGGGACCCAGGTTCAATTCCAGCCTCTGGTAACTGTCTGTATGGGTTTCCCCCAGGTGCTCCGGTTTCCTCCCACAGTCCAAAAGTGTGCAGGTTAGGTGGATAGAGTGGAAAATGCAGGGATAGGGTAAGGGGTTGGTCTGGATGGAATGCTGTTCGGAGGTTTACTGTGCACTCAATGGGCTGAATGGCCTACTTCCACACTGTAATGATTCTGTGGAATTTGGTTTGTGGATAGCTCTGTTAACTGGCTGTCCCCTGTGAGGTGAGTTTTGCTTTAAATTCTGCGTTGCAATATTGCATTGCAGTCATTCCCAGCCATCCCGAGAAGGTCTGGATTTGGAAAGTGTTTATTTTATACAGGCAAATTTGTATGTTCCAAAGAGCTAAGAAGAATTCCCGTTTCTTTTCCTGTGTCTTATCTGCGAATGTTTATGAGTGAATATGAAAGATGTGCATGTTGGAATCCAGCAGACGCGTGTGACAGTGTTGGCAAGGAAGAGTTCATTACAGTGAGGATGGACATGGCTGATCCCACTCTTGGCTTTTGTTTCCAGTGGTTTGACAAGTTGAGTTAGATGGAGGTGTTAACACTAGTGGATGATCTACCGCACTTGCTGTGTCTGTGCCCATGAACTTTACAGCTGTACAAGCTTTGGAATTATTTAGTGCCAGTAAAGGAATGTTGTTTCCTCTGCTGCCATTTTGTTTTGGACTGAAATAAAGTGGTTGGAGATGGATGTGGAGGAATAATGCTGGGGAATGAGGAAATGGCAAAGGAGTTGAATAAATATTTTGCTTTAGACTTCATATTAGCAGACATTAATAGCATTCTTAAGGTACTAAACAACCAAGGGCAGAAGAGGAGCTGAAATAAATACAATAACTATCACTTGAGAAAAAGTATGAGAGAAACTAATGGGGCTAAAGGTCGATAATTCCCCTGGACCCGATAATCCCAGGATATTAAAGGAAGTGGCTATTGTTATCATCCCAGTTGATAATATTACTGGACAACTCAGATCCCAGACAGAAATCAAGTTTGATAAATCATACTTTAGTTTTGTTTTGCCGGTCTGAACAAGGTGCTTTCTCACTGGATCAAACACGTGCAATGTTAGAGATTTAGTTTTAACAGTAAGACATACTAGTTTATTGTGCAAAACAAATTAAGTTAAAATAAACTATTTACATATGACGCTCAAATATTTCAAAATACATGGTAAAAATATAATCCAATTAATTCAAAAAAGTACCCCTTTATGGGACTCTCACTGGAAAGAATTCCCTTCTGTATTCCTCTTCAACTCCAAGTCATCAGAATGTGATAGCTTCTTCCTGGAACATTTGTATGACTCGGCTCAAACTTGCTCAGGATCAAATAACTCTTTCAGGATTTTAACCAAACAATTATGGATGCCCACATTCCATGAATGAATTAAGAAAAAATGCAGTGATAAAATTTCTTTCCAGTATCCTTAGATTCTGGGAAGTCTCACAGTCATACCCCAGCAGCACCAACATCCTTACATACTTCAAGACAAAACAAAACTGATGTAGATCAAGTGGTATAAGCAACAAAGAACTGATGAATTATTGTGTCCAGCTTGGGTGTGCTGCCGTCGCTACACTCTCTTCACAGTTATAAGTATGTGCTGCACATCTTTATACTGTTTCATACTTGGAATGTTTTTTCATTGATCCCAATTCTGCAACTTTGTGGTTGATGCTCATAGGTTTATTGGACTCAGGCAGAGTAAACAAAAAGGTGGGGATAAAGAGAGAATTTACGTTTACTTAATGCCATTTACAATCTCAGTATGTCCCAACGGAGTCGTCTTACATGTAGTGAGTGTGGTAACAAAAGCCGTACGGCAGGCGATTTATGCACAGCAAGATCCCACAGATGTGTTCACGGCGGGTCATCTAATGTGCTGCATAACTGTTTTAAATTTTAATGAAAAACAGCTGTGGGATAAATAACCAGATAATCTGTTCTAATTGAAAACCAATAAAGGCCAAAACTTTATTTTTATTCCTCACCTCCTTGAATAGATTCTGAGATCCTTTAGCTGAGAAGACTGTTTCGGCCTAATGTATTATCTCTTCTGACAGTCCAGTACTTGCTCAGAACTGCTCTGCTGTGTAAACTTGGACAACAGGCTTATTTCTCGGAATTCCAGTCTTTCTGAATCAGCTGAGTGTGTGACACCCAGTGAGCCTTAGGTAGTATGTGAATTAATTAGGCAGTATCTGCACCTAATTCCAAGGAATAAATGCCAAATCAATAGTTCTTGTTGCCTTGTTTCACCATTGTATTAACTTCAACAATGAGATTCAAAGGGCTGAGTAGCTATATATAATGTCCAAATAGACTGACTGTCTGGATGCTGCAGCTTTGAGTTGTTTTGTGACATTATTTCCTCTTTCATTGTGAGGACCTGCTGCACCTGGAGGATCAGTTCAGCGATTTAAACCATGGAGCATCACAAAGCACCATTGAGAGATACACCTTCCTGCACAAATATGAAAAGGTGAGTTTTTTTGTTGTAGCTAGCCTTTGCACATAGCAATCATCTTCTCAGTGCATCTCTAGGGCTTTAAGAAACATTAATTTGAAGCTGGTGAGTTGGAACTGTGCAACTACAGTCTCTTTTCAAATTGCCTATCTCAAAATATAGTCATAAAGCTTTTCCATATTTAGCAGTGTTGGGATTAATATTGCTTTAGCCTGTACATTTCACTCAACAAATTTGACATTGCAGAGGACGCTGGAGACCTGTGAAGAAGGGAAGGAGGCAGCAGAGGTGGAAGAGAAATGCACAATATGTCTGTCACCTTTAGAGGAAGGGGAAGATGTCAGGTGAGAAACCTCAGCAGAAGCCCAGGTTATCACTACATCCACCCAGGATCTAACAATGAACCCCTTAAGAATTTGAATGACGTTGTCTCTCAGTCTTCTAAGCTCCTGAGAATAAAGGCCTGGACTACTCAATCTGTCCTTGTAGGAGAGTCCCCTCATACGTGCAAATTGAGTGAGCCATTGTGGCACTCACTCTCTGGGGGTGAGGAAACCATAACTGTATACATAGCCCAGATGTGGTCTCACCATTAGCCTTTTTACAATGCTTTTATACTCTGATCCCTTTTGTATTAGGAGCCATTTGCTTTCTTAATTGCTTGCTGAGTATTGACTTGGTAACTTTTTTGACTCGGATGTTTCCTTGTGCAATCTGAATACTAGTATTTCCCATTCTCTCGCTATTTTGTTTAAAAAAAAAACTGCTTTATGATTTCCCTTCCAAAGCAAATAACTTAATGCTTAATCAAATTTTCTATATATCTGCCATATTCTTCCTGATTCATTTAACCTATTTCTATCCTTTTGCAACCTGACTTTGTATGGGTCCTAGCTACTTTTGTATTATCAATAAACTTGCATTTTGATCCAGTGACAGTGAAGGAGCAGCAATATAGTTCCAAGTCAGGATGGTGAGTGGCTTGGAGATGAGCTTGTAGGTGGCATGTTTCCATGTATCTGCTTCCTTGTCCCTCTAGATACTAGAGGTTCATGTTTGGAAGGTACAGTTGCAGGAGCTTGCTGAGTTATTATTGTGCTTCTTGCTGATGTTATCCACTGCTGTCATTGAACATAAGAACTAGAAGCAGGAGTAGGCCATCTGGCCCTTCAAGCCTGCCCCGCCATTTAATAAGATCATGGCTGATCTTTTTGAGACTCAGCTCCACTTGCCCACTCACCATAACCCTTAATTCCTTTACTGTTCAAAAATTTATCTAGCCTTACCTTAAAAACAATCAGCGAGGTAGCTTCAACCACTTCACTGGGCAGGGAATTCCACAGATTCACAACCCTTTGGGAGAAGAAGTTCCTCCTGACCTCAGTCCTACATCTGTTTTCCCTTTATTTTGAAGCGATGCCCTCTAGTCTTAGTTTCACCTGCTAGCAGAAACAGCCTCCCTGCCTCCACCTCATCTATTCCCTTCAAAATCTTTTTGGTTCTGTAAGATCTCCCCTTATTCTTCTGAATTCCAGTGAGTATAATCCCTGTCTACTCGGTCTCTCCTCGTAATCCAACCCCCTCAACTCTGGAATCAACTGAGTGACTCTCCTCTGCACCCCCTCCAGTGCTAGTATATCTCATCTCTTAAGTAAAGAAACCAAAACTGCACACAGGTACTCCAGGTGTGGCCTCACCATGACACTATGCAGCTGCAGTATAGCCTCCTTGTTTTTAAACTCCATCGATGATTCATGGAAGTTTGCCCTAGTGCTAGTATCCTGGTCAATTGTCCTATCTTTTAATCTGTTTTCCCAGCCTGCCTTTGCTATCTTGTTTCTGCAACCATGTGATAGCTGTTAGATCAAGCTGATGTCTGTGTTATTAATTTATTTATCATCTGGCACAGTCTTAGCACAATTTGCTGTACAGTGCCATTAGCTTTAATTTCTCCCTGACCTCCTGTTAACTGAGATACTCTACTGCCCCTTCTTGATCCATTCTGCTTATTTTTAACCAGATCATTTCTCTGCTTTGTAGGTTTGGCATTTCTCTTAATGCTTGTGAATTTTTACTGATTCTATTTTTTTCCACACTTCCCCTCCACCTTGTCTGCTGTCTTACGATACTAGCACTAGGTCAGTTTCATGCATCACTTTTATGTAGTTTCGTGGACTTCATCACTCTTCTGATGTCATTTCTTCCCATTTTAGAATATTCTGTTTGGATTTCCCAGTGTTAGACCGGCCTGTGTTCCATTAACACTCAACTCTTCTGTTTATCCTTCCAAGCATTTTTGTTTTGGTCTCAAACTCAATACAAGTCAGACTGAAGCTTGCTGTTTGAGATGTAGAATTCTCCCCTGAAATGAATTTGTGCTTGAAGAATTTCCCAAATTTTACAATCAAAATCTCCCCGTTTATCTCTGGAGAATTAAAATTGCGAATTGTGTCAGTAGCATCACAGTCGGTGATGACCGAGATTCCAGGCCATCCATAACACTGTTAACTCTTCGTTGCAGGCGCCTTCCATGCATGCACCTCTTCCACCAGATTTGTGTGGACCAATGGTTGGCCACCAGTAAGAAGTGTCCCATTTGTCGAGTGGACATTGAAGCCCAGCTTCCTGTCGACACATAACTGCTTGGAAATAACAGAAGGTAAAATTTTGCAATTGTGTGGTACAAAATGTTCAGTTGCCAGTGAAGAAACAGGAGCTGGAAAGTAGGAAGAGGGATTTGACGGAAGAGTAAGGGTGATGATGGTGAATAATAAAGGACCCACAGGAAAGGAGTGAGTGTGTGCGAATATAGGGTTGTGTTCTTTATTGTAAAGAAACAATTTATACTCTGCAGTATTCAAATAAAATTACACATTTGAGTGCTTACAAAGTTTGGGTATCGCTTTGGTATGAAATAGTGTTAGTCACATTTATAGGCAATTCAAGCATCTGCTATTAGTGAACATCTAATCACCAATATTGCTAAGGGGCTGCATGTATATGAGAAATTCAGAAAAGCCCAAAGGTAGATCTTTGGATGATACCAGAGGTAATGATACAGGAGCAGAAATAAGGCCATTGCTGATGATTCTTCAGCTTTAATTAGATAAATGAGAATGGACCAGGTGAGAGCAGTGTCACCCAACTGGAGGAGAATGGCGAGGGCCTGCAGGATGATGTCACCATGTCAAAAGGCTGCAGGCAGGTCAGAGGAAGGAGGAGATAAAGTTTACCTTTGTCCTAGGTGTGCGCACACGATGTCATATCACAATTAAGCTCAGTTTTTAAAAACTGAATTCTTAATTAGAAGCTTCTTCCGAATGAACCTGCTGATTGCTCAACTGAAGTTGAGCATGCTTTCTGTCAGGTGGTCTGTAAAGTTCCAGGTTTTAAATCACTTTGTATGAAGAAATGTGTTCTGATATTTCCATCAAGGCCTTACTCTAAAGTTAATGTCTGTCATCTTGTTCGGGACTTGCTATCAAAGCAAATTAGATTGCCTCCAACAGCTTTTTCTTCAATTTAAATTCCCATGCGATCACCCATTAATCTTCCATACAAGCCTTGACTCTGAAGTCAGTTTGCTTCATGAGATGCAGTGCCCATGAAGAATGCAATCATCTAAATGGGGCTTAACTAGAGCTTTACATAACATAACTTTCAACCTTTGTATTTCAGCCGTATGAAATAAAGACTAATGCTCCAAAGCTGCTACATTTTAAACTCATAAAATGACATTAGTTGAGCTCTTGCAGAAAGTCTTGCGTCTGACCTCTGCCAGGAGTGAATAACATATTCCAAACTATATTCCATCTAGCTTTATATCACATAAAACCTATTAATCATTTTTTGTCCTGTAGCTTCTGGATGTGACAGAACAGCAGGTACTTTCCTGAAGATTGTGCTGTCCTCTTGTTCACAGGGCAAGGACAAACTCTCAGACACTGGCTTCACTTCAGAAGCCAGGGAAATCAGCCAAAGCCAAGAATATGGTATAAAATAATGTATAAGCAGAGAGATTGACTGTCAAAAATAACTAATGAAATTCAAACCTTTTCTTAACCTTGCACTAAGAAGAATTTGTAGCATTTGTCATTTAGCCTTAACCTGGTGTGTTTGCAGGACCAAAACACACATTGCTGGAGAAATGCAGCATGTCTGGCTGTATCTGTGTAAAGAAAGCAGAGTTAGCGTTTTGAGTCCAGTCTGCTCCGCCATTCAAAGTTGGCTGATAGGTTTTGCAAAACCTTTCTCCTACCTTCTGACGGTGATCCTTGATCCCCCTTGCTAAACATGAACCTATATATAGGCTCTGATGAAGATTCAACTAGGTTTGAAATGTTAGCTTGCTGTCTCTCCATGGATTCTGCCGGACCTGCTATATCCAGCGCCTGCAGTAATTTGCTCTCACATGAACCTATCTATCTGTCTTAAATCCACTCAATGGCTTGGCATCCAAGGCCCTCTGCAGCAATGAGTTCCACAGATTAACCACCCTCTGGCTGAATCATCTCGGTTCTAAAGTGTCAATTCTTTTCTCTGAGGCTGTGCCCTCAGTCCTGGTCTCTCCTACCAGTGGAAACGTCTTCTCCAATTCCACTCTGTCCAGGCCTGTCAGAATCCTGTAAGTTTCAATCAGATCCTCTCTCATCCTTTGAAAATCCATCAGAGTTCTCAACCCCTCCTCATATGATGAGCCCTTCACTCCCAGGATCATTCTTGCAAAATTATTTTAGGCACCCTCCAAATTACAGCACATCCTTCCTTCACTATATGGTCCAAAACTGATCACAGTATTCTAAATGTGGCCTGACCAGAGCCTTCTACAGCCGCAGCAGTAGGTCTCTGCTGTTGTATTCTAGCCCTCTTGAAATGAATGCCAACATTGCATTTGCCATCCTAACTGCTGTCTGAACTTGTATGTTAACCTTAAGAGAATCCTGAACTTGGGACTCTCCAGCCCCTTTGCACGTCAGATTTCTGAAGCTTTTCCCCATTTAGAAAATGATCTACATCTGTAATCTTCCTACCAAAATGCACAACCTCACACTATGCCATATTGTATTCCATCTGCCATTTTGCCACTCGTTTATCATGTCAAAGTCCTTCTGCAGCCGATCTGCTTCCTGAACACCACCTGTCCCTCCACCTATCTTTGTGTTGTATCCCCACATCCTTAAGGCAGCTGGGTAGGTGGTTAAGAAAGCTATGAAATACTGTGTTCAATTCTGGACTCCCTGCTGTAGGAATGATGTTGTTAAACTTCAAAGGGTTTGGAAAAGATTTACAAAGATGTTGCTGGGATTAGAGGGTTTGAACTGTATGGAGAGGTTGAATAGACTGGAGATTTTTCCCTGGAGTGTTAGAGGCTGAGGAGTGACCTTACAGAGGTTTGTAAAATCATGAGGGGCATGGATAAGGTGAATTGATAAGGTTTTTTTTCCCCCAGGGTAGGGGCCTCCAAAACTAGAGGGCATAGGTTTAAGGTAAGATGGGAAAGATTTAAATAGGGCCTGAGGGGTAGCTTTTTCACGCAGAGGGTAGTGTATGTATTGAAGGAGCCGCCAGAGGTGGTGGTGGAGGTGGATACAATTACAACATTTAAAAGACATCCGAATGGGTACATGAACAGGAAGGGTTTAGAGGAATATGAGCCAAATGCTGGCAAATGGGATTAGATTAGGATGAGAAATAGGAAGGATGCAGTAACAATGTTGGGGCTGTATTACAGGCCTCCCAACAGCGAGCGTGAGATAGAGGCACAAATATGTAAACAGATAACGGAAAGGTGTAGGAGAAACAGGGTGGTGGTGATGGGACATTTTAATTTTCCCAACATTGACTGGGATTCACTCAGTGTTGGGGTCAAGACGGAGCAGAATTTGTAAGGTGTGTCCAGGAGGGTTTTCTAGAGCAGTATGTATGTAGTCCAACTCGGGAAAGGGCCATACTGTACCTGGTGCTGGGGAATGAACCCAGCCAGGTGTTTGATATTACAGTAGGGGACTACTTTGGAAATAGCGACCACAATTCCATAAGTTTTACAATACTCATGGACAATGATAGGAGTGGTCCTAAAGGAAGAGTACTAAACTGGGGGAAGGCCGACTATACCAAGATTCGGCAGAATCTGAGCAATGTAGATTGGGAGAAACTGTTTGAAGGTAAATCCACATTTGATATGTGGGAGGCTTGTAAAGAGAGGTTGATTAGCATGCAGGAGAGACATGTTCCTGTGAAAATGAGGAAGAGTAAAGGCAAGATTAGGGAACCATGGATGACAGGTGAAATTGTGAGACTAACCAAGAGAAAAAAGGAAGTATACATGAGATCTAGGCGACTGAAGGCAGACGAAGCTTTGCAACAATATCGGGAATGTAGAGCGAATCTGAAACAAGGGATTAAGAGGGCTAAGAGTGGACATGAGATATTGCTGGCAAACATGGTTAAGGAAAATCCCAAAGCCTTTTATTCATATATAAATAGCAAGAGGGTAACTGGAGAAAAGATTGGCCCACTTAGACAAAGAAGGAAAGTTATGCGCTGATTCAGAGAAAATGGGTGACATTCTCAATGAGTACTTCGCATCGGTATTCACCAAGGAGAGGGACATGACGGATGTTGAGGTTAGGGATAGATGTTTGCTTACTCTAGGTCAAGCTCACATAAGGAAAGAGGAAGTGTTAGGTATCCTAAAAGACGTTAAGGTGGACACGTCCCCAGGTCCGGATGGGATCTATCCCAGGTTACTGAGGGAAGCAAGAGAGGAAATAGCCGGGGCCTTAACAGATATCTTTGTAGCGTCCTTAGACACGGGTGAGGTCCCAGAGGACTGGAGACTTGCAAATGTTGTCCCCTTGTTTAAGAAGGGTAGCAAGGATAATCCAGGTGATTATTGACCGGTGAGCCCAACGTCAGTGGTAGGGAAACTACTGGAGAAGATGCTGAGGGATAGGATCTATTCCCATTTGGAAGAAAATGGGCTTATCAGTGATAGGCAACATGGTTTTGTGCAGGGAACGTCATGTCTTACCAACTTAATAGAATTCTTTGAGGACGTGACAAAGTCGATTGATGAGGGAAAGGCTGTAGATGTCATGTACATGGACTTCAGTAAGGCGTTTGATAAGGCTCCCCATGGCAGGCTGATGGAGAAAGTGAAGTCACGTGGGGTCCAGGCTATGCTAGCTAGATAGATAAAAAAACTGGCTAGGCAACAGGAGACAGAGAGTAGTAGTAGAAGGGAGTTTCTCAAATTGAGACCTGTGACCAGTGGTATTCCACAGGGATCTGTGCTGGGACCACTGTTGTTTGTGATATATGTAAATGATCTGGAGGAAGGTGTAGGTGGTCTGATCAGCAGGTTTGCAGATGGCACTAAGACTGGTGGAGTAGCAGATAGTGAAGAGGACTGTCAGAGATTACAGCAGAATATAGATAGACTGGAGAGTTGGGCAGATAAATGGCAGATGGAGTTCAATCCGGGCAAAGGCGAGGTGATGCCTTTTGGAAGATCAAATTCAAGGGCAAACTATACAGTAAATGGAAAGGTCTTAGGGAAAATTGATGAACAGAGAGATCTGGGTGTTCAGGTCCATTGTTGCCTGAAGGTGACAACGCAGGTCGATAGCGTGGTCAAACAGGCATATGGCATGCTTTCCTTCATTGGGCGGGGTATTGAGTACAAGAGTTGGCAGGTCATGTTGCAGTTTTATATCACTTTGATTTGGCCACATTTGGAGTACTGTGTGCAGTTCTGGTCGCCACATTACCAAAAGGATGTGGATGCTTTGGAGAGGGTGCAGAGGAGGTTCACCAGGATGTTGCCTGGTATGGATGGTGCTAACTATATGAAGAAAGGTTGAGTAGATTAGGATTATTTTCATTAGAAAGACTGAGATTGAGGGGGACCTGATTGTGTAGACTTCAATCATGAGGGGTATAGACAAGGTGGATAGCAAGAAGCTTTTTCCCAGAGTGGGGGACTCAGTTACTAGGGGTCATGAGTTCAAAGTGAGAGGAGGAAAGTTTAAGGGAGATATGCATGGAAAGTTCTTTACGCAGAGGGTGGTGGGTGCCTGGAACGCGTTGCCAGCAGACGTGGTAGACGCAGACATGTTAGTGTCTTTTAAGACGTATCTGGACAGGTACATGGATGAGAAGGGAGCCAAGGGATACATACCCTTAGAAAATAGATGATAGGCTTAGACAGAGGATCTCAATTGGCGCAGGCCTGGAGGGTCAAAGGGCCTGTTCCTGTGCTGTAATTTTCTTTGTTCTTTATTCTAATATTGAACTTAGTTTCTGAAACGCCAATGCTGATTTGTTTCAGTATGATTTGCAACTCCTTGTTTCTTGTCAGAGTGAGAATTTTATAGCACGGAAAGAGGTTCTTTAGCTCATTGTGTCCACAATGGTCATCTAGCACCAATCTGCTCTGTTTCCGTTTTCTAGCACTTGCTATAGCTGTTGAGGTGATCTTAATCTTTTCTAACGTTGAGATGGTCCCGCTTCTGCCACACTTTCCAACAGAGAGCGCCAGCTACCTAGTGCCCTCTGGGTGAAAAATTCTTCCTTAAATTGCTTCTAAACCTCCTGCTTTTACCTTAAATAGAACATTAAACATTACAGCACAGCACAGTACAGGCTCTTCGGCCCTTGATGTTGTGCCGACCTGTCATACCGATCTCAAGCTCATCTAACCTACACTATTCCATGTATGTCCATATGCTCGTCCAATGACGACTTAAATGTACCTACAGTTGGCGAATCTACTACCGTTGCAGGCAAAGCTTTCCATTCCCTTACCACACTCTGAGTAAATAAACTACCTCTGACATCTGTCCTATATCTTTCACCCCTCAATTTAAAGCTATGCCCCCTCGTGCTCGCCGTCACCATCCTAGGAAAAAGGCTCTCCCTATCCACCCTATCTAACCCTCTGATTATTTTACATGTCTCAATTAAGTCACCTCTCAACCTTCTTCTCTCTAATGAAAACAGCCTCAAGTCCCTCAGGCTTTCCTCGTAAGACCTTCCCTCCATTCCAGGCAACATCCTAGTAAATGTCCTCTGCACCCTTTCCAAAGCTTCCACATCCTTCTCATAATGCGGTGACCAGAACTGTACGCAATACTCCAAGTGCGGCCGCACCAGAGTTTTGTACAGCTTCACCATAAACTCTTGGTTCCAGAACTCGATCCCTCTATTAATAAAAGCTAAAACACTGTATGCCTTCTTAACAGCCCTGTCAACCTGGGTGGCAACTTTCCGGGATCTGGGTACATGGACACTGAGATCTCTCTGCTCATCTACACTGCTAAGAATCTTACCATTAGCTCTCTACTTTGCCTTCTGGTTACTCATACCAAAGTGCATCACCTCACACTTGGTTATCTACTGGGGGGAAAGATTTCTTACTGTTTACCCTCATAATTTTGTACCTTGGTCAGGTTCCCCCTCAGCCTTCTCTGCTCTAACCCTTGTTATCTACTATAAGGTTCCCTTCCTTAACCAATCCTGTACATATCATGACATCCAGAGTTCTCTTTCCCTCTTACAGAAAGAAGTTGGCCCTGCATTTTCACTTTTTTCTTTTTGGAAAAACTCCCTTCAATGTGGATTTTCTTACAAGGACCTTTGGCCACTTGGACCACTCCACCTTGGCCAATTGCCTTCTCATAATAAAATTGGCTGCCCAAAATTCAAAACTTTGATTTGTTCTCTATTTTTATCTTTTTCCATGACTATCTTATTGAGTTATGGTCATTTTTATTGAATGCTCTCCCTTTATACTTCTAATACTTGCTCAGTTTGATTTTCCCTTAAAATTAGGTACAGCACTGTCTTATGTCTTGTCAGGTATCCATGGTGGTTTAAAAGCTCACCTGGATACATTTTAAACTCTTCTAAGCCTTTCACACTTTGTCTATCCCAGTTAATATCAGGAATCTTCTGTTATTACCCAATAATTTTTTATTTCTCACCAACTGTTTAGGGTCTATAGTGCGCCTCCAACAATGTGATGCCTCACTTTGTTTTTAAGTTCCACCCACATGACCTTAATCAAGGAATCTTCTTTGATATTATCCCGCCTTATTTCAATAATTGATTCCTCAACCAATTTCGAGAGTTATACCTACCTTGACCAAAGTTTCCATACCTCAGAAAATTGAGCTACTAGTACTCCCTGTCTCAACCTTGTCTCTGTGATAACAATGATATCTAAAGAGCACACTCAACCCATCTGCCTTACATGCAAGACTCCTTGCATTAAAACAAATGTCATCTAGCCTTGCTGAGTTCCCTTTGTCTTAACTTGATTGTATGTGCTGTGTGTTACATAGAACATAGAACATTACATCACAGTACAGGCCCTTCGGCCCTCGATGTTGTGCTGACCTGTCATACCAATCTGAAGCCCATAACGTAAGAGCAAAAGAAATAGGAGCCAGATTGGGCCGTCTGGCCCATTGAGCCTGCTCTACCATTCAGTAAGATCATGGCTGAACTTCACGTGCACTCAGCTCCACTTACGCACCTGCTCACTGTAACCCTTAATTCCTTTACTGTTCCAAAATCTATCTCTTTGCCTTAAAAACATTTAACAATATATCTTCAACTGCTTCACAGATTCACAACCCTTTGGGTGAGGAAATCCTTCCTCAATTCAGTCCTAAATCTGCTCCCACTTAATTTGAGGCTATGTCCCCCAGTTCTAGTTTTACCCCGCCAGTGGAAATAACCTTCCTGCTTCTAGCTCATCAGTTCCCTTCATAACTTATATTTCTATAAGTTTCCCCCCTCATTCTTTTAAATTCCAATGAGTACATTCCCGGTCTACTCAATCTGCTCTCAAACCAACCCCCTCAATTCTGGAATCAACCTACTGAACCTCCTTTGCTCCCCCTCCAGTGCCAGTACATCCTTTTCAAGTAATGAGACTAAAACTGCACAGAGTACTCTGGGTGTGGCCTCACCAGCACCCTGTACAGCTGCAGCATAACCTCCCTGTTTTTAAACTCCATCCGTCTAGCAATTAAAGACAATATTACATTTGCCTTAATTGCCAACTGCACCTGCAAACCAACATTTTGTGATTCAGAGACACCCAGGTCCCTCTGCACAGCAGCATGCTGCAATTTTTTACTATTTAAATGAGTCACTTTGCTGTTATTCCTACCAAAATGGATGACTTCACATTTACCGACAATGTATTGCATCTTCCAGCCCCTTGTATCCCACTGCAGACATTGCTGTACTACTCGTTTTAGTGTCACCTTTGAACTTTGACACACTACACTTTGGTCCCCAACTCTAAATCATCTATGTAAATTGTAATCGTTGAGACATGAGGCACAGCACAAGCTACTGATTGCCAACCAGAAAAACACCCATTTAACTCAGATAGTAAGAACTGCAGATGCTGGGATCAGAGATAACACTGTGTTGAGATGAATGAACACAGCAGGCCAGGCAGCATCAGAGGAGCAGGAAAGCGGACGTTTTGGGTCGGGACCCTTCTTCAGAAAAATGCTTTCTCTTTGCTTTCTGTTAGTTAACTAATCTTGTATCCATGCCAATCCATTACCTGTAACACTGTGCATCTTATGCAGCAGCCACCTGTGTAGCACCTTGTTGAATGCCCTCCGGAAATCCAGATACACCACGTTTTCACCAGTTCCCCATTGTCCACCATGCGCATGATGACCTCAAAGAATTCTAATAAATTAGTTAAACATGACCTGCTTTTCATTAACCTATGCTAAATCTGCCGGGTGGGACAATTTCTATCCAGATGTCTCGCTACTTCTTCTTTGACAGATTTGAGCATTTTCCCCACTACAGAAGTTAAGCTAATGTGTCTTTTAGCCATCTGTTTTTAAACAGTGGTGTCACATTTGTCATTTTCCAATCTGCGGGAACTGCCCCAGGGTTCACTGAATTTTAATAAATTAGCACAAGTGCATTTGCTATTTTCCCGTCATCTCTTTTAATACCCTTGGATGCATTCCATCAGAGTCAGGACACTTCTCTAACTTTAGCCCCGTTAGTTTGCCCAACACCACCTCTTTCGTGATAATGATCATTTCTAGGTCCTCACCTGCTACAGCTTCCTTGTACCAATTATTGGCATGTTATTTGTATCTTCCACTGGGAGGATCAGCACAAAATGCATGCTTCTCTTTTACATTTGCAGTGCAACACCACTGTGTATCCCATTCCCATACCAACTCTTAGTTTAAATCCTCATGAATGGCATTAGCAAATCTGCACCTGCCCCTCAAAGGGATGGTGGTCCTATTGCCTTTCACGTGTAATCCATTGGAGTTGTACAGGTTTCACCTCCCCTGCAAATGATTCCAGTAACTCAGTATTCTAAAGCTGCCGCTCCTGCTCCAATTCTTCAGCCATGCATTCATCAATTCTGTCAGCTTTGGGAGACTGTCTGTGTTGAGTTTGCAATCTCCCAGTGTCTGCATAGGTTTTCTCCTGGCTGCTCTGGTTTCCTCCCACAGTCCTAAGATGTGCAGTTAGGTGGGTTAGCTGTGGTAAAAATCCCATGCTGGCTTTGGGGGATGGGGTGGGGAGGGATGGGAAAGACTTGATGGGCTGAATGCCTTCTTTCTGCTCTGTAGGAATTCTGAGATTCAATAACCTCATCCCTCTTTCTACCAACATCACTGGTACCGATGTGAACCGCAACTTCTGACAGTCTGCACTCCTCATTCAGACTAACCTGCAGCTGTTCAATGACATCCCTGACCCCAGGGTGAAGATAAAATGCCATCCTGCAGTCCATGTTCTCAGCATCAGAAATGCCGGTCTGTGCACTTCACTCTTGAGTCTCTTTCTTTTTTAGCTTTTTCTCTCTGTCTGCTCCCCCTTGTGCAGTTGACCCTTGCAGTAATTTTAGAAACTGTCACTGTCAGCGTTTCCCAACACACAAAACCCATTCTTTAGAGAGATTCTGGGGCTTTACTGACTGTCTGCCTCCTTTCTTTGCTGTTGTGCTGCCACACATCCAGCCAGTGTTCAAGCTGCAAAATCTGGCCTCAAGCTGGTTAAACTGGTGGCATTTCCTGCAGATATGGTCATTCAAGCTACCACAAGATTTTCCACCTACTTCAGGCCATGCACAGTACTGAGCTGGGTGCACTGTGATAGTGCCGTATAGTGGGGGCTGGGTGCAATGTGATATTCCCATGTGGCATTGGCCTGTGTGCATTTGATATTCCCACATAGAGGAGGATGTGTTGATGTGTCATATTCCCACGTGAGTTTTGGGGGACTAAGTGCAAATTGAAATGCCTATGTATGTGTGTGTCTGTGTGTGTTGTGGCAAGGAAGTGCTGACGTGTGTAGTATATCCACATGATTGAGGCTGGCTATGAAGTGGTAATCCCAAATGGAGCGTCGGGGTGGGGTTATGTGTGCTCTGTGTAATATGAGGCTGGGTGCACTGAGATACTTCCCCATATTATGGGTTTGGGTGTACAAACGTGAGATAATTGCGTGTGAGGTGGACACTGGTATTGGGAAGTTGTGTGTAGAGTCCAAGGAGACAGGAGATGTGCTAAATGAATATTTTTCGTCAGTATTCACACAGGAAAAAGACAATGTTGTTCCTTATGTATATTAATGATCTTGATCTTGGTGTTCAGGGATCATTTTTCAGCATTTGAAGATGATACAAAACTTGAAAGCATGATGATGCAAGGACAGAGTAGAACTTCAAAAGATAGACAAATTTTTGGATAACATAGACAAAGGGTGGCATAGTCGCTCAGAGGTTAACACTGCAACCTCACAATGCCAGGGATCCTGTTTGATTCCAGCCTTGGTTGCTGTCTGCCATACTAAATTGCTCCATAGTGTGTAGGAAATTGTAGGTGAGGTTGAGTAGCCACTATAAATGCAGGGTTATGGGAATGGGGTAGGGGGGGCTTGGTCTGAGCATGACGCTTTTCGGAGGGTCAGTCAGACTCTATGGGTCAAATGGCATCTTTCTGTCCTGTAGGGATCCTATAATTCTAGTTGATTAGAGTATTGGTGGCAGGTGAAGCTCAATGCAGAGAACCATGAAGAAGAACATGAACAGCTAATTCAAAACGGAGTGCAGAAACAGAGGGATCTGAATGTATTTCTGTACAGATTGCTGAAGATGGTAGGACAGAGCTGTTGCTAAAGCATACAGTGTCCTAAGCTTTATTAATAGTGGCATATAATGCAAGAGCAAGGAACTGATGCTGAACTTATTCTCGATGTCTGTTCGACCTCTGTTCAAGTATTGAGAAGAAGGTGAACACGTTGGAGAGAGAGTACAGAAGAGGTTTACAAGGATAGTTCCAGGGATGAGACACTTCAGTTATGAGGATAGATCAATGACATTGGCACTGTTCGACCTGGAGAGAGAAGACTAAGAAGACATGGATCTGGTCAGTGGATAGGGACAAACTGTTCCTGCTCAATCGAGAATGGGAGGCTCCAAATGTAAAGTACAAAAACAGAAGTTGCTGGAAAAGCTCAGCAGGTCAGGTAGCCTCTGAGAAGAGAAAGTCAGAGTGAACAGTCGAGTCAAAACTGAGAAAGGTCACTGGACCCAAAAAGTTAACTCTAATTTTCTCTCTATAGATGCTGCCAGACCAGCTGAGCTTTTCCAGCAACTTCTGTTTTTGTTACTGATTTTACAGCATCTGCAGTTCCTTTGGTTTTTACCCAGATATAAAGTGATTTGCAAATGTGATGGGAGAATATATTTTCGTTCAAAGAGATTCACATCTGGGCTGAACTGCCTGGGTATGTTGTGAACATTCCTAGGTTACCTGATGGAATCTTTGAAAGGGTATGACACTGTATATACAGAGAAGATTTATAAAGGGTTTTATGACTTGGGGTGATGAATACAAGATTAAAGCTAATAATTCCAGTAGAAAATTCTCTTTTGTCAGTAGGTAGAATGTGGAACTCACTCCTGGACCAGCATGGATTGATTTGGGATGAATGGCCTATTTTTGTGTTGTAAATTTTATATAAATTCATCCTGAGAAAAATGATTAACCTATTGATGAAAGGAGTCATTCTTGGTGCCGAGATCCTGAAGATGGTTTAGCCTAACATGTACATTTGTGTTCTAGGATTTGGTGTCAAGTTCCTTGATTATTCTGGTCTTTGGGAGTTTAAATCTGGAAACTGTATGGAGTCCTCAGCTTGCACTGACTGGATTCGAAGAGATCGAACAATATTTGGACCCAGGTCTTCTCTGCCAATGTTAACCCTGACACACATTGTGCTCCTGAAATACCAGCATCTCATCCACAAATGAAAGGGCCATTGCCTTAAAACAATCAAAACTCGCTGCTTTGACCAGATAGCACCTCCAGATCAGCCTTGCATGGGAACAGAAGAAATGCCAAACCAAGATCAGACCAAAGGATACTGAGATACTGTCTATTATTATTGTCCATAAGAGCTTTTTCTGATCATCAGCGGTTACCAGGCCATGTAACTCTGCATTGACTGGAGTTTTAAACGTCCCCACAGAAATAAACATCTGGCTGTGTTGCAAAGAGTTGAATGAATTCTACCTCTGATGCTGGAGGTATTTTGTGTGGTGTGATTGATGCTGAATTGGAGTGTGTGTGCATTAGCTATCCAGTGTATTGTAAAGACACAAATTGTCCCATCTTCTGAAAGGAAAGAGGAGGAAATTCATCATGAATTTAAAGAGCGAGGGGGATGGACTGGGCATACACAGTTGGACTTGGACCACTACAACATGTCTGTAATTCAGCGTAATTGCTACACCTATCTAGAGTCTGCTGTCCAATTCCTGCTCACCGGAGGTGTAGGAATACCACAGGATCAAGGAGATGTTGACAGACCAGAGAATATGTCACGTGTGAATTCCCCACACATGTCAGACCACTGGTGGAGATTGCTGGAGACTCATTTGCATGCAAGGATTTTGGCAAATTAATACTTTGCTGTCTTGTTACATTTATCTGTCTCTATCCTCAGCAGCAGCGGAGTTTGTGATTACGGAAGTTGCACTGTACCTTTAGAGATGGACAGAAATGCAGCTCGTTGTTTCAAAGCCCACCTTACAATCTTAGCTAAACTCAATAATCCAAAGGCTGGAACCAGGGATTACTGGTGTACTCCACAACCATCCCTGAAATTGATCCTGGGGTCATTGGTAGCATTCTTGCCCCAATCTCCCACCCTCCCTAACCCCCTGCCAATGACATTGATCTTGGGATCTCTGTGAACCCCAGGGTTTGAATGGATGCATAAAATCTCCACAGATTATGCAGGAAATTGGAGGCCCTGCTAGATTTTAACCTGATCTGAACTGAGACCTTCATGTTTGCTATTCCATAATGCTTCTGAAAAAGACAGCCAATTGTGACCATCTCTGGGAGATGCTTGCTTCAACCTAAATCCTGAGTGCTAGAACAAGGTGAATGACTCAGTGGGTGTTTCTGGAGGAACCAGGCAACTGGAAGTGCCCTGCGGTTCACAGCCCAGGTGTAGGTCCTAGTACAGAGAGGAAGGTATCTGTATTGACAGTAACACTAATCACAGAATGTCAGTCACGTATAGATCTAGAAATGTGCAGCGTCTGAAGTTTTCCAGAGGGCACATTAGATTTTCTGAGATGACAGTGAGCAGTCTTGTTCCATGTACTGTGTAGTCCCCATAGGTAGTATGTTGTAATCAACATTATGTTTTGCATAATATCATTTTAAAAAAAATGAATGTGTCTCATGTAATTCTTGATGAAACTTCTCATAAAATCTCTTCATACTTTTATGATCAAGGGTCAGTGTTGGGGTCACTGCTGTTTACAATTTATGCTAGAGATTATACTTTGGAATTGGAAACACAATTTCTAAATTTGCAAATGGAACCAAATTATGGAGGGGAATAGTCATACTGGAGATGACTGCAGCAAATGTCCGAGATAACAAAGTGAGGAGCTGGATGAACACAGCAGGCCAAGCAGCATCTTAAGAGCACAAAAGCTGATGTTTTGGGCCTAGACCTTTCATCAGAAAAGGGGGAGGGGGAGAGGGAGAGGGGTGTGAAATAAATAGGGGGAGGTGGATCGAAGATGGATAGAGCAGAAGATAGGTGGAGAGGAAACAGCCAAGTTAGAGGTGGGGATGAAGCCAGGAGAGGTGAGTGTAGGTGGGGAGGGGATAGGTCAGTCTGGGGTGAACAGACAGGTCAAGGGGGGCGGGATGAGGTTAGTAGGAAGGAAATGGGGGTGGTGCTTGAGGTGGGAGGAGGGGATAGATGAGTGGAAGAACAGGTTAGGGAGGCGGGGACGAGCTGGGCTGGTTTTGGGATGCAGTAGGGGGAGGGGAGATTTTGAAGCTTGTGAAATCCACATTGATACCATTGAGCTGCAGGGTTCCCAAGCGGAATATGAGTTGCTGTTCCTGCAACCTTCGGGTGGCATTATGGTGGCACTGCAGGAGGCCCAGGATGGACATGTCGTCTGAGGAATGGGAGGGGGAGTTGAAATGGTTTGCGACTGGGAGGTGCAGTTGTTTATTGCGAACAGAGTGTAGGTGTTTTGCAAAGTGGTCCCCAAGCCTCCGCTTCGTTTCCCCAATGTAGAGAAGGCCTCAAGGGGTACAGTGGATGCAGTATACCACATTGGCAGATGTGCAGGTGGACGTCTGCTTGATGTGGAAAATCATCCTGGGGCCTGGGATGGGGGTGAGGGAGGAGGTGTGGGGGCAAGTGTAGCATTTCCCACGGTTGCAGGGAAAAGTGCTGGGTGTGGTGGGGTTGGAGGGGAGTGTGGAGCAGACATGGGAGTCACGGAGAGAGTGGTCCCTCCGGAAAGCAGACAAGGGTGGGGAGGGATAAATGTCTTTGGTGGGGTCAAGGGAGGGGAGGGAAAAATGTCTTTGGTATGTTTATGTTCTAATGTGTGAATAGTTGGTGGTTGAAGTTCAACGCAGACAAATGCGACACCATGCGTTGTGGTTGGATGCATGGAGCAGGCATTTTGTTGTTGGTGACAGCATAGTCTTAGCAGAATTAGCAGACAAGCGTGGCAGATAAAATTGAATACAGAAAAGTGAGATGCTTTTTCGTAGAAAGGATAAGGAGGGGCAACTGTAGATTTAATCATACCATTCTGAGGAGTGTGCAAGAACAGAGCACAGTGTGGGTTTGTTTACATTGGTCTTTGAAGGTTACAGTTTCTTTGAGAGAGTAGTTAGCAAAGCAGATAGGACAAGATCTTGGTTTTTGTCAATAGAGGCATTGAGAACAAAAGGATGGTTTTGTTGAACCTTTATAAACATCTGGTTAGGCCCCTGTTAGAGCACTGTATCCAGTTCTGGTCCCTTAAGGGAATATATGAAGACTCTTGAAAGGATGCAGAAGACAGTTTCCAGAATAGCTGTAGCCAGGCAGATTTTAGTCACAAGGTTAGGTTGGAAATACTGAAGTTGTTCTCCTTGAAGGATTTTGACGACCGATTGGGGGAGGTATAGTAGATCATGACGGGTTTAGGTATGGCAGTCAAGAAAAACCTCTTTGCATTAGCTAATGGTGCAGAAACCCTGGAGACACGTAAATCACACCTTTTGGTCTTAAACATTATGGTAGTGGTTCCATCCTCCCCCCTCCTCTAACCAAATAAAATGGCAATGTGAGAGATGCTGTTAGAAAGTTTGTAACCTAGGATGTACTTGGTCTGTTTGTAAAGATTGCATTAAGTAACCAGTTAATAGGAAATTACCAATAAAATAGTTGGAGGGGCTGCTATGTGGTTTAAGTGTGGGCTTAGGTGAATACTGAGCTTCAGTGAGTAAGGCAAGCAAGGTCAAGACAATGTCAGATTTTTTTATCCTCTGTGTTTAGGAACAGGGATGGCAGTTCGGGCAGTAGTGTGCTCCTCTTGCCAGATGTGGGAGATCAGGGAGCAGCCTAGTGTCCCTGACGATTGTGCTGGACACACTGAGGAATATACAGGGGGCAGAGAATTTGAGAGACACTAGTTATGAGGGGGAAGTCTCATCATAAGTTCAGTCAGTCGGATAGGTGACTGCCAGGAGAGGCAGGCAGGTAGTGCAGGAGTCTCCTATGGACAGTCCCCTTTCTAACAGATATACCATTTTGGATACTGTTGTCGGGGGTGGGGGGGGGGGGGGGTGCGCGTGGCAATAGCCTCTCAGGCAAGCATACAGCGGCAGCTAGACCTTTGGTACAACAACTGGCTCTCCTGCAGAGCAAAGTCCAACTGAGCGATAGTAATAGGAGACTTGTTAGTTAGGGGCAGACAGGTGTTTCTGTGGCCACAGTTGAGACTCCAGGATGGTGTGATGCCAGGTTCAAGGACATCTGAGTGGTTGCATGAATTTTTTAAGGGGGGTGGGAGGGTGAGTAGCCAGGCATCGGTAGAAAGAGGGATGAGGTCTTGTGTAGTGAGGACAGAGAATTAGGAAAGAGGCTGAAAAGCAGGATCATGAGTAGTAATCTCTGGGTTACCGTGAGTGCCATATGCTAGTGAGGCAAGGTGTAAAGAGATGCATGGCTAAGGTGCTGGTGCAGGGCGCAGGAGGCAGGATTTCAGGTTATTGGATCATTGGGACCTCTCCTGGGGCAGGGGTGAACTGTATAAGAGGTACAGGTTGTGGCTAAACGGGAGAGGAACCAATATCGTCGCAGGGAGGTCTGCTAGTTCTCCTCAAGAGGGTTTAAACTAGAGTGGCAAGGGGCTAGAAACCAGAGTGGTAGGTCAGCAAGTGTGGAGGGATTGAGGGGAAGTTAGATTTTAGAACCAGTAAGTTGGAAAGGAAGACCGATAAATGAACATAATGGTGCTAGTGGACTGGTGTGTTTATTTCAATGCAAGGAGTATTATAGGTAAGACAGATGAGCTTAGAGCGTGGATCAGTACATGGTACTATAATGTTGTGGCCTTTACAGAGACTTGGTCGAGAGAGGGACAGAATTGGTTGCTCGAGGTGGCAGGGTTTTGTTTTCGACATGATGGAGATAGAGAGGGAGGTAAACGAAGGGGAGGAATTGCATTTATCAGGGAGAATGCCACATCTACACTTGGACAGGGCCTACTGGAGGGCTCATCTGCTGAGGCAAGATGGGTGCAATCACTGTGGTGGGATTATACTACAGGCCTTCCAACAGTCACTGAGACATGGAGGAACAAATATATTCTGGATGTGAGTTTGCTCGCTGAGCTGGAAGGTTAGTTTTCAGATGTTTTGTCACTTTTTTTTTAATTTAAAAAAAAAACACTCTCTTCATAAGATGTGCAAGAAATAAAACATATTTATACACCTACCCAGTCATGCAAGCCGCCCCGGGTTACCCAGGGGGTACGTACACCAACTAAAGGAAAAAAAACAAAGCAAAGAAAACACCCCGGCAGTCGTCACCCGGCACGGTCCTAGTTGGCCCCCTGACCAGTTGGTGAAGGCGCCAGCTGGGCCCAGTTACCAGATAGGGCCCTTTTTTCTATTCTGGACGAGGGGTTTCATACCGTGGTCTTTCCCCACCGCGCCTTAGTGGCGGCTGCCCCAAGCTTTAGCGCGTCCCTCAGCACGTAGTCCTGGACCTTGGAGTGCGCCTGTCTGCAAAACTCAGTTGGGGTCAGTTCTTTCAGCTGGCAGACCAGCAAGTTGCGGGCAGACCAAAGAGTGTCTTTCACTGCATTGATGGTCCTCCAGGCGCAGTTGATGTTGGTCTCGGTGCGCGTCCCGGGAAACAGCCCGTAGAGCACAGAGTCCAGCGTCACTGAGCTGCTCGGGACGAACCTCGACAAATACCACTGCATCCCCCTCCAGACCTCCTGCGCATAGGCACACTCCAGAAGGAGGTGATCGACGGTCTCGTCTCCCCTACAGCCGCCTCGAGGGCAGCTTGCGGTGGCGCAGAGATTCCGGGCATGCATAAAAGATCTCACTGTCAGAGCCCCTCTCACCACTGTCCTTGTGCTTGTTTGAAAGTTCTGGCGATGAGGCATTCTGCCAAACGACTTTGGCAGTCTGCGTGGGGATCCACACGATGGGATCCACCCTCTCCTTTTCCCAAAGGGTCTCGAGGATACTACGTGCTGACCACTGCCTGACGGCCTTGTGGTCAAAGGTGTTTCCCGTCAAAAGTTTCTCCACGAAGGACAGGTGGTATGGGACGGTCCAACTGCTCGGACCGTTCCGCGGCAACGAGGCCAGGCCCATCCTTCGCAACACCGGGGACAGGTAGAACCTCAGTAAGTAGTGACACTTGGTGTTTGCGTACTGAGGATCTATGCACAGCTTGATGCAGCCGCACACAAAGATAGCCGTCAGGGCGAGGGTGGCGTTCGGTACGCCCTTTCCCCCATTTTCCAGGCCTATGTGCATGGTGTCCCTGCTCACCCGGTCCATCCTCGACCCCCAAATGAAGTGGAAGATGGCCTGGGTGACCACAGCGGCGCAGGTCCAGGGAATAGGCCAGACCTGCGCCACATACAACAGTACCGAAAGCCCCTCGCACCTGACAACCAGGTTCTTACCCGTGATGGAGAGGGACTGGAGCGTCCACTTGCCTAGCTTCTGCTTCAGTTTGGTGATACGCTCCTCCCAAGTCTTAGTGCAAGCCCCAGCTCCACCAAACCAAACACCCAGCGCCTTCAGGTAGTCTGTCCTGACGGTGAAGGGGATGAAGGAGCGGTCGTCCCAGTTCCCGAAGAACATGACCTCACTCTTACCCCTATTGACTTTGGCACCCGAGGCCAGTTCAAACTGGCCGCAGATGTCCAACAGCCTACTCACCGACCGACGATCAGTGCAGAAGATGGCGACGTCGTCCATGTACAGGGAGGTCTTGACCTGAAGGCCTCCGCTGCCTGGGATAGTCACGCCCTTCAGGCTCACGTCCTTCCTGATGGATGTGGTGAAGGGCTCCACACAGCACACGAACAAGGCAGGAGAGAGCGGGCAGCCCTGCCCGACTCCAGATCTGACGGGAAAACTGTCCAATTCCCACCCGTTGATTGAGACTGCGCTAACGATGTTGGTGTAGAGCAGCCGGATCCAATTGCGGATGACCTCCCCGAACCCCAATTTGGAGAGGACGTCCCTCATGTAAGCATGAGCGCGAGGCTCTCAGTGATCTTGCTGCCCGGTACAGCACAGGTTTGGTTAGGATGAATCACCGACTCCAGGACAGACCTGACCCGGTTGGCTATGATCTTGGCCAGGATTTTGTAGTCCACGTTCAATAGTGAAATGGGACGCCAATTCTTAATTTCTTCCCTCACCCCTTCCTCTTGTAAATGAGGGTGATGCCCTTCCTCATGGACTTTCCCCTGCCCGAAGCGCACTATCATACACCTCCAGCAGGTCCTGGCCGACCAGGCCCCACAGAGCGGAATATAGCTCGACTGGTAAGCTGTCGCTCCTGGGAGTCTTATTCCTTTCCAAGGACTTGAGGGCTCTGGTCAACTCGTCCAGGGATATCGGCCGGTCCAGCCACACTCTCGTGCCGTCATCTAAGACCTCTGTGATAGACGACAGGAATGACTCGGAGGCCGTGCTGTCTGTGGGCTTCGTGTCGTACAGTCCGACATAGAAGGATCTGCTGATCCTCAAAATGTCGGGCCGAGACGACGTCACCGAGCCGTCGTCTTCCTTCAGCCGGCTAAGCACAGAGCTCTCTTTGTGCACCTTCTGAAAGAAGAAACGCGAGCATGTCTCGTCCTGCTCCACGAAGTGGTCCCTGGACCGGAAGATTATCATGGAGGCCTCTGCGGCGAAGACCGAGGCTTGCTGGCCCCTCATCTCGCGGAGGTCCTCCGTGACATCGACCCCCATCAACTGCAGAAGGAGCAGGTTCTGCACCCTTTTCTGGAGGCGCAACAGCTTTCCGCGCCTCTCTCTCGCCTTCTGAACACCCTTGAGGACAAAGAACCTCTTGATGATCTCCTTCACTGTCTCCCACCAGTCGCCCGGAGACTAAAAGAGGGGTTTCACTGTTCTCCAAGTGGCGTACTCCCTCTTAAGCTCCTCGACATTCTCCGGGGTCAACAGAGTTGTGTTGAGCCGGCCGGCTGGTCGTCCTGTAAGTGACAGTCGGCCAGCAGGAGGCAGTGGTCAGAGAAGAACACCGGCTCGATGCTGGTGGACCTGACCGAGATCGCCCGTGACACAAACAGGAAGTCTATCCTTGAGCGAATAGACCAGTCTGGCTGCGACCAGGTGTACCTCCGCTGCGCTCCGTCTGCAGGGGTGCTGAAGACGTCGAGCAGCTTGGCATCCTTCACCGTGCCCATCAGGAATCTGGACGTGACGTCCAGTTGACTCCCCCCACCCGCTCTGTCCCCACGCCGGATCTTCCATCTGCATGGATGATGCAGTTGAAGTCTCCACCTAGGATGACCGGCCTGGACGTAGCCAGCAGGGGTGGAAGCCGCTGCAGAACGGCCAACTGCTCACTCCGTACCGCTGGGGTGTACATGTTGATCAGCCTCAGGGGAGCGTTCCTGTAGGTGACGTCAGCCACTAGGAGCCGCCCCCCCCCCCCCACCACCACCGCCTGAACTTGAGAGATGGTGAAGTCGCGCCCCCGCAGCAGAATAGCCAGGCCCGAGGAGTGACAGTGGTTACCCCCCGGCCAGATCGAAGGCCCACAGGTCCAGGCACCGGACCATTTCCCGTACCTGCTGAGGTGCGGTATCCCGCACTCCTGCAGAAACAGGAGGTCCGCCTTGATGGTGGTCAGGTAGGCCAATGTGGACACACATCTTGCGGTGGACTTGACGCTGCGCACGTTAATGCTTGCAACTCGTACCCCCATTGTGGGCAGTGACCGCAGTACCCTCCCCAAGTCCAAGATCCAGCCCCTCCATCTGTCCCTTCATGCCCATTGCCCGGGCTAACTGCTGGACACTCTCCGGGCTCAGGAAACCGTCCATGCTGCCTTCCGGGTGGCATCCCTTCTTCGGGGGTACGAAGGCAGGAGAGTCCGGCTCTGGGTCAGGCTGGGGACGCGCTTTTTCCTCCTTCCGACCTGGAAGTTCCGGGGGGCCCTCCAGGGCCCCAGCGGTATGTGACTGGGTGTTGGAGGGAGACTCAGGACACCTCCCGTCACCTGGAAGTGGGGTGCTGCTTTCCTTCTCCCTTGAGATCTTTAGCTTCTGCTTTGGGTGGGCCCTCTCCGAATCTCCCTCGTCAGAGGAGCTCTTTATAGCCCCCCTGTAGCTGCCTCTTCCCGCCTGATGGCTGCGGTTCCTGGGCCCACCGATGCACCTTCCTCCTCGCTTTCTGGACCGTCGTCCACTCCCCTGGGTTGCCTGTCACCGCCTCCATCGACTCCAGGTTGTTGGGTGGGGGTGGGGGAGCGGAGCCTGCAGGGGCGCTTTGCTGGCCACGGGCCCATCCTGCGGGGCTGGGCCCTCCTGCACATTAGTGGGGTCCTTGCAGGGCCCTGGTGCCTTCCTCTCCTCCGGGGCCGCTGGCCCCGCATTGCCCCTGCCGGCAACCTGGGCGTAGGTGGTCCCCCGCCGCGGACATGCCCTATAGAGGTGGTCCGCTTCCCCGCAAAGTTTGCAGCTTTTCTCTCATGGGCAATCCTTTGCAAGGTGTCCCTCCTCCCTGCAGTTCCTGCAGATGGCGGCTTTGCAGTCGGCCGCCACGTGACCTGACCTACCACAGGCATGGCAGACTTTAGGTTGCCCTGCGTAGGTCAGGTAGCCCTTGCACCCGCCGATCGCGAACCTGGACGGTGGGTGTACGATGTTCCCGTCCACGCCCATCCTCAGCGTCACCTTGACCTGCCTCTTACTGGTCCAGATGCCAAAGGGGTCCGTGATGTCAGTTAGGTCCCCTTCCACCTCCACGTACCTTCCAAGGAAGGTCAGGACATCAACTGCTGGCACATGCGGGTTGTACATGTGTACAGTCACCATACGGCTCCTCTGAGCTGGCATCACGAAGAGCAGGATAGCGGTCAATACAGAGAGGGGGCCCTCATCTCCTTTCTCCTTGAAAACCTCCAGGAAGCGCTCGCAAAGCTTGGCACTCCTGAAGGTTACATCGTAAAAACGTCCTCTGGGGAAATCCTGCAGGCAGTAAATGTCCGCAGCAGCAAACCCACAACAGTCCAACAGGACCCTCTTCACGAAGAAGGTGCGGTCCACAGGTGCACCTTCATCCACCTTCTTTACAGAAACACGGATGGTGTTCCGGACCCCCTGACCTGGGGCACGAGCACTTGCCGCAACCATTGTTGCAGGTTGGCTGCTCCCCTGAACCAGCGTTAGGCCGAAGCCAGCATTAAGATCCACCGGTTGCAAGGGTGCACAGCCAACCCGACGTCTTCCTTCCACCTCCAACACAGCACACTCCTCCTCTCAGTCCACAGAAGAGTGGGTCTTTATTTTGTTCCAGATGTAACCTGGTTCACTGAGCTGGAAGGTTTGTTCCCAGATGTTTTGTCACCATTCTAGGTAACATCAGTGAGCCTCCGACGAAGTGCTGGTGTTATGTCCCGCTTTCTATTTATCTGGTTAGGTTTCCTTGGGTTGGTGATGTCATTTCCTGTTCTTTTTCTCAGAGGATGGGAGATTGATTTGGAGCCAATCTGTTTGTTGATGGAGTTCCGGTTGGAATGACATGCCTCTAGGAATTCTCGTGCGTGTCTCTGTTTGGCTTGCCCTAGGATGGATGTGTGGTCCCAATCAAAGTGGTGTCCTTCCTCATCTGTATGTAAGGATACGAGTGATAGTTGGTCATGTCTTTTTGTGGCTAGTTGATGTTCATGTATCCTGGTGGCTAGCTTTCTGCCTGTTTGTCCAATGTAGTGTTTGTCACAGTTCTTGCAAGGTATTTTGTAGATGACGTTTGTTTTATTTGTTGTCTGTATAGGGTCTTTTAAGTTCATTAGCTGCTGTTTTAGTGTGTTGGTGGGTTTGTGGGCTACCCTGATATCAAGGGGTCCGAGTAGTCTGGCAGTCATTTCGGAAATGTCTTTGATGTGGGGAGAGTGGTTATGGTTTCTGAGCCCTTTTTGTCTGTTTGTTTGGGTTTGTTGCTGAGAAATCGGCGGACTGTGTTCATTGGGTACCCGTTCTTTTTGAATACGCTGTATAGGTGATTTTCCTCTGCTCTGCGTAGTTCCTTTGTGCTGCAGTGTGTGGTGGCTCGTTGGAATAATGTTCTAATGCAGCTTCGTTTGTGGGTGTTGGGATGGTTGCTCCTGTAGTTCAGTATTTGGTCCGTATGTGTTGTTTTCCTGTAGACGCTGGTTTGAAGTTCCCCATTGACTGTTCGCTCTACTGTGACATCTAGGAATGGCAGTTTGATGTTGTTTTCCTCCTCTCTTGTGAATGTTATGCCAGGAAGGGTATTATTGATGGTCTTGAAGGTTTCCTCTAATTTGTTTTGTTTAGTGATGACAAAGGTGTCATCCACATAGCGGACCCAAAGTTTGGGTTGGATGATTGGCAGAGCTGTTTGTTCGAGTCTTTGCATTACTGCCTCTGCTAAGAACCCTGATATCGGAGATCCCATGGGTGTACTGTTGGTTTGTCTGTAGGTTTTATTATTGAAAGTGAAGTGGGTGGTGAGGCATAGGTCCACTAGCTTGATGTTGTCCCTGCTGATGAGGTTGGTGGTGTCTGGTGTATGTGTCTTCGGTTCTTCTAATAGTGTAGTCAGTCAGTGTTTCTTTGGCCAGGTTGGTGTTGATGGATGTGAACAGGGCTGTTAACGTCAAAGGAGACCATCATTTCATCCTCTTCTATCTTCGTGTCTTTGGTGTTCAGGAATTCTTGGGTGGAGCGGATGGAGTGGTGGGAGTCTTCTACTAGGTGTTTTAGTCTTTGATGTAATTCCTTGGCTAATCTGTAAGTTGGTGTTCCAGGTAGCGGCACTATGGGTCTGAGGGGGGCTCCTGGTTTGTGAAGTTTTGGTAGTCCGTAGAAGTGTAGTGTGTTGGATCCATCTGGTTTCATTTTTTGGAAGTCTCTCCTGTTTAATTCTCCAGATTTTTGAAGTTTTTTGAGTAAGGCTGTGATTCGCTTCTCTAGTTGTGGAGTCGGGTCTATCGCCACCTGGAAGTGTCGGTATCTGCAAGCAGTGCATTCGCTTTCTCAATGTAGTCTGTTCGGTTTAAGATGACTGTCAAGCATCCTTTGTCTGCAGATAAGATAACGATGTTTTTATCTTTTTTGAGTCCTTTTAGGGCTTTCCTTTCTTGTGTATTGAGTGTGTTTTCTTCCTTTTTCCTGCTTAGTGTTGGTGCGACTGTCTGTCTGATGGTTTGCTGGGTTTCTTCTGTGAGTTTGTTGTCTTTCAGTGTTGCTTCTAACGCTGCTGAGAAATCTTTCTTGTCCGCATCCTGGAAGTTGTAATTTAATCCTCTTACTAAGACGGCTTTTTCAGTGTCTGTTAATGGTCGGTCAGATAAGTTTTTTTATTCATGCTTCTGTGCTGTCTGTGTTGTTATTTTGTGAGTTCGTCTAGTTTTTTCTGCAGGTCTAGTTTTTTCGTTTTCTGTGTTTGCCGCTGTCTGATGTCTATGGCTCGTTGTACTGTATCTGTCCATTCATGGTCTCTCACGTTAGTGAGTAAAGTTTTTTGGCACGAAATTTCCTGTTTGTACTTACGGAGTCTGTTGTGAGCATCATTGATCATTTCTCGAAGCATTCTGCGGCTGTTTTGCTCTGCTATTCTTTTGGCTAGCGTGGTGTTAAGGGGAGGTTTGTATTTGAGACATTTAGGTAGTACCTGTTTCCTTAGGCATTCATGCAGGAAGTACAGCTGTTCGCGGGTGGCACTCTGTCGGATGGCATTGGTTTCCCATCTTCGGGCCAGTTTTAGCGTATTGCACAAATATATAGGCAGATTATGGAAAGATGCAGTAACAACAGGGTTGTCATAGTGGGTGACTTCCCAAATATTGATTGGGACTCCCTTAGAGCAAGAGGCTTAGATGGGTTAGAATTTAAGTGCATCTAAGAGGGTTTCTTGAAACAGTATAGTCCAACCAGAGGAGGGGGCCATACTGGATCTTGTATTGGCTAATGAGCCTGATGTTTTGGAAACAGTAACCACAATTCCTTAAGTTTTAAGACAGCCATGCATAGGATAAGCTGGGAACTTGCAGGAAGGTATTTGATTGGGGGAATATATGTCAGTATTAGGCAGAAGCTAGGCATTGTTAATAGTTAACAGGCAAGTCCACATTTGACATGTGGAAGTGGTTTAAAGACCTCCTGATCAGCATTCAGGAATGGCATCTTCCAGTAAGGAGGAAGGACATAGATGACAAGGGAAGGGATCCTTGGATAACAAGGGTGATTATGAATTTAGTCAAAAGGGAAAAAGAAGCAGATGTAAGGTTTAGGGAGCTTAAATCAGACAGGACGTGTAAGGAACATAAAGAAACCAAGAGAGCAAGAAGTGATGCAATGACCTTGGCATTAAGGTTAAAGAGAAACCCAAGGCATTCTATAGATACGTTAAAAACAAGAGAATAACTCGGGAGAAGGTAGGGCTACTCAAACATAAAGGAGCGAACTTGTACATGGAGGCAGAGGAATTGGGCCAGGTCCTAAATGAGTACTTTGCACTGGTATTCACCCAGATGGAGGATAGTAAGATTAGTGTGGAGCATGCTAACATGCTAGGTATTTTGAGATCAAGAAACAAGTGGTTTTTGGATCTCTTGGAAAAACATTAAGGTGAATACGTTCCCAGGGCCTGACGCTATGTACCCCAGGTTGTTGAGAGAGGCAAGAGAGGGGACTGCTGGGGTCTTGACCAAGATCTTTGTATCCTCTCGAGAGGTCCCATAGGAATGACCAGTTCCTCTGTTCAAGAAGGGAATTAGGGATAATCCAGGAAACTATATATCCAACCGGAGGGTGCTGAGACATCACTGGCTTGCATTTTGGGAGTGTACTTTGCAGTCAGCGTGCATGTGGAGGGAATCAATCATGGAAGAATCTGGTGTTAAAGAATGGTCATCCATAAACATTACTATAGTCTCTCCATCCGTCCTTCCTCCTGTAATCAACAATAAAGGAGGGGCAAGGTTCAAAGGAGAGGAGACAGAGCATTGTGAGATGAAGGTTGGCAGAGAGAGTTCTGCCAGGTAAAGGAGCACGAGTCTAAACACTTCTAGAAACTTGTTGAGTAGCAGGTTTTTTCTGAGAAATTGTTATTGGAGCAAAGAGCACCAGTAGCATCAATTTTGTATTAAAAGTATTTGACATTGGAAGGATTAATTAAGTTAAAAGGGTAAAACATGGCAGGAGAGCTCCAAATCTTTGTCTGCTCCTCTTACTCGATGTGGGAAGCTGGGCAGACTTGCATGTGTGCAAGAAGTGTCTCCAGTGCTGCTCCTGGAAGCCTGAGTTTCAGAGTTGTCACGGCATATGGGGACACTGGAGAATTCACAAGGTGGAGAGTGTCATGGATAGGATGTATAGAGAGGTGGTCACACTGCACTTAGACCCCAGGAAGGGAATGGCAGAGCATCAGGCAGAGCAGGAGGGCTAAGCAGGCAGTGACAGAATCTCTTGTGGCTATTCTCCTGCAAAACAGATATTGGATCCTGTTGAGGGGAATGGATTCTCAGGGATAACCGCAGCAGTCAAATTCATGGCACCATGGTTGGCTGTGCTGCACAGGAAGGGTGAAATAGGAATAGAAATGCTATGGTGATAGGGGAATCAATTGTAAGGGGAATAGATAGGCGTTTTTGTGACCACAAACGAGAGTCCGAGATTGTGTGTTGTCTCTCTGGTGCTAGGGTCCTGGCTGCCTTGGAGCAGTTGTAGAACATTCTGGAGGGGGAGGGCAAACAGCCAGTGGCTGTGGTATGTATTGGTGCTAACAGCATGGATGAAAAAAAGGGTTGAAGGCATAAAAGCAGAATATAGAGAAGAAAAGAGAAAAGTTGAAATGTAGGACCTCTAAGGTGGTTACCTCGGGATTACTACCAGTGCGTCAAGCTAATCAGAGTAGACATGGCATGATAAAAAAGATGAACATGGGGCTGAAAAGATGGTGAGAGCAGGAAGAATTTCAGATTGGTGGAGCATTGGGACCCGGTTCTGGGAGAGGTGGACGGGTTACACCTGGGCAGGACCTGGACTGATGCCCTGGGGGGGATGGGCAGTACTTGGTAGTGCGGTTCGGGAAGGTTTGGACTAGTCTGGGAGGGGGTTGGGAACCAGATGAATAGCGCAGTAGCTGCAGAAATTGGGGGAGAGGAAGAAACCCAGGCACACATGACTAAGAACATGACCAAGAATTACTGTTGAGATGAACAGGGTAGATGGTCTGAAATGTATGTGTTTCAATGTGAGAATAGGCAAGGTAGGTGAATTTAGAGCTTTGGTTAATACTTGGAACTATGCCATTATTGTGATTTTGGAGACTTGGCTGAAAGAGGGACAGGACTGGCAGCTAAATGTCCCAGGATTTAGATGTTTTACGTGTGATGGAAAGGTATATAAGAGGGGTGGGGGACTTGCATTATTGGTAAAGTGTGTCTCATGGCTGAACTGAGGGACGATACATTGGAGAAATTGTGCAGTGAGGCAATATGGGTAGAACTCAGGAATAGGAAAGGTGAAATCACAATGCTGGAGGTATACTACAGGCTTCCCAACAGCCAGTGGGAGATATAGAAGCAAATGTGCAGACAGATTTTGGAAAGATGTGAAAACAGCAGGGTTGTTGTGGTGGGTGATTTTAACTTTCCCTATTCTAGGGGCTCAGATGGAGCAGAATTTGTAAGGACCATTCAGGAGGGTTTCTTGACACTTAGAACAGGCATTGAATATAAGGATAGGCAAGTTATGCTGCAGCTTTATAGAACTGTGAATAAGAACAACAATCTTGGAATATTGCATATAGTACACTACCAGATGGATGTGAATGCTTTGGAGAGGGTATATGAAAGGTTTACCAGGCTGTTGCTTGGATGGGGGACTTAGGTATGAGGGACTTAAGTATGAAGAAAGGTTGGTGTTCAAGTCTATAGCTCCCTGAAAGTGACCACACAAGTAGATGGGGGTGGTAGAGAAGTATATGGCATGCTTGACTTTATTGGTTGGGGAATTGAATACGTGAGTCAGGATGTCATGTTGCAGCTTTTAAAGACTTCAATTAGGCCACACTTAAAGAGTATTGCTTTCAATTTGGGTCACCACATTACAGAAAGGATGTGGAGGCTTTGGAGAGGGTGCAGAAGTTTACCAGGATGCCGCCTGGAGCAGGGGATATGAGCTAAAAGAAGCTAGAAAAATTTGGGTTGTTTTCTTTGGAGTGGCAGAGAGGCTGAGGGGAGACTTGATAGAAGTCTATAAAATTATCAGATGCATAGATGGGGTTAACAGTCAGAATCTCTTCCTCAGAATTAAAATGTCTAATAGTAGCGGGTAAGTGCTTAAGGTGAGAGGGAGAAAGTTCAGAGATGTGAAGGGCAAGTTGTAGGAGTGTGGAACACATTACAAGGGATGGTGGTGGAGGCAGATATGATAGGGGCATTGAAGGGACTTTTAGATAAGCATGTGAATGAACAAGGAATGGAGGGATATGGACCAAGTGCAGACAGAAGGGATTAATTTAATTTGGTGTCATGTTTAGCACAATGTCATGGGCTGAAGGACCCGTTCCTGTGCCGTACTGGATAATGTTCTAACTCACTCATTCCTCGCTAGATCAATTAATGCAAATGAGAGAGCCCGTAATAAACTCCATATTGCCTCACTGCACAATTTCTCCAATGTATCGTCCCTCAGTTCAGGCATGAGACACACTTTACCAATAATGCAAGTCCCCCACCCCTCTTATATACCTTTCCATCATACGTAAAACATCTAAATCCTGGGACATTTAGCTGCCAGTCCTGTCCCTCTTTCAGCCAAGTCTCCAAAATCACAATAATGGCATAGTTCCAAGTATTAACCAAAGCTCTAAATTCACCTACCTTGCCTTTGGTATGCCACTAGACACAAGTTTTCAATCACCAAACCAAAACCTTTGACCATCACCCTCAAGCTCCTGCCAAGAAGATAACTTGGACAAAGCTTGCCAAATTGTTCTGGATTCTATGGGCTCTTACTACCTTTACCAGTCTAACAAGCAAGATCAAGGTTTCTAAATTAATATTTGGAAAATTTGAAATCTTTCATTTAGTTCATGTAGTACATTTAGCAGCGTGTCTAGATTGCCACATGTAAACTACACGATTACTAAAGATCAGTTTTTTTCAGCAGTTGCAGCTGGACCAGATTGAATCTTAAGTGGGGAAGGGGGCGAGTGCATAAGTTCAACAGCATTCACAATGTTACAGGACTGATGGTGGAAATAGGATCATAGCACATACATATTTCAGAAGACAAGATGATGGAGTAGTTTAAGAATTTATTTATCAACTTTTTAACAATTTCTATTCTTGCCAGCCATATGCTGTGTCAGGTATCAGTCTGGATCCACTCGAGTTCCTAATTACTGGCCATCTCTGGGTAAGATAGCTGGGGAATAGTTGTCATCAGTTCATACCTGACCCTCTGGGACTGAACTTGTTACTTCTGACTAATACCGAATGTAATTAAAACTATAATATGAGCAATTTCCACCCCCACTCTTACTACTCCCTGAACTGTTGCCGGGCATCTAAGTTTTGAACGCACAGGGTGCCCGACACCACCTGGACCAGCACAAATACGCATAATGTGATTCGTCCTAGATCCCTGTTGGTGCTCTGCAACCCTTGTATCCTACCAACTACGCCAATGGAAGTTCTGAGAAATACTGTTATAAAGTCTCAGCACTTGCAGCCTTAATGCAATGGTCATGTGGTGTCTTTATTACACAGTGTGAACAGACATTGAAGAGTCAGGTGCTCCTCCATCAAGGTTCACACAAGCACAGTTTATAAAAGTTGTCGTTATCTACTTACTGGCATTATGTAAGCAAAGGCCACAGTAAAATGTTTTTCTGCAGACTGATAACTGTACTCTGATATATAGTAATTACATGCCTGCATAGTAATTCCAGCCTGGAGACTTGATATTGTCCTTCCGAAGACAGTTAAGAACGTATGTGTATGCTGCATGAAAGGTCTACTGGGAAGGTAGGGTGCAGTGAGGGAAGAATTGATGTGAATGGTCTTCCCCACTCCTTAGTTAGGTTATCCTGTGCGATATTTGTGTGCTTCTCATTGTTTAATCAATGCTTTGGCACTGTAGTTGCTGGTTCTGACTAGCATGTTAAAGTAGATCTAAATTCTGCACCTTCAATGTTGAGAACTCCCAGGCAACTCCATTTCAACTTTATTCTGTTTAAAACTTTCTGCTGGGTCTATCCTCAGGGTGGGACAGGGCATACTCAGGAGCAATGATGGATGTGCCTGTCACAGATGTCATGACCGGTCAATGCTGGATAGTAAAGTCTAACTTTATTCTTGTACTTTTCCATTGCTGTTGGATACGAATCAAGTGGTTTGCTAGGTTATTGCAACAGGCAGGCGAGGATAATACTGCAGGTCTGACTTTGTAAAGTTGGCAAACATCCATCACCAAAGGAGATGAGCGAAATGGGGTGTTTTTTATGTCTTCCTTGCTATGTTTCAAAATAAAACTCTAGATTTATTTAATGAGCTGAGTTTAAATTCACCTGCTGCTGTGTTGGAATTTGACTCCTGAAGGTGCAAATTCAACTTGAAGGGAGTCAGGATCAGGAACAAAGTATGCTAAATGATAAACTCTTCAGGATTAAAAGGAAAATGGGATCAGGAAGGAGTAGCCCTGATGATGATTAAGGATAAAAGAACATGAGGGTTGCAGTCAAGTTTGGAACATTTTGTGGATGTAGATCTGGGAATATGACTGCAGCCAAAATAATTTCTTGTAATGCTCTAATTCCAGTGTTCATTGTGCCCAGAATTACCTGGAGACAACTACCTGCCAGCATCATCCACAACATCAAAAATTCAACTCTTTTGTCTAAGAACTTTAAAAATGAATTCTGCCAAGTTGAGTCTGCATAAACACTATCTTTTCAGACTAGTTTTACCTTATACTTGAAGGCAATAAACTTAAAAGATCCCATTTCCTTTGATCACTTCCACTTACACCACCTCCAGAGATAACATTTTAAAAATGGTTCTTCATCACATTCGCTGTACCTCTTACACAAAACCTTAAATCTGCATCCTCGACCACTTATTCCAATTTGGGAAGCTGAATGACATTGTAGAAGTGACATCTAAAATCTGAGCTCTGACAACTTTAGTGATGGGAGCAATTAACCAATGAAAGCTAACATTGACCATCAGCAACAAGAGCTGTAAATCTTGATTGAAATGTATTTTTATTTGCTACTTACAGTTAGTCATGGTCATTTCAAATTAAGATATATGTTACATTAAGCCAAGCAATGATTTTTCCTAATATCCACAGGTCATAGCTGTTAGCTTGTGTGAAACTACTTGTACCATGAGGTAGCTTGTTTGAGTTTTAGACAAAACAGATTACAGAACTTTGAACATCCAGTGAATTAGCTGAAGACTGTGTTTCTTGTGTAGTTTCAGTGGAAGTCACTTTCCAACACGGAGGGAGGGGAGGTGCATCAGGCAGCGAGGTGGAGATGAGGGGAGTGTCTCAAAACATGGGAGGAGTCACTGGATGACAGAAATAGCTCGATCAAAGACTTATGGGGTTGGGGGTGTTACTTGATGAAGGTAGATTTTGGACCAGAGAATTTGGTGGGGGGTTGGGAAGCAGAATGTTCAATGGTAGAGGTGGATGGAATGGGTAAGGGTATGTAACTGTCTCTCTCAAACAATTAGTAAATAAGTGCTTCCTATTTGTGCATAGTCCTGTTTGAAATTCAGGATTGATGTTTGTCTGTCACTAATCCATGCAAATAAAAGCAAATCAGCGACTGTCCCGCACTAGGAGAAGTTGTCAGTATTTAAAAGCTGGTATTGAGTAGGATCTGAGTTCGCCAGGAGACAGACGATCAGCGCTCCCAGGCTCTGAAAACAGAAACAAACCTTCAATAGATGAATGAAGAAATTTAAAACAAACATTCTGATACAGCACTTTAATCAAATTCATCACTGAGATTAATCTGTGTTTCCCCAGCTCAGCCCCAGGACTCCAGAGCTCAGACCCTGTGATCCACGCCAGTTTACTGCATGGCAGCCCAATCATTACTATTCTCCTACACTAACCAATAAATTACCTGTAAACAGCACACAGCAATAACCCAGCCTAATGTGAACAGGAAGATCCATTGCAGCTCATCGTGGAGGGTGTAGAGGCAGCCCTTAAATTTAGAAAATACAGATTAATGTTACATCGCAATAAGTACCTGGATTGTTAAAAATCACAGCTACCTCAGAGAAGTAACTTAAGAATCCAACCACTACCCCTTTAACTGGACTGTGATTATCCCTTTAATTAGATGGTTACTGTTGATACTGAACATTGTGGACATTTTCTAAACAGCCAATTCAGAGATATTGTTAAACCCATCTGGAGCAGATAGTACTTTAACTTGGGCCTCCTTGTTCAGAGGTACAGACAGTACCACTACAGTTCACTAGTTCAGTAGTATGTTAAACTGTACATTATGGCTCTGTCCCCAATCATCATGTCTGTAAAAGTGTTTTTTCTAAAGTTTTAGAAGATTTAAAAATTTTTTTTCAAAATTTTCAATGACTGTCGCAGTACCGACACAGTATCGCATTGTTCCTGAACTAGTAGGAACTGCTGATGCTGGAGAATCTGAGATAACAAGATGTAGAGCTGGACGAACACAGCAAGCCAAGCAGCATCAGAGGAGCAAGGAGGAGGGTCTAGGCCAGAAACGTCAGCCTTCTTGCTCCTCTGATGCTGCTTGGCCTGCTGAGTTCATTCAGCCTCACACCATGTTATCTCACATTGTTCCTATTCACCACTTATGTGCCAATCTGTCACAAATTAATCTCTTCATAAGTATACAGTATCACAACAGTAGGCAGTACATCATTACTCCTTACCTGAGAAAGGATGTACTGGCACTGGAAGAAGGGGGTGCAGAGGAGGTTCACTACCTTGATCCCAGAGTTGAGGGGGTTGCCTTATGAGGAGAAATTGAGTAATGTGGGACTATACTCGTTTAATATTGAAAGGAATAGATAACGTAGAAACAAGAAGGTTGTTTCCACTGGTGCGTGAAACTAGAACTGGGGGAATAGCCTCAAAATAAGGGGGAGCAGATTTAAGCTCAGTAAAGGAGGAACTTCACCAGTAAATCTGGGGAATTCCCTGCCAGTGAAGCAGTTGGGGCTTCTTGGTCTACAGTATCCACAGCTCCCGATGTGGCCTCCTTTACACTAGTGAGATCAAGTGTAAACTTGGAGCCAGTTTTGTACAGCATCTGCGCTTTGTACCCGACAAGCAACAAAGCCTTCTGGTCACCAAACATTTGAACTCCCCACTTCCACAGTGACATGTCCATCCTGGGCCACCTCCAGTGTCACAATGACACCACCCACAAACTTGAGGAGCAACACCTCATATTCCACCTTGGGAGTCTACAGCCCAATAGTCCAAACATGGATTTCACCAGTTTTAAAAATTTCTCCACCCCCCAGCCTCATCCCACATTTAACCCTCCCTCTCATCCCCGCCTCCTTGACCTATACAAGCTGTCCATCTTCTTTTCCACCTATCCGCCCCTCCCATCCCTACTTGCACTCACCTACCTTCCCCTTCCCCAGCCCCACCCTGCTGCTTTAACTTTCTGATCTCTCTTCCCCTTCCCCATTTCTGAAGAAGGGTCCTGATCTGAAATAGCAATTTTCCTGCTCCTCTGCCGCTGCCTGGCCTGCTGTGATCCTCCAGCTCCACACTGTTGTGTCTGAGGGTATCTTGTGGAATGTTTTTAAGACAAAGATAGGTTTTTGAACAGAAAAGGAATTAAGGGTTACAGTGTGTGAGCGGGTAAGCAGAGCAGACAGAAAAAAAGGCCATTTTTTATTGAATGGTGGAACAGGCTCAAGGGGCCAGATGGCGTACTTCTGCTCCTGTTTCTTACATTATGTTCTTATTAGCCATCTCAGTGCAACGTGTGCCGTAATTGGCTTGCACCTAGTGCAGCAACAGCATTGCACTGTCAAGAGCGTGGTCAATGTGGGATTGTAGCCTAGTGAGACGATGGCTGAGTGAGTTACTAACTATATATACTGTTTGAAATTTGGTCCTCATTAACCCCTTGCAGAAACTGTGTACAGTTTATTTGGTTCCAAGTTGATCAATGTCATGCCCCCACCTCTGTGTAAAGCAGTTCTGGCTCCTCTATAGCCCCAGTGCAGATTGTAAAATTCCTGGCACAGCAACTGTGAGGAACACTGTTATTTCCGCTGTGAATGAACCACGGAAACTGAGTCCAGTCGGTATAATTCTTTACTCCACAACACCGCATCTAGAATTGAGCAAATCACAGAGTCATCACATCAACAAATCAGCAAAGATTACAAAAGGGTGGTGGGACCTGGGGAGAGTGGCAAGGGCTGGGCGGCACACCGGAAGGTAATGCCCTAGAGTTATAAATACTCTTGCGCACATGGTCATGGGACAAATCTCTATTTCCTCTCACATTCTCCAAAAGAACCCAAACTTTCTTAACATCAGCCGACCCACTGTAAATCCCAATCAATTCATCAAGAGTCTTGGGGAAAAGCAAGTTATTGTGTCTGTATAGACTGCAGCTCGCTCCAATCTTGGAATAAACCTGTGCAAGTAACAAACTTGTGGAAGATGCCAAGTCCTCGTTCTATAAGAATGTATTTGAGAGAAAACCAAAGCTAAAACACAAAATCGGAAACGAACAATACAGAAAATAAGAAAAATACGATAGGTTGAAGGGTTGTGCCTTGTTAAGGGAATGGGGAGGTAAACACTGGGTGAGCTAGGAATCAATAAGCTGCTTCAGACAGTCTCACTAGAACTGAATGTTGATGACACTGATATTGGAGGGGACAGGGAAGTCAGAAGTACCAGCTGAGACTCTTGGCAGAAAAGGAGGAGGTTATGTTGAATGCAAATGGGAACTGTACAATGGATGGAATGGATGATGCTGCGAGAGACCATCAGGGAGTGCTGGCAAACACAATGAGCGATAGGATAAAGAGATTTTGATTGAAATTGCAATCAAAACTGTAAACAGACATTGTTAGACTAACACTGACTCCTGTGTCCAATTCTGGTCAGAGTACACTCTGCAGGCTCTGTCTGGTAGATTCCTGCAATAATATACAATCTCACCTTCTGCTGTAGTTGGTCCACTGCTCTACTCTCAATCGTGGAGTTACTACCAGTGTAGTTCTTGAAGATCTCATTAAAATGATCCAGGTCATCATTGTCCACCTGGCAAAAAATGAAAATCACAAGAAATAATAAGATGCAACTTACTGGGGTAAAAGGGAAAGTGAGAGACAGTAACACCTTGATCTAAACACAAGCTGGGCGGAAATCTACAAGCTGGAGTTGGTCTTCCACAACGTCAGGATGTGCTGAATGAAGTGCTTCACAATCAATTGAGGTCTTTTGAAGACAATAGCGAAATTCTGCAGAAGCTGAAATCTGAAATAAAGAGAAACTGCTGGAAATACACAGCAGGGTCATTCAGCATCTGTGCAGAGAAAAACAGAGTTAATGTTGCAGGTCGATGACGTTTCATCAATAATTTAGAAGCGTAGTCACTGTTATAATGTAGCAAAAATGGCAGCCATTTCTGCACCCAGCAAGCCTGCAAAAACAGCTATGTGATACATATCAATTTGTTTTTGTTGATAGTTGAGAGATAAATACCAGCCAGACCACCAGGGAGAATGCTTTTTTATTCTTCTAATGATGCTACTGAATAACGTAGATCACATCTGGTTTTACAGATTACCTAAAAAGACAGGGCAGCATCCCCCGCTGCAGTGCAGTGATAGTGAAGTGTTTCTTTAGTACAGTGCTGTGTTAGGAATTCTAGACAGATCTCCAAGCTCTAGACTGGAAGTTAAACTCTCAAATTCATGGCTCAGACTGTGACAAGGCCAAAGGTGACATGAAGATCAATCCCACATTTACTTTGTTGGACAGTCACAATCAGTGAAAGCATGCCTCAAATTGTAATGAAAGTCTTTGATCACACAGAAGGTGGGCTCAATCTCTGGTCAACTCCCCCAACACTCCCTACAATGACAGTGAAACCAACAATAATGAATTGAAAACAAGCCCATACTCACTCGAACACTGATGTATCCGAGGGTCCCTGTAGTAACTTCCAGACTAAACAGAATCAGGATCAAGTACAAGAACTGTTAAGAGATGAAGAGAGAGAGAGAGAGAGAGAGAAAGGTTTACATTACAAATGGAAATAGTCACACTGAGCATTAAAAGCCCTAAGACAAAAACAAAGACCCTCTAAACACACTTCCTTTTCCACTCAATAGTCTGTCTGGCTCTTGCTCTCCATCTCTTCGTTACTACTCCAAACAAGGGAGTTGCTGTCATGTATGTCACACTGGTTTCTTTTTCACCATTTCACACACTCACTGTAACTCATGTGCAACTGCTCTGAAGTCCAGCGTTCACTAACATTCAATATGCAACTACATCTATGTTGATCTCTCTTTCGGCTCCCGTCCATTTTGCCATCTAGAAGAGATGGCTGCAGCTTTTCAGCTCTGAAAACACTCTTTACAGGCTATTTTGCTCTTGCAGTTTCAAGCACCGCTTTAGTACCTCCAGGGGAGGCATGGTGAAATGGTAAAGGTGAGGGGCAAAAGATTTAAAAGGGACCTAAGGGCCAACTTGTTCACACAGAGGGTGGTGTGGGTGTGTGGAATCCAGAACTCAGGCTAATGATCTGGGGACATGGATTTGAACCTCACCATGGCAGACAGTGAAATTTGAATTCAAGAAGTGTCTTGAATTTAAAAAGAAGCCTCATGATAACAATTTTCAATTATCATGAAAACCCAACTGGTACACTTTTTCCTCTTTGGCAAATGAAATCAATGAACCTTGCTTGGTCTGACCTACGTGTGACTCCAGAGCCACAACAATGTGATTGACTTTTAGCAGTTCTCAGAAACATCCCTACCAAGTCTCTCAGTTCAAGCGTGATAAAGTATAGGCATAGCCCGCATCACATGAACAAAAACAAAAATCGTCTCATCGTTTGTTCTTTGAATTTTCAGGAGAGGACTTCACATCAAACTTACAAAGTCCTCTATTTGTGTCTGTGGACCTTCACTGAGGCATTCAGCAAAGTGGAGTTCAGAGGAAGAGCCACTTGACCCAAAATGTTAATAGATTTCTCTCCAGATGCTGTCAGACCTGCCTAGCGTTTTCAGCAATTTCTGTTTTTGTTTTTGATTGACAGCAACCACAGTTCTTATGTGGATAGAATATATCATCTTTTGAGTTTTTTCCTTGCTACATCGAGTTTTCTTCTGTTAACAAATACCTTTCATCTTTATAAAAAGAATGTCCATCTGTTACCCTCCTAAATTCCACATTGTACCTGCCATCTTGTTATAGAAACCTAGAAAACAGGAGGAGCAGGCAATTCAGACTCTTCAAACCTGTTCTGCCATTCAATATGATATTGACTGATCATCCAACTCAGTACCCTGTTTGCGTTTTCTCCAAATTCCCTTTGATCCCTTCAGTCCTAAAAATTGTATCTAATTTCTCCATGAAAATATTCAATGTTTTAGCCTTAACTACAGAGAATTCCACATCGGCACACCAGTCTCTGGATGGTGAAGAAACTTCTCAGTCCTAAAACGCCTAGCCTGTGATCCCTGGTTCTGCACTCCTTGGTCATTGGGCACATCATCCCCACATTTACCCTGTCAAGTCTTATTAAAATTGTATAGGTTTCTTTGAAACAATCCCCTCTTCCTTCTAAATGCCATTGAATATAGAGTCATAGAGATATACAGCACGGAAACAGACTCTTCGGCCTAAATCTTCCATGCCGACCAGATATTTGAAATTAATCTATTGCTTTTAACCATCATTTGGTCCATATCCCTCTAAACCCTTCCTTTTCATGTACCCATCCAGATACTTTCGAAATGTTGTAACTGTACCAGCCTCCACCACTTCCTCGGAAAGCTCATTACGCGTGCACACGCATGCACGCACACACATCTGCATGAATAAGTTGGCCCTTAGGTCCCTTTCAAATCTTTCCCCCCTCACCTTAAACCTATGCCCTCGGGTTTTGGACTTCACAACCCTGGGAAAAAGACCTGACTATTCACCCTATCCATGCCCCTCATGATTTTATTAACTTTTATAAGGTCACCCTTCAGCCTCCAATGCTCCAGGGAAAATAGCCCCAGCCTATTCACCCTCTCCTTATAGCTTAAACCCTGGCAACATCTTTTAAATCTGTTCTGAACTCCTTGAAGTTTCACAACATCCTTCCCACAGCAGGGAGACCAGACTGAACGCAGAATTCCAAAAGTGGCCTAACCAATGTAGAAGCAAATTAGTGCAGATGCTGAAATCTGTACTGAAAACAAAAAAAAAAGTGCTGGTGGGTCAGGCAGCATCCATGGAGACAGAGCAAGCTACCGTTCTGAGTCTAGTTGACTGTTCTTCAGACCTGACGTGAAGTGTGGAGGGGGACACAGTGGCTCATTGGTTAACACTGCTACCTCACAGTGCTAGGGTCCTGGGTTCAATTCCAGCCCCGGGTGTTCCAGTTTCCTGCTGCAGTCCAAAGATGTACAGTTTAGGTGGATTGGTCGTACTAAAATGCCCAATTTGTCCAGGGAATGTGCAGCATAGTTGGATTAGCCATGGGAAATGCAGTGTTAGAGATAGGGTAGGAGGTTAGGACAAGCTGGGATGCTGAGGTTGGTTGTTTCACCGAGCTGTTTTGTTGTTCTGTAGACATTTCGGTACCGTGCTGAGTAACATCCTCTGTGCGGTCTCTATGAGGCCTGGTTGTTAAACTCTGGGGTCCGTTGCAATGGAGTGCCTCACTTCCGGGTTTCCTCTATAGTGGAATGTATGTGGGGTCGAATTCATTGTGTTTATTAATAGCCTGCTTCGAGGAGTGCCACACTTCCAGGAATTCTCGTGCTTGTCTCTGCCTAGCCTGTCCCAGGATCTTGGTGCTGTCCCAGTCGAAGTTGTGGCTCTCCTTGTCCATGTGGATTGTTGAGATGAGTGAGTATTGGTCGTGTCTTTTTGTAGCCAGTTGGTGTTGGTGTACCCTTGATGTTAGTTTCCTTCCTGTTTGGCTGATGTAGTGTTTACACCAAGATCCCGGGACAGGCTAGGCAGAGATACACAGATTGATAAACACATTGAGCTTGACCCCATATATAGTCCGCCACGGAGGAAACCCGGACCTGAGGCAATCCATCGCAACGGACGCCAGAGTTTAAAAACCAGGCTGGAAAACCCACCAAAACTTCATTAGAGGCTGCACTGAGGATGTTACCCAGCGCGGTAATAAAACATCTGCAGAACAACAAAACAGCTAGGCGAGACAACCAACCTCAACAGCCACAACCCGAGCTACAGATCTACTCCAAAACCTTATAGGTGGGATGCTCTTCTGAACGTCTGTGTGACTCAATAGCCTGAATGGATGCTTCTGCACTGTAGGGATTCTATGATTATGCAATAGTGTGGGGGTGGAGTGCTGGGGGAGAAAGGGTGATACTAGTGCAAATTAAGTGCTCGGAGTATGAGAATATTAAAAACAATGGTGTGTTTAATTGCCATATTGGAAAAAAACAGATCTTCCCACTGGTGGTGGTGGTGGGGGTACTGTGCGGTTGGCACATTGATATAGAATGCAACAAGCAAAATTTAAAAGAAAGGGGAAGAAATGAGTTCACAATCTGAATCTGCTACATTTAATATTAAGTCCGTAAGGTTGTAAAATGCCTAGTCTGGAGATGTTGTTTCTTCACTTTGAGCTGTGAGTCGCTGAAGCATTGCAGCATGCCGAGGACAGACATGTGGGCAAGTAAGCAGGACCCTATGTTAAAATGACCAGCTACGGGAAGGTCAGGGTCCTGCTTGCGCACGGACCAGAAGTGTTCCACAAAGCAGTCACACGATCTGTGTTTGGTTTCTCCAATGTAGAGTAGGCCACATTGGGTGCAATGATTGCAATTGAATGGATTGGAGAAGGTGAAATGCTGCTTCACCTGGAAAGACTGTTCAGACGCTTGGATGGTGAGCAGGGTCAGGTGTTGCACCATCTGCTGTTACACGGGAAGGTGCCATGCAAAAGTGGGGTAGTGCTGGCGGTCATCAAGGAAGAGGCTTGGGTGTCCTGAAGGGAACAGTCCCTGTGAAATTCAGAAAGGGGGAGTGAGGGGAAGATGCATTTGATGGTAGTTTACTGCTGGAGTTATCTTAAATGGCAGAGGATGATCCTAATCAATGTCCTGTACAGCTACAACTTGATCTCCCAACTCCTATACTCAATGCACTGACCAACAAAAGCGAACATACAAAACGCCTTGATAATAAAATGTGAGGCTGGATGAACACAGCAGGCCCAGCAGCATCTCAGGAGCACAAAAGCTGACGTTTCGGGCCTAGACCCTTCATCACGCCTTCTTCGCTTCCCTGTATATGCACAACTCTGCTTCCAGAGAACTGTGAACATGCACTCTAAGGTCTCTTTGTTCTGTAACATTCCCCAGGACCCTATCATTAAGTGTATAAATTCTGCCCTGATTTGCCCGAACAAAATGCAGCATGTCACATTTATCTAAATTAAACTCTATTCGCCAGTCCTTGGAGCACTGGTCCATCTGATCAAAGTCCTGTTGCACTCCAAGGTAGCCTTCTTTGCTGACCACTACACCTCCAATTTCGATGTCATCTGAAAACTTACTAACCATACCTCCTATGATCACATCCAAATCATTTATATAGATGTCAAAAAGTAGCAGGACCAGGACCAATTCTCGCGGCACACCACTGGTCACAGGCCTCCAGTCCGAGAAACCATTCTCTACCACCACCCTCTGTCTCCTACCTTCTAGTGAATTTTGTATCCAGGTAGCTAGTTCTCCCTGTATTCCGTCATTAATTCGAAAGCAAGGAAATTATGATCGAGTTAGAATATTTAGATAGTAGTTATTCCACAGACAAACCGGTCAATATTTTTCAGGGAGGCACCACACATTTCTATCTTCACTCGTAATGTCTAATATATACATTCTAACTCCCACTGTTCGTCTTCAATATTTATTATACTCAATCTCTCTACTTTACTTGATCTGTGATATTTTGATTCTGAAAGTAGCACTGCTGCAAGTTTTTTCTTGCTTTCAATTTTCATACCGCTGGTTTTTAACTGCAAAATCTGAATCTATTCAGTACATGGCATAGTGGCTCATTGGTTAGCACCGTTACCTCACAGTGCCAGGGACCCGGGTTCAATTCCATTCTCCCCGTGCCTGCGTGGGTTTCCTCCCACAGTCCAAAGATGTGCAGGCTAGGTGGATTGGCCATGCTAAATTGTCCAAAGTGTTCAGGTGTAGATTAGGTGGGTAATGATGGATGGGTCTGAGTGGGATGCTCCAAGGGGCAGTGTGGACTTACTGGGCCAAATGGCCAGTTTCCACACTGTAGGGATTCTATGATATCATTCTGTTTAAGCGCATTCCCAACTATGTCGCTTCGTTGTCCTTGTGCATCGTGCCTGTCCATTACAGTTTTAACACGACAAATCACTCCACTGTATCTCATATTCGTTAGTGCTCTGCCTGGAACTTTGACTCATTGTCTGCTGATGCTTCATCCTGAGCAGTTTACCAAGCAGTTTTTGTCAATGGTGGCTCACCATTCCTTACCCTGAATGTGGAAAGCGAAGGACACCGGTCTCAAGGTTACCTCTTCCAGGACAGAGCTGAATCCACTCTGAACCTCATGCTCACCATGTGGGCAACTGAGTCGACCACAGAACATAGAACATAAGAACATAAGAACACGGAACACTAAAGCGCAGTACAGGCCCTTTGGCCCTAGATGTTGCGCCGACCTGTGAAACCAATCCGAAGCCCATCTAACCTACACTATTCCATTATCTTCCATATGTTTATCCAATAACCATTTAAATGCCCTTAAAGTTGGCCAGTCTACTATTGTTGCAGGCATGGCATTCCACGCCCTTACTACGCTGAGTAAAGAACCTACCTCCCACTTCTGTCCTATATCTATCACCCCTCAATTTTAAAGCTATGTCCCCTTGTGCTAGCCATCATCATCCGAGGAAAAAGGCTCTCGCTGTCCACCCTATCTAATCCTCTGATCATCTTGTATGTTACTATTAAGTCGCCTCTTAACCTTCTTCTCTCTAACGAAGCAACATCTTGGTAAATCTCCTCTGCACCCTTTCCAACGCTTCCACATCCTTCCTATAATGTGGCGACCAGAACTGTACACATTACTCCAAGTGCGGCTGCACCAAAGTTTTGCACAGCTGCAACATAACCTCATGGCTCCGAAACTCAATCCCTCTACCAATAAAACCTAACACACCCGTACGCCTTCTTAACAACCGTCAACCTGGGTGGCAACTTTCAGGGATCTAAGCACAGGGACACCGAAATCTCTCTGCTCATCCACACTACCAAGAATCTTACTGTTAGCCAAGTACTCTGTATTCCTGTTACTCCTTCCAAAGTGAATCACCTCACACTTTTCCGCATTGAACTCATTGGTACCTCTCAGTCCAGCTTTGCAGCTTATATATGTCCCTTTGTAACCTGCAACATCCTTCTGCACTATCCACAGCTCCACTGATTGTAGTGTCACCTGCAAATTTACTAACTAAATTTACTACACAGGAATTAACAGTGGGAGTTAGAATGTATATATTAGACATCCATCCTTCTACACCCTCATCCAGGTCACTTATAAAAATGACAAACAGCAGTGGCCCCAAAACAGATCCTTGCGGTACACCGCTGGTAACTGAGCTCTAGGATGAACATTTCCCATCAACAACCACCCTCTGTCTTCTTACAGCTAGCCAATTTCTGATCCAAACCGTTAAACTACCCTCAATCCCATGCCTCTGTATTTTCTGAAATAGCCTGCCATGGGGAACCTTATCAAACACTTTACTAAAATCCACATACACCACATCAACCATTTTACCCTCATCCACCTGTTTGGTCACCTTCTCAAAGAACTCAATAAGGTTTGTGAGGCATGACCTACCCTTCACAAAACTGTGTTGACTACCCCTAATCAAAGTATTCCTTTCTGGATGATTATAAATCCTATCTTTTATAATCCTCTCCAACACTTTACCCATAACCGAAGTAAGGCTTACTGGTCTATAGTTACCAGGGTTGTCTCTACTCCCCTTTTTGAACAAGGGGACAATATTTGCTATCCTCCAGTCTTCTGGCACTATTCCTGTAGACAATGACAACATAAAGATCAAAGCCGAAGGCTCTGCAATCTCTTCCCAAGCTTTCCGGAGAATCCTAGGATAAATGCCATCTGGCCCAATGGACTTGTCTATTTTCACACTTCCCAGAATTGCTAACACCTCCTCCTTATGAACCTCAATCCCGTCTAGTCTAATCGCCTGTATCTCAGTATTCTCCTTGACAACATTGTCTTTTTCCTGTGTGAATACTGACGAAAAATATTCATTTAGCACATCTCATGTCTCCTTGGACTCCACACACAACTTCCCACTACCAGTGTCCACCTCACACGCAATTATCTCATGTTTGTACACCCAAACCCATAATACGGGGAAGTATCTCAGTGCACCCAGCCTCATATTACACAGAGCACACACAGCCCCACCCCGACGCTCCATGTGGGATTACCACTTCATAGCCAGCCTCAATCATGTGGATATACTACACATGTCAGCACTTCCTTGCCACAACACACACAGACACACACACACACACACACAGGAATTTCAATTTGCACTTAGTCCCCCAAAACTCACGTGGGAATATGACACATCAACACATCCTCCTCCATGTGGGAATATCAAATGCACACAGCCAATGCCACATGGGAATATCACATTGCACCCAGCCCCCACTATACGGCACTATCACAGTGCACCCAGCTCAGTACTGTGCATGGCCTGAAGTAGGTGGAAAATCTTGTGGTAGCTTGAATGACCATATCTGCAGGAAATGCCACCAATTTAACCAGCTCGAGGCCAGATTTTGCAGCTTGAACACTGGCTGGATGTGTGGCAGCACAACAGCAAAGAAAGGAGGCAGACAGTCAGTAAAGCCCCAGAATCTCTCTAAAGAATGGGTTTTGTGTGTTGAGAAATGCTGACAGTGACAGTTTCTAAAATTACTGCAAGGGTCAACTGCACAAGGGGGAGCAGACAGAGAGGAAAAGCTATAAAAGAAAGAGACTCAAGAGTGACGTGCACAGACCGGCATTTCTGATGCTGAGAACATGGACTGCAGGATGGCATTTTATCATCACCCTGGGGGTCAGGAATGTCATTGAACAGCTGCAGGTTAGTCTGAATGAGGAGTGCAGACTGTCAGAAGTTGCGGTTCACATCGGTACCAGTGATGTTGGTAGAAAGAGGGATGAGGTTATTGAATCTCAGAATTCCTACAGAGCAGAAAGAAGGCAGTCAGCCCATCAAGTCTTTCCCATCCCTCCCCACCCCATCCCCCAAAGCCAGCATGGGATTTTTACCACAGCTAACCCACCTAACCTGCACATCTTAGGACTGTGGGAGGAAACCTATGCAGACACGGGGAAATTGCAAACTCAACACAGACAGTCTCCCAAAGCTGACAGAATTGATGGATGCATGGCTGAAGAATTGGAGCAGGAGCGGCAGCTTTAGAATACTGAGTTACTGGAATCATTTCCAGGGGAGGTGAAACCTGTACAACTCCGATGGATTACACGTGAATGGTAATAGGACCACCACCCCTTGGAGGGGCAGGTGCAGATTTGCTAATGCCATTCATGAGGATTTAAACTAAGAGTTGGTATGGGAATGGGATACACAGTGGTGTTGCACTGCAAATGTAAAAGAGAAGCATGCATTTTGTGCTGATCCTCCCAGTGGAAGATACAAATAACATGCCAATAATTGGTACAAGGAAGCTGTGGCAGGTGAGGACCTAGAAATGATCATTATCACGAAAGAGGTGGTGTTGGGCAAACTAACGGGGCTAAAGTTAGAGAAGTGTCCTGACTCTGATGGAATGCATCCAAGGGTATTAAAAGAGATGACGGGAAAATAGCAAATGCACTTGTGCTAATTTATTAAAATTCGGTGAACCCTGGGGCAGTTCCCGCAGATTGGAAAATGACAAATGTGACACCACTGTTTAAAAACAGATGGCTAAAAGACACATTAGCTTAACTTCTGTAGTGGGGAAAATGCTCAAATCTGTCATCAAAGAAGAAATAGTGAGACATCTGGATAGAAATTGTCCCACCCGGCACATTTAGCATAGGTTAATGAAAAGCAGGTCATGTTTAACTAATTTATTAGAATCCTTTGAGGTCATCATGCGCATGGTGGACAATGGGGAACTGGTGAAAACGTGGTGTATCTGGATTTCCGGAGGGCATTCAACAAGGTGCTACACAAGTGGCTGCTGCATAAGATGCACAGTGTTACAGGTAATGGATTGGCATGGATACAAGATTAGTTAACTAACTGAAAGCAAAGAGAAAGCATTTTTCTGAAGAAGGGTCCCGACCCCAAACGTCAGCTTTCCTGCTCCTCTGATGCTGCCTGGCCTGCTGTGTTCATTCATCTCAACACAGTGTTATCTCTGATCCCAGCATCTGCAGTTCTTACTATCTGAGTTAAATGGGTGTTTTTCTGGTTGGCAATCAGTAGCTTGTGCTGTGCCTCATGTCTCAACGATTACAATTTACATAGATGATTTAGAGTTGGGGACCAAAGTGTAGTGTGTCAAAGTTCGCAGGTGACACTAAAATGAGTAGTACAGCAATGTCTGCAGTGGGCTACAAGGGGCTGGAAGATGCAATACATTGTCGGTAAATGTGAAGTCATCCATTTTGGTAGGAATAACAGCAAAGTGACTCATTTAGATAGTAAAAAATTGCAGCATGCTGCTGTGCAGAGGGACCTGGGTGTCTCTGAATCACAAAATGTTGGTTTGCAGGTGCAGTTGGCAATTAAGGCAAATGTAATATTGTCTTTAATTGCTAGACGGATGGAGTTTAAAAACAGGGAGGTTATGCTGCAGCTGTACAGGGTGCTGGTGAGGCCACACCCAGAGTACTCTGTGCAGTTTTAGTCTCATTACTTGAAAAGGATGTACTGGCACTGGAGGGGGAGCAAAGAAGGTTCACTAGGTTGATTCCAGAATTGAGGGGGTTGGTTTGAGGGCAGATTGAGTAGACCGGGAATGTACTCATTGGAATTTAAAAGAATGAGGGGGGAAACTTATAGAAATATAAGTTATGAAGGGAACTGATGAGCTAGAAGCAGGAAGGTTATTTCCACTGGCGGGGTAAAACTAGAACTGGGGGACATAGCCTCAAATTAAGTGGGAGCAGATTTAGGACTGAATTGAGGAAGGATTTCCTCACCCAAAGGGTTGTGAATCTGTGAAGCAGTTGAAGATATATTGTTAAATGTTTTTAAGGCAAAGAGATAGATTTTGGAACAGTAAAGGAATTAAGGGTTACAGTGAGCAGGTGCGTAAGTGGAGCTGAGTGCACGTGAAGTTCAGCCATGATCTTACTGAACGGTAGAGCAGGCTCAATGGGCCAGACGGCCCAGTCTGGCTCCTATTTCTTTTGCTCTTACGTTATGGGCTTCAGATTGGTATGACAGGTCAGCACAACATCGAGGGCCGAAGGGCCTGTACTGTGATGTAATGTTCTATGTTCTATGTAACACACAGCACATACAATCAAGTTAAGACAAAGGGAACTCAGCAAGGCTAGATGACATTTGTTTTAATGCAAGGAGTCTTGCATGTAAGGCAGATGGGTTGAGTGTGCTCTTTAGATATCATTGTTATCACAGAGACAAGGTTGAGACAGGGAGTACTAGTAGCTCAATTTTCTGAGGTATGGAAACTTTGGTCAAGGTAGGTATAACTCTCGAAATTGGTTGAGGAATCAATTATTGAAATAAGGCGGGACAATATCAAAGAAGATTCCTTGATTAAGGTCATGTGGGTGGAACTTAAAAACAAAGTGAGGCAATCACATTGTTGGAGGCGCACTATAGACCCTAAACAGTTGGTGAGAAATATAAAATTATTGGGTAATAACAGAAGATTCCTGATATTAACTGGGATAGACAAAGTGTGAAAGGCTTAGAAGAGTTTAAAATGTATCCAGGTGAGCTTTTAAACCACCATGTATACCTGACAAGACATAAGACAGTGCTGTACCTAATTTTAAGGGAAAATCAAACTGAGCAAGTATTAGAAGTATAAAGGGAGAGCATTCAATGAAAATGACCATAACTCAATAAGGTAGTCATGGAAAAAGATAAAAATAGAGAACAAATCAAAGTTTTGAATTTTGGGCAGCCAATTTTATTATGAGAAGGTAATTGGCCAAGGTGGAGTGGCCAAAGGTCCTTGTAAGAAAATCCACATTGAAGGGAGTTTTTCCAAAAAGAAAAAAGTGAAAATGCAGGGCCAACCTCTTTCTGTAAGAGGGAAAGAGAACTCTGGATGTCATGATATGTACAGGATTGGTTAAGGAAGGGAACCTCACAGTAGATAACAAGGGTTAAAGCAGAGAAGGCTGAGGGGGACCTGACCAAGGTACAAAATTATGAGGGTAAACAGTAAGAAATCTTTCCCCCCAGTAGATAACCAAGTGTGAGGTGATGCACTTTGGTAGGAGTAACCAGAAGGCAAAGTACAGAGCTAATGGTAAGATTCTTAGCAGTGTAGATGAGCAGAGATATCTCGGTGTCCATGTACACAGATCCTTGAAAGTTGCCACCCAGGTTGACAGGGCTGTTAAGAAGGCATACAATGTTTTAGCTTTTATTAATAGAGGGATCGAGTTCTGGAACCAAGAGGTTATGGTGAAGCTGTACAAAACTCTGGTGCGGCCGCACTTGGAGTATTGTGTACATTTCTCGTATTATAAGAAGGATGTGGAAGCTTTGGAAAGGGTGCAGAGGACATTTACTAGGATGTTGCCTGGTATGGAGGGAAAGTCTTACGAGGAAAGCCTGAGGGACTTGAGGCTGTTTTCATTAGAGAGAAGAAGGTTGAGAGGTGACTTAATTGAGACATGTAAAATAATCAGAGGGTTAGATAGGGTGGATAGGGAGAGCCTTTTTCCTAGGATGGTGACGGCGAGCAGGAGGGGGCATAGCTTTAAATTGAGGAGTGAAAGATATAGGATAGATATCAGAGGTAGTTTCTTTATTCAGAGAATAGTAAGGGAATGGAACGCTTTGCCTGCAACGGTAGTAGATTCGCCAAATTTAGGTACATTTAAGTCGTCATTGGACAAGCAAATGGATGTACATGGAATAGTGTAGGTTAGATGGGCTTGAGATCGGTATCAGGTCGGCACAACATCGAGGGCCGAAGGGCCTGTACTGTGCTGTAATGTTCTATGTTCTATTTAAGGTAAAAGCAGGAGGTTTAGAAGCAATTTAAGGAAGAATTTTTCAGCCAGAGGGCTCTAGGTAGCTGGCGCTCTCTGTCAGAAAGTGTGGCAGAAGCGGGACCATCCCAACGTTAGAAAAGATTAAGATCACCTGAACAGCTATAGCATGCAAGTGCTAGAAAACAGAAACAGAGCGGATTGGTGCTAGATGACCATTGTGGACACAATGAGCTAAAGAACCTCTTTCCGTGCTATAAAATTCTCACTCTGACAAGAAACAAGGAGTTGCAAATCATACTGAAACAAATCAGCATTAGAATTTCAGAGACTAAGTCCAATATTAGAATAAGGAACAAAGAACAAAGAAAATTACAGCACAGGAACAGGCCCTTCGACCCTCCAGGCCTGCGCCGATCGAGATCCTCTATCTAGGCCTATCATCTATTTTCTAAGTGTATGTATCCCTTTGCTCCCTGCCCATCCATGTACCTGTCCAGATACATCTTAAAAGACACTAACATGTCTGCATCTACCACCTCTGCTGGCAATGCGTTCCAGGCACCCACCACCCTCTGTGTAAAGAACTTTCCACGCATAGCCCCCTTAAACTTTCCTCCTCTCACTTTGAACTCATGACCCCTAGTAACTGAATCCCCCACTCTGGGGAAAAGCTTCTTGCTATCCACCTTGTCTATACCCCTCATGATTGAAGTCTACACAATCAGGTCCCCCCTCAATCTCAGTCTTTCTAATGAAAATAACCCTAATCTACTCAACCTTTCTTCATAGTTAGCACCCTCCATACCAGGCAACATCCTGGTGAACCTCCTCTGCACCCTCTCCAAAGCATCGACATCCTTTTGGTAATGTGGCGACCAGAACTGTACACAGTACTCTAAATGTGGCCGAACCAAAGTCTTAAACAACTGTAACATGACCTGCCAACTCTTCTACTCAATGCCCCGTCCGATGAAGGAAAACATACTGTATGCCTTCTTGACCACCCTATTGACCTGCGTCGCCACCTTCAGGCAACAATGGACCTGAACACCCAGATCTCTCTGTACATCAATTTTCCCCAGGACTTTTCCATTTACTGTATAGTGTGCTCTTGAATTAGAGCTTCCAAAATGAATCACCTTGCATTTTCCCGAATTGAACTCCATCTGCCATTTATCTGCCCAACTCTCCGATCTATCTATATTCTGCTGTAATCTCTGACAGTCCCCTTCACTATCTGCTACTCCACCAATCTTAGTGTCATCTGCAAACTTGATCAGACCACCTACACCTTCCTCCAAATCATTTACATATATCACAAACAACAGTGGTCCCAGCACAGATCCCTGTGGAACACCACTGGTCACAGGTCTCCAATTTGAGAAACCCTCTTCCACTACTACTCTCTGTCTCCTGTTGCCTAGTCAGTTTTTTATCCATCTAGCTAGCACACCCTGGGCCCCGTGTGACTTCACTTTCTCCATCAGCCTGCCATGGGGAACCTTATCAAACACCTTACTGAAGACCATGTATATGACATCTACAGCCATTCCCTCATCAACTTTGGCACGTCCTCAAAGAATTCTATTAAGTTCGTAAGACATGATCTTCCCTGCATAAAACCATGTTGCCTATCACTGATAAGCCCATTTTCTTCCAAATGGGAATAGATCCTATCCCTCAGTATCTTCTCCAGCAGCTTCCCTAACACTGACGTCAGTTTCACCAGTCGGTAGTTACCCGATTATCCTTGCTACCCTTCTTAAACATGCGGACAACATTAGCAATTCTTCAGTCCTCCAGGACCTCACCTGTATTTAAGGATGCTGCAAAGATATCTGTTAAGGCCCCGGCTATTTCCTCTCTCGCTTCCCTCAGCAACCTGGGATAGATCCCATCCGGACCTGGGGACTTATCCACCTTAATGCCTTTTAGGATACCCAACACGTCCTCCTTCCTTATGTGAACTTGACCTAAAGTAAGCAAATATCTATCCCTAACCTCAACATCTGTCATGTCCCTCTCCTTGGCGAAAACTGATGCAAAGTACTCGTTAAGAATGTCACCCATTTTCTCTGACTCAACGCATAGCTTTCCTTCTTTGTCCTTAAGTGGGCCAATCTTTTCTCTAGTTACCCTCTTGCTGTTTATATATGAATAAAAGGCTTTGGGATTTTCCTTAACCATGCCTGCTAACAATATCTCATGTCCCCTCTTAATTCCTCGTTTCACATATTCAATCAACAACCGTACTCATTCATTGAGCTCAGTAATAAAGCTCAGTCACCGTGCGTAGCTTTGTAACATTAACTAGAAACAATGCAGTGACACCTCCAATATGAAGAGATCAGTAATATTTTTCATAACCATGAGTTCAGTAATAGCAGACATTTGCAGTTTGCTCCCATTATGTTATACAGTCATAGGGACAAAACAGACACTTCAGACCAAATCATTCATACCAACCAGGTATCACATTAGCTGGTTCCATTTGACTGCATTTAGCTCATATCCATCTGAATCTTTCCTGTCCACATACCTGTCCAAATGTCTTAAAATACTGTAATTGTGCTCACCTCTACCATTTCCTCTGGCAGTTTGTTCCATATATGCATCATCCTCCATAAGAAAATGTTGACCCTTATATCCCTTTTAAACCTTTCCCCTCTCACCTTAAACCTATGCCCACTAGTTTTGGGCTCCCCTACCCTGCAGAAAAGACCTTGGTTATTCACCTTATTCATGTCCCTCATCATTTTATAAACCCTTCTAAGATCACTCCTCAGCAGGGAAATAAGTCCCAGCATATCCAGTCTCTCCTTCTAACTCAAATCTTCCAGTCCTGGCAACATGCTTGTAAGGTTTCTCTGCACCCATTCTAGTTTAACAAAATCTTTCCTAAAGCAGGGCGACCAGAACTGTACACAATGCTCCAGAAGTGATTCTGGGGTCTCAAAGTGCCAGCTGTACTCACCGTTCCTCGTCGGCAATGGCTCCGGTTGGTGGTGAAGCACATTCCAATCATCCCAGTGAGGGCGAGCAATGCAGCAACTGCAAAACTGAGGCAGGCTGGCAGCAGAAGGTAATCATTTCCAATGAAGTGTCGATATCTCCTGTCAACAAATAGGAAGAAGATCCCCCCAAAGATTGGCACAACAGAACTGCCCTGGAAGAGAGAGAGAGAGAGAGAGAGCGAGAGCTGGAGCATGAGCACACACTTGAAGCGTTGGGGTGGGCAAGTGAGAGGAACCATAGGCGGAAAGGTCGGGGGAGTGAAGAACTGGTGGAGGTGGGAGAAGAACGACCAGGTTGGGGGGGGGGGGGGGGGGGGGAGGTGCAGGGAGAAGAAAGAAGAAGTGGGGGACAAGAAAGCAGGAGGAGACGGGAGAGAAATGGGATGGGGAGGGAGGAGAAGACAGGGGGAAAGAAGCGGGGGCCGGGGTCGGGGTGGGGTGAGGTGAAGTACCCGTAACCGCTGCCTCTGGCAGTATCTGAGATAACAATTTGTAGAGCTGGATGAACACGGCAGGCCAAGCAGCATCAGAGGAGCAGGAAGGCTGACATTTCGGGTCGAGATCTTCAGAAATCAGACCTTCATCCAGCTCCACACCTTGTTATCTCAGATTCTCCAGCATCTGCAGTTCCTACTATCTCTGGCAGTTTATGAGAGTTAAAGTTTCCAATCCAATGGCCCCTTCTTCAGAATTTGCAGCTTTAACGAAACTGGAAGCTCTGCTTCTCAGTGTGTATAAGGTGCTGGCAGACAGGCTGCGTATCTGTTTTTATTGTTTCAGTTTCACGGTATCCACAGTTCCTCGCTGTTCCCGTTCCCCGGGTCTTACCGACAGTGTGATCCCGAGCACTGCCAGAAGCAGCCTGTGGGTCCGCTCAGAGCCACACATCCCGGGGCCTGGATCCGGAGAAACCACTCCCCAGTGAGACGTCCCGGCCCGGGATTGCACGGAAGGGGAGGGGAATTGTGAGGAAGAGACATCACGGGAATCGCCTCCCGTCCCCACCCTCAGCCTGCCTTCTATACCCTTCCCGTCTCAGTCGTAATCCCTATCTCCAATCTCTTCCTGCCCCGTCCCCAGAGAATATTCCCTCTACCATCTCCCACTCGCCACCAACCCCTTCTCTTCGCCAATACCCTCCCCACTTACAATGCCCCGCTCGCATCAGTGTTTGCCTCTCCTCCAATTGCAGACTTGCTCTTCCCTGATTGCAGTCCATTACCCCCTTCTCTTCATCATTTAGTTCTCAAACTCTGCTCATCACCCCCTTCTGTCCAACAGAGACCCCTCACCCCATCACTACCTTCCTTTCACCAGCTTTTGCTCGTCCCATCGTTTTCTGTCTAGCACCATCAACCTTTCTCCCAACACTGCCCCTCATCATTGTCTCCCATTTCCCCTTCACTGTCTCCCATTCCCCTTTAACATGTTTCACTCCCTGTCACCATCCCCCCTCCCCTTCACCAGCACCCCCTCTGCTTCACTGCCCCCTCTCCCATAACTGTCCCCCTCTCTCCTACACCAACCCCTGTCCCCTTCACTGCTGCCGGTCCCATCAACGTTCCCCTCTCCCCTTCACTGCCCCACTCCTCTTCACCATTCCCCTCTCTACTGTCCCCCATCACCATTCTCTACCTCCTCCTCATCTCCATCACCCTCTTCCCCATCACTATCCCAATCACTTTGCACCCATGCCTAACTGCCATTCTCTCTTACCCAATCCCCAGCCACCCCGCTTCCCTTCACTGCCCCCTCACCCCTTCACTGTCCTCCATTCCCCTTTCCTCATCACCATCCCTTTGTCCTCATCACCACTGCCCCCTTCCCCAATCACGGTCTCTCATTTTCCATCACCATCACCCCTCCCAAGACTGCCCCTCTCCCCCATCCCTTCCCCCACTTGCCCATCACCGTTCCTACTCACTATTCACTCCTATTGCTTTTCCACTCCTCCATTGCTGTCTCCCCTTTTGCAATTGCAGACCCCATTCCCACAATCTCTATCTCCCAATTTACACAGCAAAAAACAACAATGCTCTCCTCAGAAGACAGACACGGGATGCATCCGATAGGGTACCCTTCGTTGTCCGGTTCTTCCTGGGAGCAGAGAAACTATGTCATGTTCTTCGTAGTCTTCAACACATTATCGATGATGATGAACACCTTGCCAAGATCTTCCCCACTTCTCACCTTCAAACAATCGCCAAAACTTAAACAAAGCATTGTTCGCAGCAAACTACCCAGCCTTCAGGACAACATCGACCACAACGTGTGATGGCAATGTCTGCAAGATATGTCAGATCATTGACATGGACGATACCATCAGAGTGGGAACACCACCCACCACATACACGTCAGACACTCTTTGACTTGGCCAACGTTGTCTACTTCATATGCTGCAAGCAAGGATGCCCCAAGGCAGAGTACAAAACCAAGCTAACGCAATGACAACAGATGAATAGATGTGGCACAACAATCACTAGACCAGGATGTTCCCTCTCAGTGGGGGAACACTTCAGCGGTCAAGGATGGTCGGCCTCAGATCTTTGGGTAAACATCCTCCAAGGTGGACTTCAGGATACACAACAACGCAGAGTTGCCGAGCAGAGGCTGATAGCCAAGTTCGATACCCATGAGGATGGCCTTAACTGGGATCTTGTGTTCATGTCGCACAGGTGACCCCACCACACTATACGCTCTCTCACACACATATACTGTCTGACACAGATTCTCTCTCATATGCACACTGTGTCTCTCACACACATACTTTCTCACATCGGTCATCTCGTACACACAATCTTTCAACACACATGCATACACAAACACACTCACTTTCTCTCCACACACACACACACACACACACACACACACACACACAATCTCTCCCCTCTCTCACACATCACACACTGTCCCTCACACAAACACACACAGATGTGAATCTATGGGTGAATTTGTATTTGCAGATACATTCTATTTTGTTCAAAAAGGGTACAATTTATGAGTCAGTCAATGTGGCGTTTTATAAATTCCTACTTTAGCAATAATAACAATCTGATTCCAAATCAAAATACAAACAGATTCTAAACAAGGCCTCTCACCTCACATTTTTCTGATCACCCTTTTCTGATGAAGGGTCTAGGTCCGAAACGTCAGCTTTTGTGCTCCTAAGATGCTGCTTGGCCTGCTGTGTTCATCCAGCTCCACACTTTGTTATCTCTCACCCCACATGCATTGTCTGCCCTAAAATGTCACCTCTTCTTTACAATGATAAAACCTTCAGTTCTCTTGGGGCAGTGACTTCAGAGGATTTCACAGATTTACATATGTATATTAATCAATTAAAATATCCTGATTAAAGATTTAACAGCTTCTTAGGTTTGTACAGTACATTCTCATTAGCAGTGTGATCCTTTGGTCTTTTACTTGTGAATTCTGTGTCTGACACTACCTCTCTCACTAATACCTGAAGGAGTAAGACTCCGAAAGCTGGTGTTTTCAAATAAACCTGTTGGATTTAACCTGGGGTGTTGTTTGACTTCTGACCTTGTCCACCCCAGTCCAAGACTAGGACCTGTACATCACCCCAATTTACGATCACCATCCACATCACCCTCTTCTCTCCATCACCATGACCCTTTTTCCCGACTATGCCCCTTTCTTCATCACTGAAAGCCTCTCCCCATCACCATTCCCCTTGGCCCTTCACACTTCCCCCTTCTCTACCTCTGTCACTCTCTCCACCAACAATGTCCTCCCTCTCCCTCCTTCACGTTCCCCGTGTCCACCATCATCTACCCTCTATGGGGGACGTTGCCTGTTGGACGGGGCGCAGAATTTGAGGGGCGGAGTCAGTGAAGCGTGTGGGCGGGGTCAATGTGTGGGGCGGGGCTAGTGGGCGGGATCCGCGTATGGATTTCTGTCTGTGGGGGCGCGGCCAGTGTATGGGCGGGGCCGGCATGGGGGCGTGTTCCGTGTAGCTGGAGTCGGAGAACGCCGCCTTTGTTTGAGCGGGAACTCGAACAACAGCAGGGTTACGGATAGTTTTTCGTAACCGTTGGATCGGACTTCGACTCGACTGTTATAAAAGCCTCAGTTAGCGATTAGGTTCTTGTTTATTATTTAGTGCCTTCTGACATGGAGAAAATCCATTGAATTTTGTGAGTGTTTTGAGAGTTTAGAGTTTGTTGGTTGGGGACCGATGAGTGGGGGTTGGGCGGCCTCTTAAAGGGTCGTGGATCTGCCGGACCCTGGTTAAAGGGACAGTGTCGGCCGAACATGAGACCCTCGCTATTGTCTAAAATATCAATAAAACCGCGCGGTATCTCCTCTCCGTTAAAAACAGCCTGTTTTCAGACAATCATCAGGCCATAGCTCATTTCTCTTCAGATGGGTTTGATGAACAACATTGAAATTTTTCTTCCTGTGGAAACCTGACATTTATCTCAATTGATCCTGAATATGAGGCCTAATGAGCTAAATAGATGTTCAGAATTGCTAATTTTGGGAGTCCTGTAGGACGTTGAAAACCCTGAGTCTCGCCTTTTGCTGCAAAAAGTCTATCCCACCCGTCCAAACCCATCTGTATGACAAGGCTGGAATCCCTAACCCTAATTCAATCTAGTTCTACTGAATAAATTCCAAATTGCCTTTATTTTGCATCATATTGGTGACGGCCATCAAAACCTCACTGTCACAAGGATGGTTGCTTCTATTCCTATCTCTCAATTGTTCGGTAGCTCATCTTTCATTTTGTAGTCTATTACAGCTGCAACCTTGTGATTTGACATCTTGCAAAATGACAACTGTAAGATTTCTCTCTTGCACAGCTAGAAACTGTGGTATGTGATCTTTTTGTAATAAGAATGCATTTCATGTTCTTTTCACTCATTCAGCCAGTCCATGGACATCATGTCCTGGCCATCATCCTGAACATTCAATCAATTTTTAGGCCACTAGCAGCTTTTCCTGTGTGTATCATGATTGTTGCATCTTATCATTCTTTGAATCCTTGTAGAGTTCCTACTCTAGCCAGTTGGCCTTTTGATGTGATAATTCTGTCCTGTGTGTCATAAATACACAATCTACCTCCTAACCCTGTATCAACTATATTTTGCTTGCTAGCACTGAGAATATGAGGTACAGGCATCCTCATTGTCTTCTATCAGCTCAACATTCTGAGAGTTTTTAATCAATCCCAATTTGCCAGGTGGAAAGAACAGTTGATTGCAACCTCTGTCTTAAATGTCTTGAATTATCACTATTTTTCATGGCATTCTGTTAAGTGATAAATCAAACCTCCTGAGTTAAACTCTGTCTCAGAACATCTTATGTCTTAGAGCTCTCTAACTTTTCTCTGACATCTCAGCCTTGATGAAAACTTTGTAAAGCATTCACTGCGGAGAAAAATATATAACTCATTATAGTCCCATCTAGGGCAAGGAGACTATTGCTTAGTACTGAATATAATTTGGGATTTACCCCACAGACCAGTTGACAGACACTATACCCTCCAATCATCTGAAGCAAACATAGTTATGTGTGGCCTGGTGGCTCAGTGGTTAGCACTGCTGCTTCACAATGCCAGCAATCTGGGTTCAATTCCAGCCTCGGTGACTGTGGAGTTTGCACTTTGTGGGTTTCCCCCAGGTGATCCAGTTTCCTCCCACAGTCCAAAGATGTGCAGGGTAGGTGGATTGGCTATGCTATAGTGCCCAGGGATGTTTAGCTTATGTGGGTTCGACATGGGAAATGCAAGGGTAGGGGAATGGGTCTTGGTGGGATGGTCTTTGGAGGGGTGGTGTGGACTTGTTGGGCTGAATGGCCTGTCTCCACATTTTAGGAGTTCTATGATTACCAACTTGTATTTTGGTTGATCTGTTAAGATTTTATGCAGCATTTAACCTATCATTGCATAATTACTCTCAGAGTTCCTTAATGGATGCACTTTTAGCAAGTTATTCATACTGCTGCGTTCATTTTTTACTTGTCTCTGAATCCCTCTGACAGTATCAGTCAAGAATTTAACTGGTCCAATCCTTGTCCATTTTCCACGGTTTTGTATTGAATCACTTTTTTTGTCCCAGCCATGTATAACTATAGGAAGACTAAATCTGGTTGTCAGGTCTGTGTAGAGTGAAACTATTTCTAACCTTGTCCCATACCAGTAGGTCTGTGGCAAGTACTTCATATGAGTCAGTAACGATGGAAGACTTCCAATTGGATGTAGCAGTTTCATTTTTATTTTACACGTTTCACGTTTTCCACTACTCCCTTCTATGAATCTCATGTTAACATCTTTTAGTTGGATTTTTAAAACTTTTTCAAGTAGGTCGATCAGATTGTGTAGTTCATACAATTTGTTTATTAAATCATCTGATGTCATTAATACTTCTCTAACATTCTATTTGGAAACTTAAGGATACAATAATGTCCCAATTGGATAAACTACTGACCCACTAACACAGTGACTTGCCAAAAACAGTCGTGTTATCATGCTCCATGTACAGTTTTATTTTCACCCTTTTCCTTGAAGATTTACTCAACAGAATGTGTACTGTACTATATCAGAATTGATTAATTCAACTATTTTGCATGAAAGCAGTACTCTTTTTAGTGACCTCAGTATGTTGAACAATCCTGATTACAAAGTGAATGCTTTAACCAATCTGCTCGACATACTGTCAAGATGCAATGACTATCAAGAGCAGTACAGTTAATGAGCCTGTGGCTGACTAACTCATCATTGGACTAAAACTCCTTCTGACCCCAGTCCGTTTCTTCTGATTGTTCATTACTATCGTCTTCAGCCTCACAATTCTATTGTGTCATTTTGAAGAATTTGCTTTTCAGGTTTCGGCTGTTCATTGTCTTAGTGATCATAGAATCCCTAACAGTGTGGAAACAGGCCCTTTGTCCCAACAAGTCCACACCAACTCTCAGAGCATCCCACCCAAACCTAATCTACACATTCCTGAACATAACGGGCAATTTAGCATGGCCAATCCACTTCGCTTGCGCATCTTTGGACTGTGGAAGGAAATCAGAGCACCCGGAGGAAACCCACACAGACACAGGGAGAATGTGCAAACTCCACACAGACAGTTGCCCAAGGGTTGAATTGAACCTGGATCCCTGGCACTGTGAGGCAGAAGTACTAACCAGTGTGCCACTGTCCCGTATTTGAGTCACATCTGATAACTGATCCCCAGGGATTCCTGATATTCATTTACTTAGTAAATGAACCTACCTTCTGCTGTGATCTCAAGATGCTTTTGTTCTCATTCTTCCTGTCTGTGACATTTCTGTTGTACTTATTCTTGTGTCCAGTATCTAGGTAATATGGGTATTAGAAATAGGAACAGAAGTTAGTCATTTAGACCTTCGAGCCATCTGAGCCATTTATTAAGACTGTGACTGAACATAGAACAATGCAGTGCAGAACAGGCCCTTCGGCCCTCGATGTTGCACTGACCTGTGAACTAATCTAAGCCCATCCCCCTACACTATCCCATCATCATCCATATGAACTCAATGCTGTCCTTAACAGTTTTGTGTGCCTTAACTCACATAAATTCCCATTTTCCCCAAATCTCTGTGCTCAATGACTAATGACCTGCACTGAATTATGCAAGTGGTATGACACAGAAAGAGGCCGTTTGTCCATTACATCATTAGCTGGCAGTCTGGCAATGCCTCAACTTTATCATGATTTGATTATCAACTTAACTCTAAATTCCTGATTGCCCCCCTAACCACTAACTCGCTCTTCGATTAAAGTCTAACTCACCCTTGAATATATTCAGTGTCCCAGCTCTATTGCTATTTGGGAAAGAGAATTACAAAGACTAAAGAGCCTCTGAGAGAAGAATTTCTTCCTCGCTTCAATCTTAAATGGGAGACATCCTATTTTGAAACAATGCTGAAGAGTTCTGCCTTCCAACTCAGAGTTCACTTCCTTTATTTAAGTTTAAAGCACTCACTGCAGAGAAATGCAGCAAACATTGACTGATTTCATTTCTGAAAGTAAGGCAGCTGAATATATAGTTTCTCAGATATTTTTAAAGCAGCAGGTTCATCCATGAAGCTTATAAAAGAACTAAAACTTTCTCAGTATCCAACTGATGGGCTTTCATCTTGTAATTTTACTTTTGTTGGGAAGTTTGCCAAGGCTGCACTTTATTTTCTGTTAGATGGTTCATCCCTTTACTGGTTGTATGGGCTTAGAGTCTCGAAATATCTTTAGACTTGCTTTCTGCCATTCTCCTCATTGACTATTAGAATTTTTATCTTTGTTTTAAAAAATATTTTATCTTTCATTTCTAATCTTCACCTCTACTATGTTGTATTCCTGATAACGAGTTGGTGAATCCAGAGCCTGTCTTTACTTGGAATAGATTTATTTTCAGAGTGAAACATTACATATATATATCTCAGAATTGCACTCACCTCCTGTCTCAGCCAGTGTCTCTTGGTGTGTATTCAATAACCATACAATCACTTCCTTCTATCGCTGTGCACTGTACTTCAGTTGATACAATGAACAAGAATGGTCTGGAATAACTATTATTTTATTTTATTTACTTGTTGCTAGCATTTATTGCCCGCACCTAGTTGCCGTGGAGAAGGTGGTGGTGAGCTGCCTTCTTGAACTGCTGCAGCCCATTTGTTGTAGGTAGACCCACAATGCCGTTAGGGAGGATTTTGACTCAATGACTGACTCAAGGAATGGTGATCTATTTCCAAGTTAGGAAGGGAAGTTGCAAGTGGTTGTGTTCCCATTAATTTAATACCCTGGTCCTTCTAGATGCAAGTGTTTGTGGGTTTAGAAGATGCTGTCAAAGAAGCCTTGGTGAATTTTTGCAATGCATCTTGTAGATAGTACACACTGCTGTTACTGAGTGTTGGTGGAGGCAGTGGATACTTGTGGTGCCTGTTGTGAACTTTTATCTGGCACGTACATTAAAAAAAATGTACATTTTTTCACAGGATATTACAAATAGAAGAATTATGGATGAGATACTCAAATCAAACAACATGTCAAGATCTCAGAGTAATTTCACTTGTCAGGACATTAATATCATTGACCTTGGAATATAGAAGGAAAAGATCAGTTTGACCTGTAAAGGTCAATGAGAGAGCACTCCAGTGCACAGCTGAGAGAATTTTACCCGATTACTCAGCCTGAAAGAGCATCACACCGTTCACGGTGGGGGAAAAACTGTATACATGTTCTATGTGTTTGTTTGTTAAAGAATTCACCAACGAATCACTGATGATTCATCAACTCATTATTACAGAAGACATGAAACATATGTTTATGCGTACTCACGTTGGGAAGAGGTTGAGTCAGCTGCCTGACCTGTTGGCAGAGCAGAGTGTTCACACAGGGGAGAAGCTGTTCACATGTTCCACGTGTGGGAAGAATTTCTCTCGTTCATCAAATTTGCTGGCCCACCAGCGAGTTCACAGTGGGGAGAGGCCTTTCATCTGCTGCACATGTGGCAGGAGATTCTCTCGTTCATCGAATCTGCTGGCACACCAGCGAGTTCACACTGGGGAGAGACCATTCAGCTGCTCCACCTGTGGGGAAGAATTCACTCGATTGTCAAGTTTGCACACCCACCAGCGAGTTCACACTGGGGAGAGGCCATTTAGTTGCTCTACTTGTGGGAAGGAATTCACACGTTCATCCCATTTGTTGAGGCACCAGCGCATTCACTCAGGGGAGATGCCTTTCACCTGCTCTGTGTGTGGGAAAGGATTCAGTCAATCTTCCAACTTGCTGACACACCAGCTTGTTCACTCTGGGGAACGGCCATTCACGTGCTCCCAGTGTGGGAAGGGATTCACTCGGTCATCTCACCTTCTGACGCACCATCGTATTCATGAGGGAGAGAGGCCATTTACCTGTTCCGTGTGTGGGAAGGCATTTATCCAGTCCTCCAGTCTGCTGACACACAGGCGAATTCACACTGGAGAGAGGCCATTTGTTTGTTGTGTCTGTGGGAAGGGATTCACTCGGTCATCCAACCTGCTGTCACATCAGAGTGTTCATACTGGAGAGAAACCATTCACCTGTTCTATATGTGGAAATAGATTCACTCGTTCCTCCAGCCTGTTGGCACACCAGCATGTTCACACTGGTGAGAAACCATTTACCTGCACTGTGTGTGGGAAAGGATTTACTCGCTCATCCAACCTGCTTACACACCAACGTATTCACAGTGGAGAGAGACCATTTACATGTACTGTGTGTGGAAAAGGATTCACTCGTTCATCTAACCTGCTGACCCATCAACGAGTTCACATTTAGCTACACGAAGTGGATTCTGCTGTTAGTAATGTGCAGGATTCAGCCAGGTTGGAGCTGGAAGTTGGGGTTTGTTTTTGCTGATCTGAATAACCCTAGAACCAGCCCAAATTTTAACACTGAGTGAATGTATTGCATTTAGACTTTCTCTGGGATTTAGCTTCACCAACCACTGCTGGAAGTGGGTTGTATCTGTACAGCATGCCCCAAATTTCTGTAGACAAAAGATTTTCCAAGATGAAAGATTGTGAAAGGGATCCATGGTGAACAACTACATGTGAATTTATTCTCATCTAGTGAATCATTGACTATTCACTCACAAAATCAGGTTTTAACCAACATGCTTCATAAGAACATTCAGACACTTTGACAGTCGTCATTGAAACTTACTTGGTGTCCCTTTATAATTCTACAAGATGCTGTCTTTTCCCTCTCAGCTTTCAATTACAGTCAATGCCATCCAATCAAAGGCGTTGCACATTAACCCACAGCTAGTGAGATCTGCTTCACACTCGCAGACTGATTTAGAATTTAAACACTTGTATTTTTTGGAAATGTCAATGAGTTGAGACAGATTTAAATAGGGACATGGGCTGTTTGTTTAACACAGGAGAAAATGCCGAGCAACAGGTGTCCTAGCAGAAACTACTACAATTGGAGATGGGGAGAGAATACTTGTAATGCTGGAAAGTACAAGAGAGAATGTGCTAAGGACACTATCACTAAGGACTATCAGTGAAGTGACTACGAACTTCACTCGTTAACTTGACAGGGAAACACATTTCCACAATTAGTATACTAAGCGAATATCTTGTTTTAATGAAAGAAATGGTCTTTTCCTTTGGGTGCTTCAGTTGGTACCTGCCAAGTTATCTTGAGCTATCAGCCAACATGAGTACACGCACACAAACTGATGCTGTCAATGGCTATTTTTTGAATTTTATTACCTGGAGATTGGGGAAAATTTTAATGTATTTTTAAAAAATGCTTAAAGTGAACCATTGAGCTGATAAAAAGCTTGGATACTTTGGTTAGGTAGTAATATTATAAAAGATAGCAGGGTTTTTGTCATTTAATTTTTAAAAATAGATTTCTGGATTATACCATATTATTTGCAGGATGAGTTTGTTTGTCTACTAGAATCAAACTCTCAGGTAGATGGGTACACGGGTTGATCAAATGGAGAACAATCATTCTGCTGGAGTTGGAAATGAGGGATGTAGGGGTTCCCAATGCTACCCTTCTTTCCCCTGTAGTGAAGACAGAAGGAAAATACCTGCTCATTTCAGCTTCCATTTTCTTATTTTACGTTATTACTTCTCCAATTTCAATAGGATCAACCTTCATCTTGTTAACTTTTTATGTCATTATAGAACTCCTTACCTTTTATTCTGTTTCTGATCAGCTTACTATCCTACTCTTAACTCTTTCCTCTTTATTAATATTCCTGATAAATCTTCACTTTCTTTTGAACTCTATCCAATCTTCTGACATCTGTTTCTGCTTGATTATATGCTTTTTTGTTGTAAGTTTGATACAATCTTTAACATTGCTAGTTAATTTCTAGTCTAGCCTGTCCTAGGGAATCTTACTTACTTATAATAGTGCATAGATTATACATATTCTGAAATTTCCCCTTAAATGGCTGCCACTGCATCTCTGCTGATGTTTCATTTAAACTCAATTTACTTTATCCAGCTCTGCTTTCATGCCCTCAAAATTGTCCTTAATAGAGTCATAGAATCCCTGCAATGTGGAAGCAGGCTGTTTGGCCCATCAAGTCCACACTAATCCCTCTGAAGAGCATCACACCCAGACCCACATCCTATTGCTAAAATCATATCCCTAACCATTTCTCATGGCTAATCCACCAAGACTACACGTGCATGGACACAATGGGCAATTTAGCATGGCCTGTCCACCTAACCTGCAAATCTTTGGACTCTGGGAAGAAACTGGAGCACTCAGAGGAAACACACACAGACATTGGGAGAATTGTGCAAACTCCACATTGAACCCAGGTCCCCGCGCTGTGAGACACTAGTGCTAAGCACTGAGTTACCGTGCTGCCCTTATTTAAACTTAAAAAGTTTCTGACCCATTTCTTACTCCCACAAACTAAATGTAAAAGTCAGTCATATTCTGGTCTCTGCTACATAGGTGCATCTTTATTATGAGAATGTGAATATAGAACATAGAACATAGAACAGTACAGCACAGAACAGGCCCTTCAGCCCACAATGTTGTGCCGACCATTGATCCTCATGTATGCACCCTCAAATTTCTGTGACCATATACATGTCCAGCAGTCTCTTAAATGACCCCAATGACCTTGCTTCCACAACTGCTGCTGGCAACGCATTCCATGCTCTCACAACTCTCTGTGTAAAGAACCTGCCTCTGACATCCGCTCGATACTTTCCACCAACCAGCTTAAAACTATGACCCCTCGTGCTAGCCATTTCTGCCCTGGGAAATAGTCTCTGGCTATCAACTCTATCTATGCCTCTCATTATCTTGTATACCTCAATTAGGTCCCCTCTCCTCCTCCTTTTCTCCAATGAAAAGAGACCGAGCTCAGTCAACCTCTCTTCATAAGATAAGCCCTCCAGTCCAGGCAGCATCCTGGTAAACCTCTTCTGAACCCTCTCCAAAGCATCCACATCTTTCCTAAAATAGGGCGCCCAGAACTGGACGCAGTATTCCAAGTGCGGTCTAACCAAAGTTTTATAGAGCTGCAACAAGATCTCACGACTCTTAAACTCGATCCCCCTGTTAATGAAAGCCAAAACACCATATGCTTTCTTAACAACCCTGTCCACTTGGGTGGCCATTTTAAGGGCTCTATGTATCTGCACACCAAGATCCCTCTGTTCCTCCACGCTGCCAAGAATCCTATCCTTAATCCTGTACTCAGCTTTCAAATTCGACCTTCCAAAATGCATCACCTCGCATTTATCCAGGTTGAACTCCATCTGCCACCTCTCAGCCCATCTCTGCATTGTGTAAATCCAGTACTGGCTTCCAGAATGTAGTGTTCTAAGAAACAATCCCACAAATATTCTGTGAACTTATCCTTGCTACCTTTGCTGTTCTGACTTTTCCAGTTGATATGTAGGGTAAATTCTCTTATAATTATTGCTGTGCCTTTCTGACAAATTCTCACTTTTTCTTCCTTTAAGCCACACCATATTACTGTTAGGGGCCTGTACACTGTTTCCACAAGCGACTTCTTGCCTCTATTATTTCTCCCCATATCGTTTCCTTCTCTGTTGTACTAATCCCATTCATTAATTAACAGACTCACCCCTCCCATTGTTTTCCCAACCTGTCATTCCTAAATGTCACCTGCCCTTTAAGATTCTTGTCCCAGTTCATGTCATCTTGCTGCCCATGTCTCTATAATCGCTGCCAGATCATACATATTGCTATTTCCACTCTCAGTTCATCCGTTTTGTTTCAAATACAATATGTTGAGATACAGGGCTTTTAGTTTTATCCTTTTATTGTTTACGTAAATTCTAATTTTATCTGTTGGTTGACTCAAAATTCATACTCTATCCTTTCTTCTCATGGTCTGTTTATTATTTTTCATATTAATACCTTTCTCTATGGCCTTGACTCTATTATTCAATTAACCATGTTTTCCAAAAGTTAAAGCCTTGCCTCTGTTTAAAATCTTCTCGACTTACCTAGTTATGTAGTTGACAAGAACACTAGGTCCAGCATGATTCAGGTGGACACTAAGTCATCTGTGTGGATGACACTTTCCTCAATACTGGTGTCAGTGCCCCATGAACCGGAACCCGCTTCTCTCACACCAGCGTTTGAACCAGGTATTTGTGTCTATAATGCCCTGTGTCAACTTACATGTGGTGCCGGTAATCATGTGGAGATTATTTATGTTCTGCTTCTTGATGTCTATGTCTTGACTATGCCTTTGTCCTGTTTTGCCGATGATACTTAGTGGATCATGATTCTTCCCTTCCCACTCCAAATTCCTTTCTGCCGTAAGCTGATGTCCTGACCCCTGCTTCCCGGTAGGTAACACGGCCATCAGGACTGATGTTTTTGGCTATGGAAAACGTCACCCTCATGTCAATCACACCCTCTCCCCTCCCCAACCTACACTGTCCGCTACTACCGTTACATTCATTCTTACTCCCCTTCTGAGTGGCCCCCAGTATCATGGTACAGTGGTCAATTATGTATCTCTGTTGTAGCCCTCACTATCATCCAGAGAAACTGAAAGAACCTCAAACCTGTTGGACAGTTGGGTATTATGCTCTTGCTCTCTGGGTAGCCTTACCTGCCTCACTCACAGTCACATGCTCCTGTCCCTGAACTCTTACCGAAATTAAAAATCAAACCTCTTTGTAACCATCTCCTCCTTGATGTGTCACGGTATCTTTTGTTTAGCCTCCATCTCATAAAGTCTATGTGATGCTGCTTAATCTTAAAACTCTTGCTGTGGACCAAGCTGATATCCAGGAACTTGTGCATGCTGCAACTGTGACATCCTACCCTGTCATCCTTAATGTGTTCTAAGGAACTAATTATTGTATTCAAGTGTATACCTAGTTAAGTTTTTATATATTGTATTAGTTTTACCAACAACTGCTGTTTTGTTTTGAACCTTAGAAAAACAATAAACCTTAAGAGTTATTTCCAGATTCAATTAATAAGCTTCTTCTCCGATGGAAAACTAAGATTCAATTCCTGGAAGTTAAATAATTAGCTAAATAAATGAAGCCACTCATACCCATCATTACCTTCACTCCGGTACTGTAGCTTAAGTTGCAGTCAAGTCCAATGTTGCACTAAGTTTTCTAGCTAAATTGATAAGACTCCCAACGTCCAGGCCAAACCCAACCTCAAACCCAGCTCCAACCAGCTGACCATCACAAGACCAGGAACTTTGGGAAGGGTCAGGACATTGGGAGCCAGTGAGATTCCCAGGTTTCCACTGCCCGGCAGCCAGGCCTAGAGAGTTTTCCTGGGGGCTTAATTGGCTGTTACTGAATCCACTAATTGATGAGATGATGGGATAGTGTAGGGGGATGGGCTTAGATTAATTCACAGGTTGGCGCAACATCGAGGGCCGAAGGGCCTGTTCTGCGCTGTATTGTTCTATGTTCTATGAATCACTTAACTAAGGATTCAGTTTTTTTTAGTTCTTATTTAAGCAGTTCTGAAAAAATCCTGCTTAAAGTTGGTGATTGTAGCATTTAAATTGTAAATTTCAGTTATAGCTAACTACAATATAGATATATACAAAATAAACATAAACTTTCTTTGCCAACAACTGCACATACCCAGTGCTAGAAACTTGAAAAGTTACAATCATTAGGGAGAAAGTTTTGGGAAAACTATTAGACTTAAAGTGATGGCCTGCAATCTGAAGACAGGACTGTAGAGACAGAGGCATTGGTTACAATATTCCAAAATTCTTTAGATCCTGAAAGGTTCTAGCAGATTGGAAAATTAATATGTTATTGTTCAAGAAAGAAGGGAGACAGAAAACTCGAAAATAAAGGCCAGTTAGCTTAACATTTGTTTTGGGGAAATTGCTATAATCCATTATTATAGAGTTTATATCGGGATGCCCGCATAACATGATTAGACAAGCTGACAGATTTTGTCAAAAGGAAATTGAGTTGGTCTAATTTATCAGAGGTTTTTGAGAAAGTAGTGTACAGACATTTCCGAAATGACTGCCAGACTACTCAGACCCCTTGGCATCAGGGTAGCCCACAAACCCACCAACACACTAACCAGCAGCTAATGAACTTAAAAGACGCTATACAGACAACAAACAAAACAAACGTCATCTACAAAATACCTTGCAAGAACTGTGACAAACACTACATTGGACAAACTGGCAGAAAGCTAGCCACCAGAATACATGAACATCAACTAGCCACAAAACGACATGACCCACTATCAGTCGTATCCTTACATACAGATGAGGAAGGACACCACTTTGATTGGGACAACACATCCAGCCTAGGACAAGCCAAACAGAGACACGCACGAGAATTCCTAGAAGCATGGCATTCCAACTGGAACTCCATCAACAAACACATTGATTTGGAGCCAATCTACCATCCCCTGAGAAAAAAACAGGAAATGACATCACCAACCCAAGGAAACCTAACCAGATAAATAGAAAGCAGGACATAACACCAGTGCTTCATTGGAGGCTCACTGATGATGTTACCTAGAATGGTGACGAAACATCTGGGAACAAACCGACAAGCTCAGTGAACCAGCTTACATCTGGAACACAATAAAGACCCACTCTCTTGTGGACCGAGAGGAGGAGAGTGCTGCCTTGGAGGTGAAAGGAGGACGTCGGGTTGGCTGTGCACCTTGCGACCAGTGGATCTTAATGCTGGCTTTGGCCTAACGCTGGTTCAGGGGAGCAGCCAACCTGCAACGATGGCTGCGGCAAGTGCTCGTGCCCCAGGTCAGGGGGTCCGGAACACTATCCGTGTTTCTGTAAAGAAGGTGGATGAAGGTGCACCCGTGGTCCGCACCTTCTTCGTGAAGAGGGTCCTGTTGGACTGTTGTGGGTTCGCTGCTGTGGACATTTACTGCCTGCAGGATTTCCCCAGAGGAGGTTTTTACGACGTGACCTTCAGGAGTTCCGAGCTTTGCGAGCGCTTCCTGGAGGTTTTCAAGGAGAAAGGAGGTGAGGACCCCCTCTCTGTATTGACCGCTGTCCCACTGTTTGTGATGCCAGCACAGAGGAGCCGTATGGTGACTGTACACATGTACAACCCGCATGTGCCAGCAGTTGATGTCCTGACCTTCCTCGGAAGGTATGTGAAGGTGGAAGGGGACCTAACTGACATCATGGACCCCTTTGGCATCTGGACGAGTAAGAGGCAGGTCAAGGTGACGCTGAAGATGGGCACAGACGGGAATGTCGCACACCCACCATCCAGCTTCGCGATCGGCGGGAGCAGGGGCTACCTGACCTATGCAGGGCAACCTAAAGTCTGCCATGCCTGTGGTAGGTCAGGTCACGTGGCGGCCGACTGCAAAGCCACCATCTGCAGGAACTGCAGGGAGGAGGGACACCTTGCAAAGGATTGCCCACGAGAGAGAAGCTGCAACCTTTGCGGGGAAGCGGACCACCTCTTCGGGCATGCCCGCGGCGGGGGACCACCTACGCCCAGGTCGCCGGCAGGGGCAATGCGGGGCCAGCCCCCCCCAGAGGAGAGGAAGGCACCAGGGCCCAGCAAGGACCCCACTAATGTGCAGGAGGGCCTGGCCGTGCAGGAGGGCCCAGCCCCGCAGGATGGGCCCGAGGCCAGCAAAGCGCCCCTGCAGGCTCTGATCCCCCCCCCCCCGACAACCCAGAGTCAATGGAGGCGGCGACAGGCGACCCAGGGGAGTGGACAACAGTCTGGAAAGCGAGGAGGAAGGTGCGTCGACAGGCCCAGGAACCGCAACCATCAGGCGGGAAGAGGCAGCTACAGGGGGGCTATAAGAGCTCCTCTGACGAGGAGGATTTGGAGAGGGCCCACCCGAAGCAGAAGTTAAAGGTTTCGAGGGGGAAGGAAAGCAGCACCCCGCTTCCAGGTGACGGGAGGCGTTCTGAGGCTCACTCCGACACACAGTCAAGTGCCGCTGGAGCACCGGAGGGACCCCCGGAACTTCCAGGCGGGAAGGAGGAAACAGCGCGTCCCCAGCCTGACCCGGAGCCGGACCCTCCTGCTTCCGCACACCTGACGGGGGGATGCCACCCGGAAGTCAGCAAGGACGGTTTCCTGAGCCCGGAGAGCGTCCAGCAGTTAGCCCGGGCAATGGGCATGAAGGGACAGATGGAGGGGCTGGACCTTGGACCTGGGGAGGGTACTGCTGTCACTGCCCACAATGGGGGTACGAGTTGCGAGCATTAATGTGCGCAGCGTCAAGTCAACCGCGAGATGTGTGTCCACGTTGGCCTACCTGACCACCATCAAGGCGGACCTCCTGTTTCTTCAGGAGTGCGGGATACCGCACTTCGGCAGGTACGGGAAATGGTCCGGCGCCTGGACCTGTGGGCCTTCGATCTGGTCGGGGGGTAACGACGGTCGCTCCTCGGGCCTGGCTATTCTGCTGCGGGGGCGCGACTTCACCATCTCTCAAGTTCAGGAGTTGGTGGGGGGGGCGCCTCCTAGTGGCTGACATCACCTACAGAAATGCTCCCCTAAGGCTGATCAACGTGTACGCCCCAGCGGTACGGAGTGAGCAGTTGTCCGTCCTGCAGCGGCTTCCACCCCTGCTGGCTACGTCCAGGCCGGTCATCCTAGGCGGAGACTTCAACTGCATCATTGATGCAGATGGAAGATCCGGCGTGGGGACAGCGGGTGGGGGGAGTCAACTGGACGTCACGTCCAGATTCCTGATGGGCACGGTGAAGGACGCCAAGCTGCTCGACGTCTTCAGCACCCCTGCAGACGGAGCGCAGCAGAGGTACACCTGGTCGCGGCCAGACGGGTCTATCCGCTCAAGAATAGACTTCCTGTTTGTGTCACGGGCGTTCTCGGTCAGGTCCACCGGCGTCGAGCCGGTGTTCTTCTCTGACCACTGCCTCCTGCAGGTCGACTGTCACTTACAGGACGACCACTGGCTGGCAAGGGGACGTGGAAGCTCAACACGACTCTGTTGACCCCAGAGAACGTCGAGGAGCTTAAGAGGGAGTACGCCGGATGGAGAACCGTGAAACCCCTCTTTGAGTCTCCAGGCGACTGGTGGGAGACGGTGAAGGAGAACATCAAAAGGTTCTTTGTCCTCAAGGGTGTTCAGAAGGCAAGAGAGAGGCGGGGAAAGCTGTTGCGACTACAGAAAAGGGTGTAGAACCTGCTCCTCCTGCAGTTGATGGGGGTCAATGTCACGGAGGACCTCCGCGAGGTGAGGGGCCAGCAAGCCTCGCTCTTCGCCGCGGAGGCCTCCAGGATAATCTTCCGGTCCAGGGTCTGCTCCGTGGAGCAGGACGAGACGTGCTCGCGTTTCTTCTTTCAGAAGGCGCACAAAGAGAGCTCTGTGCTTAGCCGGCTGAAGGAGGACGACGGGTCGGTGACGTCGTCGCGGCCCGACATTTTGAGGATCAGCAGATCCTTCTATGCCGGACTGTACGACACGAAGCCCATGGACAGCACGGCCTCCGAGTTGTTCTTGTCGTCTATCACGGAGGTCTTAGACGACGGCACGAGGGAGTGGCTGGACCGGCCGATATCCCTGGACGAGCTGGCCAGAGCCCTCAAGTCCTTGCAGAGGAATAGGACTCCCGGAAGCGACGGCTTACCGGTCGAGCTGTATTCCGCTCTGTGGGGCCTGGTCGGCCAGGACCTGCTGGAGGTGTACGACAGTGCGCTTCGGGCAGGGGAAATGTGCAAGTCCATGAGGAAGGGCATCATCACCCTCATTTACAAGAGGAAGGGGGAGAGGGAAGAAATTAAGAATTGGCGTCCCATTTCACTTTTGAACGTGGACTACAAAATCCTGGCCAAGGTCATTGCTAACCGGGTCAGGTCTGTCCTGGAGTCAGTGATTCACCCTGACCAAACCTGTGCTGTGCCGGGCAGGATGATCGCTGAGAGCCTCGCGCTCATCAGGGATACGATCGCCTACGTACAGGACAGGCGGGTGGACACTTGCCTCATCGGCCTGGACCAGGAGAAGGCCTTCGACAGGGTCTCTCATGCTTACATGAGGGACGTCCTCTCCAAATTGGGGTTCGGGGAGGGCATCCGCAATTGGATCCTGGCTGCTCTACGCCAACATCGTTAGCGCAGTCTCGATCAACGGCTGGGAATCAGACAGTTTTCCTGTTAGATCTGGAGTCAGGCAGGGCTGCCTGCTCTCTCCTGCCTTGTTCGTGTGCTGTGTGGAGCCCTTTGCCGCCTCCATCAGGAAGGACGTGAGCCTGAAGGGCGTGACTATCCCAGGCAGCGGAGACCTTCAGGTCAAGACCTCCCTGTACATGGACGACGTCGCCATCTTCTGCACTGATCGTCGGTCGGTGAGTAGGCTGTTGGACATCTGCGGCCAGTTTGAACTGGCCTCGGGTGCCAAAGTCAATAGGGGTAAGAGTGAGGTCATGTTCTTCGGGAACTGGGACGACCGCTCCTTCATCCCCTTCACCGTCAGGACAGACTACCTGAAGGTGCTGGGTGTTTGGTTTGGTGGAGCTGGGGCATGCACTAAGACTTGGGAGGAGCGTATCGCCAAATTGAAGCAGAAGCTGGGCAGGTGGACGCTCCGGTCCCTCTCCATCGCGGATAAGAACCTGGTTGTCAGGTGCGAGGGGCTTTCGGTACTGTTGTATGTGGCGCAGGCCTGGCCTATTCCCTGGACCTGCGCCGCTGCAGTCACCCGGGCCATCTTCCACTTCATTTGCGGGTCGAGGATGGACCAGGTCCGCAGAGACATCATGTACAAAGACCTGGGAAATGGGGGAAAGGGCGTACCGAACGCCACCCTCGCCCTGACGGCTACCTTTGAGTGCAGCTGCATCAAGCTGTGCGTAGATCCTCAGTACGCAAACACCAAGTGTCACTACTTACTGAGGCTCTACCTGTCCCCGGTGTTGCGAAGGATGGGCCTGGCTTCCTTGCCGCGGAACGCTCCGAGTAGTTGGACCGTTCCGTACCACCTGTCCTTCGTGGAGAAATTTTTGAAAGGAAACACCTTTGACCACAAGGCCGTCAGGCAGTGGTCAGCACGTAGTATCCTCGAGACCCTTCGGGAAAAGGAGAGGGTGGATCCCGTCGTGTGGTTCCCCACGCAGACTGCCAAAGTCGTTTGGCAGAATGCCTCATCGCCAGAACTTTTAAACAAGCACAAGGACATTGCTTGGCTGGCGGTGAGAGGGGCTCTGCCAGTGAGATCCTTTATGCATGCCCGGAATCTCTGCACCACCGCACGCTGCCCTTGAGGTGGCTGCGGGTGGGACGAGACTGTCGATCACCTCCTTCTGGAGTGTGCCTATGCACAGGAGGTCTGGAGGGGGATGCAGTGGTATTTGTCGAGGTTCGTCCCGAGCAGCTTCGTGACGCGGGACTCCGTGCTGTACGGGCTGTTTCTGGGGACGCACACCGAGACCAACATCAACTGCGCCTGGAGGACCATCAATGTGGTGAAAGACGCTCTTTGGTCTGCCCGCAACTTGCTGGTCTGCCAGCTGAAAGAACTGACCCCGACTGAGTGTTGCAGACTGGCGCACTCCAAGGTCCAGGACTACGTGCTGAGGGATGCGCTAAAGCTTGGGCCAGCCGCCGCCAAGGCGCGGTGGGGAAAGACCACCGTATGAGCCCCCTCATCCAGAAAAGGGAAAAGAACCCTATCTGGTAACTGGGCCCAGCTGGCGCCTTCCCCAACTGGTCAGGGGGCCAACTGGGACTGTGCGGGGTGACGACTGCCGGGGCGGTTTCTTTGCTTTGTTTTTTTTACCTCTGTTTTGTTTTTTTTTCCTTTAGTTGGTGTACGTACCCCCGGGTAACCCGGAGCGGCTTGCATGACTGGGTAGGTGTATAAATGTTTTATTTTTTGTACATTCTATGAATAAAGTATATTTTTTCAAATAAAAAAAAGGTGACGAAACATCTGGGAACAAACCGGCAAGCTCAGTGAACCAGCTTACATCTGGAACACAAAGACCCACTCTCTTGTGGACCAAGAGGAGGACAGTGCCGTCTTGGAGGTGAAAGGAGGACGTCGGGTTGGCTGTGCACCTTGCGACCAGTGGATCTTAATGCTGGCTTCGGCCTAACGCTGGTTCAGGGGAGCAGCCAACCTGCAACGATGGCTGCGGCAAGTGCTCGTGCCCCAGGTCAGGGGGTCCGGAACACCATCCGTGTTTCTGTAAAGAAGGTGGATGAAGGTGCACCTGTGGACCGCACCTTCTTCGTGAAGAGGGTCCTGTTGGACTGTTGTGGGTTCGCTGCTGCGGACATTTACTGCCTGCAGGATTTCCCCGGAGGAGGTTTTTACGACGTGACCTTCAGGAGTGCCAAGCTTTGCGAGCGCTTCCTGGAGGTTTTCAAGGAGAAAGGAGGTGAGGGCCCCCTCTCTGTATTGACAGCTGTCCCGCTGTTTGTGATGCCAGCGCAGAGGAGCCGTATGGTGACTGTACATCTGTACAACCCACATGTGCCAGCAGTTGATGTCCTGACCTTCCTCGGAAGGTATGTGAAGGTGGAAGGGGACCGAACTGACATCGTGGACCCCTTTGGCATCTGGACGAGTAAGAGGCAGGTCAAGGTGACACTGAGGATGGGCGCCGACGGGAATGTCGTACACCCACCGTCCAGCTTCACGATTGGCGGGAGCAGGGGCTACCTGACTTATGCAGGGCAACCTAAAGTCTGCCATGCCTGTGGTAGGTCAGGTCACGTGGCGGCCGACTGCAAAGCCACCATCTGCAGGGAGGAGGGACACCTTGCAAAGGATTGCCCATGAGAGAAAAGCTGCAACCTTTGCGGGGAAGCGGGCCACCTCTATAGGGCATGCCCGCGGCGGGGGACCACCTACGCCCAGGTCGCCGGCAGGGGCAATGTGGGGCCAGCCCCCCCGGAGGAGAGGAAGGCACCAGGGCCCAGCAAGGACCCCACTAATGTGCAGGAGGGCCAGGCCGTGCAGGAGGGCCCAGCCCCGCAGGATGGGCCCGAGGCCAGCAAAGCACCCCTGCAGGCTCCGATTTCCCCCCCCCCGACAACCCGGAGTCGATGGAGGCGGCGACAGGCGACCCAGGGGAGTGGACGACGGTCCGGGAAGTGAGGAGGAAGGTGCGTCGACAGGCCCAGGAATCGCAACCATCAGGCGGGAAGAGGCAGCTACAGGGTGGCTATAAGAGCTCCTCTGACGAGGGGGATTCGGAGAGGGCCCGCCTGAAGCAGAAGTTAAAGATCTCGAGTGGGAAGGAAAGCAGCACCCGGCTTCCAGGTGACGGGAGGCGTCCTGAGGCTCCCTCCGACACCCAGTCAAGTGCCGCTGGGGCACTGGAGGGCCCCCCGGAACTTCCAGGCGGGAAGGAGGAAACAGCGCGTCCCCAGCCTGACCCAGAGCCGGACCCTCCTGCCTCCACACCCCTGTCGGGGGGATGCCACCCGGAAGGCAGCACGGACGGTTTCCTGAGCCCAGAGAGCGTCCAGCGGTTAGCCCGGGCAATGGGCATGAAGGGACAGATGGAGGGGCTGGACCTTGGACCTGGGGAGGGTACTGCGGTCACTGCCCACAATAGGGGTACGAGTTGCGAGCATTAATGTGCGCAGTGTCAAGTCCACCACAAGATGTGTATCCACGTTGGCCTACGTGACCACCATTAAGGCAGACCACCTGTTTCTGCAGGAGTGCGGGATACCGCACCTCGGCAGATACGGGAAATGGTCCGGCGCCTGGACCTGTGGGCCTTCGATCTGGTCGGGGGCGGGTAACGACTGTCGCTCCTTGGGCCTGGCTATTCTGCTGCGGGGGCACGACTTCACCCATCTCTCAAGTTCAGGAGGTGGTGGGGGGGGGGGGGGTGGGCGCCTCCTAGTGGCTGACGTCACCTAGAGGAACGCTCCCCTGAGGCTGATCAACGTGTACGCCCCAGCAGTACGGAATGAGCAGTTGGCCGTCCTGCAGCGGCTTCCACCCCTGCTGGTTACGTCCAGGCCGGTCATCCTAGGCGGAGACTTCAACTGCATCATCCATGCAGATGGAAGATCCGGCGTGGGGACAGCGGGTTGGGGGAGTCAACTGGACGTCACGTCCAGATTCCTGATGGGCACGGTGAAGGACGCCAAGCTGCTCGACGTCTTCAGCACCCCTGCAGATGGAGTGCAGCGGAGGTACACCTGGTCGCGGCCAGACGGGTCTATTCGCTCAAGGATAGACTTCCTGTTTGTGTCACGGGCGTTCTCGGTCAGGTCCACTGGCGTCGAGCCGGTGTTCTTCTCTGACCACTGCCTCCTGCTGGCCGACTGTCACTTACAGGACGACCAGCTGGCCGGCAAGGGGACGTGGAAGCTCAACACGATTCTGTTGACCCCAGAGAACGTTGAGGAGCTTAAGAGGGAGTACGCCGGTTGGAGAACCGTGAAACCCCTCTTTGAGTCTCCGGGCGACTGGTGGGAGACAGTGAAGGAGAACATCAAGAGGTTCTTTGTCCTCAAGGGTGTTCGGAAGGCGAGAGAGAGGCAGAGAAAGCTGTCGCGACTCCAGAAAAGGGTGCAGAACCTGCTCCTTCTGCAGTTGATGGGGGTCAATGTTACGGAGGACCTCCGCGAGGTGTGGGGCCAGCAAGCCTCGCTCTTCGCCGCGGAGGCCTCCAGAACAATCTTCTGGTCCAGGGTCCGCTCCGTGGAGCAGGACGAGACGTGCTCGCGTTTCTTCTTTCAGAAGGTGCACAAAGAGAGCTCTGTGCTTAGCCGGCGGAAGGAAGACGACAGCTCGGTGACGTCGTCTCGGCCCGACATTTTGAGGATCAGCAGATCCTTCTATGCCGGACTGTACGACACGAAGCCCACGGACAGCACGGCCTCCGAGTCGTTCCTGTCGTTTATCACGGAGGTCTTAGACGACGGCACGAGGGAGTGGCTGGACCGGCCGATATCCCTGGACGAGCTGACCCAGAGCCCTCAAGTCCTTTGGAGAGGAATAAGACTCCTGGGAGCGACGGCTTACCAGTCGAGCTGTATTCCGCTCTGTGGGACCTGGTCGGCCAGGACCTGCTGGAGGTGTATGATAGTGCGCTTCGGGCAGGGGAAATGTGCAAGTCCATGAGGAAGGGCATCATCACCCTCATTTACAAGAGGAAGGGGGAGAGGGAAGAAATTAAGAATTGGCGTCCCATTTTACTATTGAATGTGGACTACAATATCTTGGCCAAGGTCATAGCCAACCGAGTCAGGTCTGTCCTGGAGTCGGTGATTCACCCTGACCAAACCTATGCTGTGCCGGGCAGCAAGATCGCTGAGAGCCTCGTGCTCATCAGGGATATGATCGCCTACGTGCAGGACTGGCAGGTGGACACCTGCCTCATCAGCCTGGACCAGGAGAAGGCCTTCGACAGGGTCTCTCATGCTTACATGAGGGACGTCCTCTCCAAATTGGGGTTCGGGGAGGGCATCCGCAATTGGATCCGGCTGCTCTTCACCAACATCATTAGCGCAGTCTCGATCAACGGGTGGGAATTGGACAGTTTTCCCGTCAGATCTGGAGTCAGGTAGGGCTGCCAGCTCTCTCCTGCCTTGTTCGTGTGCTGTGTGGAGCCCTTCGCCGCATTCATCAGGAAGGACGTGAGCCTGAAGGGCGTGACTATCCCAGGCAGCGGAGACCTTCAGGTCAAGACCTCCCTGTACATGGACGACGTCGCCATCTTCTGCACTGATCGTCGGTCGGTGAGTAGGCTGTTGGACATCTGCGGCCAGTTTGAACTGGCCTCGGGTGCCAAAGTCAATAGGGGTAAGAGTGAGGTCATGTTCTTCGGGAACTGGGACGACCGCTCCTTCATCCCCTTCACCGTCAGGACAGACTACCTGAAGGTGCTGGGTGTTTGGTTTGGTGGAGCTGGGGCGTGCACTAAGACTTGGGAGGAGCGTATCACCAAACTGAAGCTGGGCAGGTGGACGCTCCGGTCCCCCTCCATCGCGGGTAAGAACCTGGTTGTCAGGTGCGAGGGGCTTTCGGTACTGTTGTATATGGCACAGGCCTGGCCTATTCCCTGGACCTGCGCCGCTGCGGTCACCCGGGCCATCTTCCACTTCATTTGGGGGTTGAGGATGGACCGGGTCCGCAGGGACACCATGTACAAAGACCTGGAAAATGGGGGAAAGGGCGTACCGAACGCCACCCTCGCCCTGACGGCTATCTTTGTGTGCAGCTGCATCAAGCTGTGCGTAGATCCTCAGTACGCAAACACCAAGTGTCACTACTTACTGAGGCTCTACCTGTCCCCGGTGTTGCGAAGGATGGGCCTGGCCTCGTTGCCGTGGAACGCTCCGAGTAGTTGGACCGTCCCGTACCACCTGTCCTTCGTTGAGAAAGTTTTTAAGGGAAACACCTTTAACCACAAGGCCGTCAGGCAGTGGTCAGCACGTAGTATCCTCGAGACCCTTCGGGAAAAGGAGAGGGTGGATCCCATCGTGTGGTTTCCCACGCAGACTGCCAAAGTCGTTTGGCAGAATGCCTCATTGCCAGAACTTTCAAACAAGCACAAGGACATTGCTTGGCTGGTGGTGAGAGGGGCTCTGCCGGTGAGATCTTTTATGCATGCCCGGAATATCTGCGCCACCGCACGCTGCCCTCGAGGCAGCTGCGGGGGGGATGAGTCTGTCGATCACTTCCTTCTGGAGTGTGCCTATGCGCAGGAGGTCTGGAGGAGGATGCAGTGGTATTTGTCGAGGTTCGTCCCGAGCAGCTCCGTGACGCGGGACTCCGTGCTTTACGGGCTGTTTCCCGGGATGCACACCGAGACCAACATCAACTGCGCCTGGAGGACCATCAATGCGGTGAAAGACGCACTTTGGTCTGCCCGCAACTTGCTGGTCTGCCAGCTGAAAGAACTGACCCCGACTGAGTGTTGCAGACTGGCGCACTCCAAGGTCCAGGACTACGTGCTGAGGGATGCGCTAAAGCTTGGGGCAGCCGCCGCCAAGGTGCAGTGGGGAAAGACCACGGTATGAAACCCCTCGTCCAGAATAGAAAAAAGGGCCCTATCTGGTAACTGGGCCCAGCTGGCGCCTTCCCCAACGAGTCAGGGGGCCAACTGGGACTGTGCGGGGTGACGACTGCCGGGGTATTTTCTTTGCTTTGCTTTTGTTTTTTTCTTTGTTTTTTTCCTTTAGTTGGTGTACGTACCCCCTGGGTAACCCGGAGCGGCTTGCATGACTGGGTAGGTGTATAAATATGTTTTATTTTTTGCACATCTTATGAATAAAGTATATTTTTTTCAAATAAAAAAAAGTGACGAAATGTCTGAAAACTAACCTTCCAGCTCAGCGAGCAAACTCACATCCAGAACTTCAACCTGAGCTACAAATCTTCTCAAAACTCGCTAGTAGTGTACAGAGTAGATAAAGGAGAACTTTTATATAGATAACTTTGTAGATGTGGTGCACTTGGGATTTCCAAAAGGCTTTTGATAAGGTGCCACGTCAAAGATTACAATACAAAATAAGTGCTTTGGTGTAAGGGGCCATTCTAGCATGGATAAAGGATTAGTTAGTGAATAGGAAGCAAAAAGTAGGGATAAGTAGGTCTTTACCAGTTTGGAAAGCTGCAACCAGTGGAGGGCATCTATTATTTACAATCTGTACCAATGATTTGCATGTGAAGTCTAAAGGTGTTCTCTTTCAAGAAGGACCAGGAGGCTGAAATGTTAAAGAACAGGAGCTTTATACATGTGTTCATTCTGTGGGCAGCAAGGTTAGACGAAGCTGTTACCACCAAAATGACCAAGAACATCATGATGTAATATGATCTGACTCTTAAAGTGACCATCCACCATACTTATACAAATACACAATATCCCTCCCCCTTTACATCAGATGTTTCTGCAACAGAAAGATTCACAATATTATAATCATTACAACAGTCAGCAGGTAAGATGTCGACTCCTGTGTGGTTGTTGGCGCACATCAGGCAACTTTATTTTTCCTGAAATCTACAATTTAACCTCAAATGTTTAGGTGTACTAGGTGTCTTTGTCTTTTCCTGAGATGACTGAATGTTCTGAAGTTCGCACAACGTTGTGATATTCTCCCTTGTGATACTGTCTCTGTCAGACGCTCCAGTTATTGTTCTATCCTCCAGTACATTGAGTCTCTGCTTGGCTGTTATTTGTAGATCTTCAATTAATGTTGTCCCTGGTACATTCCTTCAGGTTGCTAGGAATACTCCATGCTTCATTGTGTATCGTCTGTACAGTGTAAGGAAATTGGTTCAGTGTTGATGGCTGGTACCCACTTCTCACCAGTGGTGTACTTCCTCATGACTTTTTTTGGAAAATATAGTTTGGCCTTATTCTATTATTGAAAGATATGATTCTGTTGTTTCCTGTCAACAAAGGTTTCAGCAAATCAGACACTGTGTGCAGTGATGTTTTAGTGTGAACAATGCAGAAGTTTGAGTTGTTGACTGGGTTGTATTCTTATATGTTAACAAAAATTGGCTCAGTCTTTTGGATAGTGATCCTTGTTTTCAAGTTAACTTTTAAGGAATGTTTCATTGTCTGAACAGACCTTTCTGCCAAACCATTTATGGCTGAATGATAAAGAGCTGATTAGATACATTGAATTCTATTCTGCTTTGAATGGTCCATAAACTCTTCTGATATAAACTGTGGACTATTACCGGCAACAAGTTGTTCCAGTTAACCAAATCTTATAAAGATCTTCCCCCAGTTTTTCTCCGAAGATGTTGTCTTGATGGTAACTTCAGGCTATTAAGTATGTGCATCAACCACTCTGAAAAGACGTTCATCCTTCAAAAGATCCTGTGTAGTCAATATGGATTCTTCGCCATGGCTTTTCTGGTCAATCCCATGGGTTTAATGGTGCCAACAGAGTAGGTTGCAAACTCTTACATAATCCCACCTTCTCAATTTCAGTCGAGCTCTGACCACCAAAAATAGCTTCTGGATCTCTATTTCATTCTCACATGCCACAGTGATCTTTGTTTTAACCTTATTTGTTTTAAGACTCATTTCATTAGCTGTGGTGGTATAATAACCCTCATTTCCCTTCGGAGACATCTTGCTTGGATGGATAGTTCTAGCTCCCATGTGTCATTTGGCTTCAGTTCTGCGATTGGTCTTGTGATCTTTCCTTGAAGCACAACGTCCATCACTTTTAATAGTAGTGGATCATTTTTAGCATACACTTAACCTGTAGTGCCATTAACTGAGTGTTCTCTACTTTTGTGAATTCGGACATATCCAAATCAGGATTATTTGTGGTCAACTCATTTGGTAAAGGTAATCTTTAGAGCCCATTAAAATTCCGTGTAAATTAGATTGCTGATTCTTAACTGCATAAATGTGGGGTGATAGCTACAGTACCACCTCCGCATATGGATTGCTGCTGGAGAAAATATCACTGTATGAAGCCCAAATATTGTGGTCTGTTAGTAGAGTAAATTCCTATCCATACAGGTATTTGTGGAGTCGTGTAATGCCAAAAAATAATTTGTAGAGCTTCTTTCCTTATCCGGGCATTGTTCATTTGTGCTTCAACAATCTTGATGCAATTGCTTCTCTTCATTTTTGGGTAGTAAGTTAGAAGCAACCACCCCATTCGATATGGTGATGTATCACATGCTAGGTATAATGGTCAACTTTAGGTCAAATGGGTCAGAACCTGTGACTTTAACAAAGCCTATTTGGCTTGTATAAAGGCTTTTTTACATTGACTTTTCCATTTCCAATTCTTATTTTGGCGAAATAAACTGTTAATTGGTTTAAGACTGGCAGCAAGATTTGGGACAAACCTTTCATAGTAATGTAGCAGGTCCAGGAAATGTGAGTAATTGATATACAATTTTAGATGATGATGCCTTACTTTTGGCTTTTACTTAAAGGTAACTTGTATAACATCCATGACTTGAACAAAATATTCAATGGAAAATGTATGAAATTTACATTTTGTTTTTCTCAGTCTTAGGCAGGACAGAGTAGCATCGAAATTGTGGAGATGCTGTTTTTTGTTTCCAAAATATCCTTTCAATCTTGAAAGTCCTGTCAATCCACTTAAAATCTGATCCATAGCATATTGAAATAAAACAGGTACAAATCTGATTCCAAATGGAAGTCTCCTGTATTTTATGTTACAAGCCTCAAGTATTTCTGTACACACAGGATATACATTCATTTGGAGATAGGTTTTACCAGGATCAATTTTACTGAAAAGCTGACCTCTGGCTAGTACAGCAAATAGGTAATCAATAAAAGACAAAGGATATAGCTTAACATACCATATAAATAAACCATGAGAATTTTGGTACTACCGATTTTTAAAATCCACAAATTCCTGACACTGCCTTTTTTTTCGAGACTACACCCTAAACTAAAAACATTTCTCTCCATGTAGGGTACTCATTGCGGTGTTCCTTCAGGGTGGAATATATAGTGAACTTCTGCACTGCTCAGCTCTTCCCCAGGGCTGAATTTTTTTTTTCTTTGCTCCCTGTACTTGCTTTGGTGCAGCAATAATGTCTTTTGATGTATTGTTATTGAAATACCTCTGAGATTTATAGTGACGGCCATGATTCGATTTATTTTTAATGTGACAAACCAGTGGCGTCATCCTGGGGATCTAAGAAGTGTTTTCATAGAATCCCTACAGTGTGGATTCAGGCCCTTCGGCCCATCCAAACCCATTCCCCTGTAACCCACCTAAGCTAAACATCCCTGAACACTACGGGAAATTTAGCACGGCCAGTCCACGTAACCTGCACATCTTTGGACCGTGGGAGGAAACCGGAGCACCTGAAGGAAACCCGTGCAGACACGGGGAGAATGTGCAAACTCCACATAGACAATCACCTGAGGGTGGGATCAAACCCAGGTCCCTGGCGCTGTGAGGTGACAGTGCTAACCACTGAGCCACGATGCCACTTCAATACTCATTGCCAGTTTCTTAGTGTTATATTTCAAAAAGAATCAGGAGGCAAAAGTTTCAAACAGCAGGATCTTTATTAAGAGATAGTAGGAACTACAGATGCTGGAGAATCCGAGATAACAATGTGTAGAGCTGGATGAACACAGCAGGCCAAGCAGCATCATAGAAGCAGGAAAACTGATGTTTCGGGTCTAGATCCTTCATCAGAAAGAGGGTCTCGGCCCGAAACGTCAACCTTCCTGCTCCTTTGATGCTGCTTGGCCTGCTGTGTTCATCCAGCTCTACACCTTGCTAAGTGAGAGGTTATCCATTTTGGTCAGAGAACAGAAATTCAACTAATTATTGAAAGGGCCCTCCTATTACTGAAGGATGGCTCAGTGGTTAGCACTGATGCTTCGCAGCGCCAAAGGCCCAATTTGAATCCACCCTCAGGCAACTCTGTCTGGAGTTTGCACATTCTCCCTGTGTCTGTGTGGTTTCCTCTGGGTGCTCCAATTTCCTGCCCTTTTCCCATCACCTGATTGATCAAGGATTTATCTATCTCCTCTGTAAATTTACATAAGGACACTGTCTCCACAGTTCTGTGGGGGAAGGAATTCCAAAGACTTACAACTTTCCAAGAAGAAAATCCTTTTCATCTCAGTCTTAAAATGGTTTCGCTTTATTCTGAAACTATGCACTCCGATCCCAGATTTCCCAACAAGGGAAACATCCTCTCAGCATTTACCCTGTCAGGCCCTTTAAGAATCCTCCATGTTTCAAATGAGATCACCTCATTTTTCTAAACTCCAGTGAGTAGAGTCCTAACCTGTTTAGCCTTTGCTGATAAGACAGTCCCTCCATACCAGGGATCATGTTCATGAACCTTCTTTGAATTGCCTCCGGTGAAAGACTGCTATTAGTAAATGGGACTCTAGACATGATCTCACCAGCACCTTGTACAGATACAGTAAGACTTATATTCTTATATTTCAACAACACCTTGAAATAAGGGCCAACATTCCATTAGCCTTCCTGCTGCACCTGTGTCCTAACTTTCTGTGTTCCATGCACAAGTACTCAAGTCCCTTTGTGTTGCGGCTTTCTGCAGTTTTTCTCCATCAAAATAATATTTCATTCTTTGTTCTCTCTTCCAAAATGAACTTCACATTTTATCACATTATTGTCCATTTGCCAGCCTTTTGCCCGTTTGTCAATATCCCTCTTCCAATCTGCTTATTCATGTATTTTTGTGTTAATTGTAAATTTGGCTATGGCACATTTGCTTACTTCCTCCAAGTCATAAATATTTACTGTAAAAACAGTTCAGGTGCCAGCACATAACTAGTGAGCTTTCACCAGGATTAAAGTCATAGAATTATACATCTTAGAAACACATCCTTCAGTCTAACTAGTCCATGCTCTAAACTAGTCCTTCTTGCCTGCATTTGGCCCATATCCCTCCAAACCTTTTCTATTTGTGTACTTATCCAAATGTCTTTAAATGTTGCAGCTGTACTTGTATCTCCCACTTCCCCTGATAGTTCATTCCACACACAAACTTCTCTGTGTAAAAGAAGTTGCCACTTAGGTCCTCTTTAAAACTTTCTCCTCCCACCCTAAAAATATGGCCTCTAGTTTTGAACTTCCCCACCCTTAGGGAAAAGACCCTTCCTATTTACCTCATCTATGCTCTTAATGATTTTATGCTCAAAAAGGTCACCCCTCGACCTCCTAGCTACAGTTTAAAAAAAGGCCCAAGCAATTTTTATAACTCAAACCATCCATTCCAGTAAATCTTTTCTGAGCCCTCTCCAATGTAATAATATCCTTCCATAGCAGGGAAACCAGGACTGCTTGGGCTGACAAATGGCAAGTAACATTTGTGCCACACAAATGCCAGGCAATGACTGTCTCCAGTAAGAGACAATCAAATGACCATCCTTTGACATTCATAGAATCCCCACAGTGTGGAATCAGGCCATTGGACCCAACAAGTCCACACTGACCCTCTGAAGAGCATCCCACCTAAAACTATTGCCTACCTTTTTGCTGTAACTCTGCATTTCCAGGCTAACACACCTAAGCTAACATCCTTGATCACTAAAGGGCATTTTAGCATGGCCAATTCACCCAGCCTGCATATCTTTAGCCTGTGAAAGGAAATCAGGCATCCAACATAAACCAATGTAGACATGGGGAGAATGTACAAATTCCAAACAGACAGTCACCCAAGAGTGGAGTTGAACTTGGGTCCTTGATGCTGTGAGGCAGCAGTGCCAACCACTGTGTCACCATGCGACCCAGTGGTGTTACCATCACAGAATCCCCCACTATCAACATCCTTGTGACCCTTCACTTAAATGCCTTGAAATGACAGTATTTTTCCTTCGATAAAGGGCCCAAAACTGTTCACAGTATTCTCGCTGTGGTCTGATTAACTTCTTCTACAGTTACAGCAAAATATTTTTATGCCATTCCCTTCAAATTAAAGGCCAACATTGCATTTGTTTTCCTTATTACCTGCAGAACTTGGATGCTAGCTTATGAATTATGCACAAAGTCTTCCAAATCCCTGTGTTGTAGCTTTCTGTCATTTCTTTTCCAATTAAATAACATTTAGCTCCTCTCTTCTTCCTGCCAAAGTACACAGCCTCTCAATTTTTCACACCTGATTCTATCAGAAGAGTCTGTGCCCAATTTCTTTACCTGTCTACAGCCCTGTGCAGACTCTATCATCCTGTTTACTTGGTTTCTCAACTAATTGTATTACCTCCAAACTTGGCTGTAATAAATTCACTTTTCTCAGCCAGTTTTATATAAGTAATAGTGGCCCCTGTACTAATTCCCCACGGCGTTATAGTTATAGATTGCCATCGTGAAAATGTCTCCTTTACCTAGCTCTCTCTTCTATTTGTTAGCTAGTCCTGTATACAGACTATACACAGGTTCCCCAACACCGTGGGCTTTTCAGCAGCCTAAGGTGAGGTATCTTACTGAACACAGTCTGAAAATTCAAATACGTACATTATATAAGAGTTTGTGTACCAGTTCTCTGAATGAACAATTCACTCAGTACCATTTTCCTATCTTCTCCGTATAACCATGCAAGCCCTTTGTTGTTACTATGAGTGATCCTCACTCCCTCGCTATCCCATTCTTAAAGACTGCTACCAGTGTCCAAACTAAGGTCTGTATGCTGCTTGCTGTCGTCATATCAGCACTGTCCTAACAACTGGTTATTGGATGGGTTGCATTCTTCGGATCAGGAGTACTTTCGGTTGTGGTCAGCTTTACCAGTGATGCTCCTCCATTCAGGAAATATTGCTGGTGTTTATACCATTTAGTAGTTAACCAAAGAAATAATGTACATTAATTAAAAAAAAACACACATGAATGATCATTTTACTAAAATATCTGAGAATACTGAAGCTAAATAGATTATGTCTGAAAAATTACTTCTAACTGAAGACTGGAGTTGGGATCTGTATAGTACAAGGTAAGTATGGAATTTCAGCAGTTCTCAGATGGGTGATAAAACATAACCTTGAATATATTTAGGAAACAATATGATGCTCCAAAAACATAATGCTGCAGAAACTTCAGGCCATCTCTGGAGGAGTAAACTGAAAGCCGAAAGAATCGCAAAATATAATGGACAAATGAGCAGGCTGCTACCAAACCAAAGACCAATTCTTCCCTGATTTTCCTGCCAATTATCCGCCCTCTCCCTTTGATGAAGTAGCTGCTGATAATTTTTTCCAAGAGGCTGCACTTTAATAAACACAATTCTGCATGGCTACTGCCAATAGATTGCTCAAATATAATTAATCCTCATTGAAGTTCAGAAGTTGCAGGCAGCAATCAAGTCAATTTATTCCCTCCCAAGACTTGGGCCAGTACAAGTACCCAACATCCCTCTCACCCCAAGCTAACTTTATATATATAAAAAAAAGAGCCTGAACCAAAGATCCTGGATTGGAGGCTGTTGATGTATAACTAAAGCAGTCTTTTAATTAAGATAGAATTTAAGAATTACAGCATATTTGGATACTTAAGACTGGAACAACCACAGGATTAAGAATTATTAATATGCAATTTACATTAAGTATCTATAATTCTAGATCAATCACCTTCATTGGTCAAAGCTAGCTGGAATGGAATTCAGAAAAACCAAATCTAGGCTCCAGAATTCCTCCACAAGGATATATGAAGACCATGTTTGAAAATATGTTTGCTCAGACAATATTACAAATAAAGAATGGAATTCTGCCTGCAAGAGGTTATGTTAAGCCCAAGCTTCTCGCTGTCTCAAACAACATCAGTTGGAAGACAATATACTCCTGCAATAGTATAAAGTCAGTCCTTAATACTAACTGTACATACAGAAACAAGATATATTATGCATCCTGTTGCAGCTCAGAGAGAGCTAACCATCTCTTTGCATGATTCAGCTATTGACTTCAGATCTGTTAAAAAGTCGTCTTTCAAGGATTCCTCATAGTCTTTTGTAGCTCCTTTTTGATAATCCACAAGGTAGTTCTGAACAAAGAAAGAAAATCACTTCAGTCCAGATCAAAATCAACACCGAGAAAAAAATGTAATTCAGTATCTAACCCCAGGTGAATAATGTATGGAATATAATGAAAATTTAAATATCTGTGCAATGGAAAGGAGAAACACAGGAACTAAAGAAAATAAATCAACAGGGTGATATTAACTGGAACACAATCACAACCCACCTCTGCCTTGCCATGACAACCCAAAACAATTTGTATGCAGCAAGGAAAATTATATGCATAAAGGTGGAAATGGGCCCAAAGTCAAAGCCTAGTGCAGGATTAGTTAAAGAAGCTGTGCAGGGGCTGATAGACCACAAAGTATTGTCAAATTTCTTTGGCCTATCAATAATTGGTTTATAAAAAAAGATTTGCTGAACACTGTAGTGCAGGTCCCAGGAAGATCAGTGAACAAGTCTCATAAATCCTGTTTCTGGAGTCCTTTAAGCAGACCTTAGACCTTCCATAACGTGCAGCCGGGTGTTATTCATAGTATTACAGAATTTTGCTTAGAATGATGGCTACCTAGTGCTTCTGGATGACTGGTGCCCAGGTTTACACCAACTTGAAAGAAAATATTTACTTTCTTTAAAAAAAAGGAATCGGATTTGTGCTATGGGGTTACAAGGAAAAGGCAGGAAGCTAGGGTTGAGAAACATATCAGCTATGATTGAATGGCTGAGCAGACTTGATGAACCGAATAGCCTACTTCTGATCCAATAACTTACAGTCTAAATATACATTTCTGAAAGGTTCAAATTAGTGATACCTCAATTTGCATATCCCTCCTTATTATATAACTAAAGGTTAAAGATTCCTACCTCTAGATTTGTGACATGCTGGGTCATTGTATCCAAGCACAACTGTAACTTGTTAGTTATTTTTCTCTTAGATTCTGTAGTCTTTTGCTCCACTTCATCAAATCTGAGGAGGAAATAATTGTGCAATTACAACAAGTTTTCCAAAAGTACTACGTTCTGACTAATAAATTGAAATAAAATGCATCCTTCAGTTGTGGCAGTAAAACAAAAGGTAAGCAGCTCTTTACCCCATACAGATGCAGGATATTTAAATAGCATTTTAAAAAATTGCATGAAAGAATTTCACAGGAAGAATTTGATTCCTCAGACATGTAGTCTCTGAATGAGCTATCCTCAATTCCATTTAACCAACCTGCTTATTCAGGATTACTGAATTCTGTTTTCATTTACATATCGGCTACCCAATTAAACCTCAGTTGGGTAGGAGAGGGGTAGTTAACAAATAGATTTTAGCTTAATTAAGGACAGCCAGAAGATTGGTAAAAGAAAATCATGTTTGACTTATCAAACTGAATTTAAAAAGGGAATGCGGTGAATGTGCTTTTTGAAATTATTTAACTAATTTTTCTAAGCAGCCTTGTTCAGAGATGTTATTACATACTGCTGGAGCAGGTGCAGCTCGAACCCAGCCTCCATCACCTCCACCCACCTCCCCATCCAGAGTTAGGGACATTACCATCATGATGTAAGGGGGCTCACGAACGTATTCTACACAGATTTTAAGAAAGCACTTGATAAAAGTATCACATATTAGATTAACAAAATTGAGGCTTATGAAATAAAAGGGTCAGTATCCAATTGGATTAAAATCAGCTTAAGAACATTGAGCACTGTTGATCATTTTTTGTGAAAATTTATTCTGATGGTATGATGTGCTGAAGTTAACTTTTGTTATTCGTGATTTCAATCTAAAAGCAATATAGGAAAGATTCTAATTAGATTTTACTGCTACATACCGGTATTTAGCAATTTTCAACTGTCCAATTGCTTCATCTAATTCATCGTTTAAGTGTTTCTGTAACCGTTTCCTCTGATTTTCCAGCGATTCAAGCTCTTGGACTTGTTTTGTCGTTTTTCGATTGTCTTCCTAAAAAATAAATTTGAATGATTTGACGTTCCTGAAATTAAAAGCTAATTTTACATAGCTAAATTTTGTACAACCTGTTAGTCTTTTGCAGCAGATTATTAATTTGCCAACATTCACCCTGGTGTATTGACCTCGACCATGCTGAGGCTGAATGCCAGTTCCTCTCCTTGACCATGAACTCCACCAAACATCAAGCTATTGTTTCTATGACTATCACTAACCTCCTCACATCTGGAACTCATTTCTTCCTAGCTTGGATCATTTTTCCTCACTTTCTCCACTCTCTTTCCACTTACATCCATGATTTTTAAAAAACGATCAGCTTCACAATGTCCCTTTTGCTAGCCTTTTCTCCACATAAATGTACAATCCCTCCACAAATCCAGCCCCTGATCAGGATCCTCTCACGGTTTTCTGCTTCTTCCTTGAAAGGAAAGTTGCGAGCCACTTGCCTGAGCTGGTCCTCACTTTGAACAATTCTCCTTTAACACCTCTCAGTTTCTTCAGATTAAAGGTGTGGCTATGGGTAGCTGAACAAGTTCCTGTTATGCGTGTCATTTCATAGGGTATATGAAACATTCTTGAACCAGTCCTACTCAGGCCCTCCCCACAATTCTTTCTGAGTACTTTGATGACATCATCTCCTCTTTCTTCCAGAACTGGGGAAAAAAACTTTAGAATATAGAACATTACAGCACAGTACTGGCCCTTAGGCCCACGATGTTGTGCTGAACTTTTACCCGAAACCTAAGGTATATCTAACCTCCACTGCTACTTTATACTATCATCCATATGCCTATCTAACAACCGCTCAAATTCCCCCAAGGAGGCCAACTCCACTACTGTCTCTGCAATGCATTCCACGCCCCTACCACTCTGAGTAAAGAACCTACCTCTGACGTCTCCCCGATATCTACCTCCTTTCACTTTAAAACTATGTTCCCTCGTAAAAGCTACCTCCATCCTCGGAAAAAGTCTCTGGCTGTCAACTCTATCTATATCTCTGATCATTTTGTATACCCCTATCAAGTCACTTCTCTTTAGAACGACGAAGGATGAGAGAAGCCTAACTCTGTCAACCTTTCCTCATAAGACATTCCCCCCATTCCAGGTAACATCCCGGTAAATCTCCTCTGCACCTTTTCTAACGCTTCCACAATACCCTAGGAGTGGCTGTACCAGGCTTTTGTATAGCTGGAGCATAACTTCATGGCTCTTGAACTCAATCCCTCTATTAATGAAAGCTAATACACCATACGCCTTCTTAACAACTCTATCCACCTGGGTGGCAGCTTTCAGGAAACTTTGAACATGAACCCCAAGATCCCTCTGCTCCTCCACGTTGCCAAGAATCTTTCTGTTAACCCTGTATTCTGCTTTCAAGTTTGTCCTTCTAAAATGAATCACCTCACACATTTCAGGGTTAAACGCCATCTGCCACTTGTCAGCCCAGCTCTGCATTCAATCAATGCCCCTTTGTAACCTAGAACAGCCCCCTGCCCTGTCCACAACACGACCCACCTTCGTATCGTCTGCAAGCTTGATAATCCACCCTTCCACTCCTTCATCCAAATCATTTACAAAAATCACAAATAAAAGAGGACCCAGAACAGATCCTTGTGGTACACCACTTGTAATTGAGCACCATGTTGAATATTTTCCATTCACTACCATCCTTTGTCTTCTAAGGGTCGGCCAATTCTGAATCCAATCTGCCTTCTTATCTTCTGCATGAGCCTACCATGGGGAACCTTTTCAAACACCTTACTTAAATCCATGTATATCACATCCACTGCTCCACCTTCATCTATGTGTTTGGTCACCTCTCCAAAGAATTTAATAAGGATTGTGAGGCATGATCTACTCCTCACAAATCCATGCTGACTATCACAGATCAAACTGTGGCTTTCCAAGTGATCATAAATCCTGTCTCTCGGAGCCCTTTCCAATAACTTGCCCACCACTAATGTAAGACTAACTGGCCTGTAATTTCCAGCGTTATCCCTGTTCCCTTTTTTGAACAAGGGAATGACATTTGCCTCTTTCTAATCTTCTGGCACAATACCCATGGACAGTGAGGATGAAAAGATCATCGCCAAAGGCCCTGCGATCTCGTCCCTCGCTTCCCATAGAATCCTTGGATAAATCCCATCAGGCCCGGGGGACTTATCTATCTTCAACTTCCCCAGAATTCCTAACACATCTTCTTTACTAACATCAGCCTCCTCTAGCCTACCTGCCTGTTTCACAACGTCCTCCTCTACAAATAGGTCCCTCTCAGTTGTGAATACTGAAGAAAAGTATTCATTAAGGACCTCTCCTATTTCTTTAGGCTCTGTGCACAAATTCCCTTTCCAATCCTCGATTGGCCCTACCCTTTCTCTGCTCGTTCTCTTGGTTTGCACATATGTGTAAAAAACCTTGGAGTTTTCTTTGATCCTATCCACCAAGGTTTTCTCATGCCCCCTTATAGCTCTCGTAAACCCTTTCTTCAGCTCCTTCCTGGCTAACTTGTATCCCTCTAGAGCCTTTTCCGTTCCTCTTTTCCTAAACCTTACATAAGCCTCCTTCTTCCTCTTAACTAGTCGTTCGACCTCCCTCGAGAACCATGGCTCCCTCACTTGACTGCATCTTCTCTGCCTGCTTGGGACAAACATATCGAGCATGTGCAGTATGCATTCCTGAAACAATCTCCACATTTCTGTGGTGCTCTTTCCTGACAGCATCTGTTCCCAATTTATGTTACCCAGTTCTTGTCTAACTGAATTGTAATTACTCTTCCCCCAATTATAAACTTTACCCTGCCGCATGTACTTATCCTTATCCATGACTATCGTGAAAGAAACAGAGTTATGATCGCTACTGCTAAAATGCTCTCCTACCAACAGGCCGGCTCGTTGCCAAGCATCAAATCCAAAGTGGCCTCTCCTTGTGATCAGAGATAGTGGGAACTGCAGATGCTGAAGAATCCAAGATAACAAAGTGTGAAGCTGGATGAACACAGCAGGCCAAGCAGACTCTTGTGGTCCTAAGAGGCTGCTTGGCCTGCTGTGTTCATCCAGCTTCACACTTTGTTATCTTGGCCTCTCCTTGTGTTGGCCTATCTACATACGGTGTCAGGAATCCTTCTTGAATGCACTGGACAAAATCTGCTCCATCTAAACTATTATAACTAAAATGTTTTCAATCAATATTTGGAAAGTTGAAGTCACCCATGACTACAACCCTGTGACTTGTGCATCTTTCCAGTATCTGCCTCCCATTCTGCTCCTCTACTTCTCTGCAACTATTAGGGGGTCTGTAAAACGCCCCCAACAAAGTGACCGCTCATTTCTTGTTCCTGACCTCAACCCAAACTGACTCTGTAGACATATCATTCTCGAACTGCCTTTCAGTAGGTGCTATACTCGCCCTGCCTAGCAATGTCAGCCCCCCCACCTCTTTTTCCACCCTCCTTACATCTTTTAAAGCATCTAAATCCCGGAACTTCCAACAACCATTCCTCTCCTTGAGTTACCCAAGTAATGGCCACAACATTGTAGTTCCAAGTGCCGACCCATGCTCTAAGTACACCTGCTTTATTAAGATAACAAAGCAAAGAGTGCTGAAACATGATGAAAGACACAAAAATAAAAATTGCTGAAGAAACTCATGAGGTCTGACAGCATCTTTGGACTGAAAGCAACTTAATGTTGAATCCAATGATTCCCCGCACCCCATCTTCTCTCCACTTCACTCTTTGCTATTGTCATCAGCATAAATATCACCATTTCCCAACTGCTTCCACTTCTGATGGAATAGACTTGAAGTGTTAACTTGTTTTTGTAGATACTGCCAGACCAGCTCTTTCTGGATATTACAATCAAGCCAAAATCCCATTTCAGATCCCCTACATTTGGCTACCATTGCTTGGACTGTTTTCCAAAATTCCAGGCTTACGCATAAAACTATAGCAATATTTCTTCAATAAAGTAGAAATCTGGAAAAACTAACTTGGTTCCTCAATTTCTTGAACATGCAATAAAGATTCAAAAGCCAAAACCTGTAAAACTGAACAATCTAATCGGCTCCATCCCAATGACCTTGAAATTTATATGCCCCTTCAACGCTGGTTGCATGAATATCTATTTACGTGCTCCAGTCTTGGCAACTATGCATGTGGCCAAGTGTATATGAAGAATTAAGATACTCCTTAAAATTTCTCTTTCTGACCAGGCTCCAAGTCACCTGTCTCAATATATCCCTATGTGGTTCAATACAAAATTTTGTTTGATCATTTGACAATCATAAAACATTTTCCATGTTAAATAAATGCTCTGTAAATATGAGCAGTTATGTCAATTTGGCAGTTCCACTGAAAAACAAAAATTTGATGGTCTGACCTCCTTTTCTTGTTCAATTGCTTCATCCACTTTTCGAATTTGTTCTTTTAACATTTTCACATCATTTGCTTTGTCATCTATCATGGTCTGAACCTAAGAGACAGAATAGTTATGTTCAACAGATAATTATGGTTTTTATAAATCCAATACATGTTTTACACAGATTTGATTGCAACTCCATTTACAACAGATTATTTCCATACCTGTTCTCTGGCCTCTTGCACACTAATTTTCTTGTGCTTCAGATGTTCAATGTCATCATTTATTTGTTTCAGTAGATTCATGAGGGAAAGCTGTAAAAATTAAGGAGGGCATAGGTCACAAGAAAATTGGAAAGGACAGGTTACAACAGAATTCTACTGATCTAGAAGTTACAGATTAACTGTTTCTGGTTGTAGTGAACCTTCTCTGAATGGATCTGTTTAATGTACGGTGAAGCAGTGAGCAAGAGGATTTAGCATCAGAGCTGGTGACATTATATATTATTAACATGGGCAGATCTGTTGACATAATTGGAGAAAAGCATGGAAAATAGAAAATGAATTGGAAAGCTGTCACCAGCGTAGACTGTTTGTTTTGTCCTGTCTATTTCAACGCTTGAATTTCTAGGATTCCGCAAAAATTCCAACCATGGACCTGCTGAACAGTTCAGCAACAGACTTTAAATTATCTCCTTTGTTTCACTCGTGCTGACAGACGTAGTGTGCATTTCTAATATTCCCACTTCAGATAGTATACTCAGTATTTCCTTTCTCTATCTCTTGCTTAATGTGTTTCTCAAAAAAATAAGGACAGCAAAAGTATTCCATTTGGTGATCAAACAATTCTGACCGTGTATACAGCAATCATAGGATCTTCCCAGAATTGTCTGTGCATCTCAGCACACTTTTACAAAAAATAAATCTTCGCTATTTTAGAAACAATGTTTATGAATATTTTATGTGCAAGAGATGGTTTGCTATTTTACTTGAATAGGCCCTGAAGAAACACGAATTGGTTAATTTGTGTTTATATTAATTATAAGTGTTGTCACTAAGCATTTTTGCATTCTTAAAAACTTTGATCACATCACCCCTTACCAACAAAATTCTTGTTAAAGTAGGCCTTTTTTTGTATGATGTCTAATCATAAGTTAACCCCTTAATTCCAGGTGTCATTGTTGTAAACTGACTTTGCACTCCCCCCATAGCCAATATATCCTTCCTAAGGTGTGGTGTCCACATCTGCCCTCTGTACTCCAAGTGGGGTTTAATCAAGGTTTTGTATAACTATAGCATAACTTCTACATGGAACAAAAATAAAGTTACTGGAAAAACTCAGCAGGTCTGGCTGCATCCCTGAAGGAAAAATCAGAGTTAACACTGTGTGTCCAAAGAGTTGCTGAGTTCTGGGGAAGGGTCGCTAGACCCGAAATGTTAACTCTGTTTTTTCCTTCACAGATGCTACCAGACCTGCTGAGCTTTGCCAGTTCTTTTTTGTTTGTTCACAAAATGTAATGATTTAAAAGTGAGGGACCAAAGATAACATTTGGAATTTTTCAGATGATACAAAGCTAAGTGGAGAAACTTTGGCTGAGTGGTGTTATTGCTGGACAGTTAATCCAAGAGACCCAGGCAACGTTCTGGAGACCCAGGTTTGAATCCTGCCATGGCAGATCGCAGAATTTGAATTCATTAAGTACCTGAAATTAAGAATCTAATGATGACCATGAATCCACTGTTGATTGTCAGAAAATCCCATCTGGTTCACTAATACCCTTTTGGGATGGCAACTGTCATCCATACTTGGTCAGCCCTACATGTCACTCCAAACCCATAACAATGTGGTGGACTCTTAACCGCAATTAGGAATGGGCAATAAATGCTGCCTAACTAGCAACGCCCTCATCCTGTGAATGAATTTTAAAAAGTGGGAATGTGTGTTCTGAAGATGTAAGGTGGCATCAGGAAGATTGGGCAAGTTTAGTGGAAGGGTAAGGAGGTGCCAGGTGTAATATAATGTACAAAAATGGTAGGTTATACATTTTGGTAGGGGAAAACAGATCTGCAGACTACTTCTTAAATTACAAGACGCTGGAAAATATAGAGGCACAAGGTTACCTAGTTTTCCTGGTCCATAAGTCTGTAGATAAGGAAGGCTAATGAAATGTGAGCCTTTAATGCAAGAAAATTTCAGTGTAGTGAAGTCTTGCTTCAATTGTGGCTTCAGGAGCTTGGTAAGACTGCACTTACTGAGCACTGGTGATAATGGGAGCTGCAGATGCTGGAGAATCCAAGATAACAAAGTGTGGAGCTGGATGAACACAGCAGGCCAAGCAGCATCTCAGGAGCACAAAAGCTGACATTTCGGGCCTAGACTTGAGCACTGTGCACTTCTGCTCTCATCTCAGGAAAAATGTTATTACCATACAGTGAGGGTAAAAAATGCTCACCAGACTTGTTCCAGGGATGATGGACTGACCTAAGGTTGAATAAGTATTCTCTAGAATTTAGATGAATGAAATTTAGAAAATACTTGAGGGATAGACAGGGTAGATGTATAGATTCATTGAATCGCTACAGTACAGATAGGGGCCATTTGGCACAGAGTCTGCACTGAACAGCATCCAACCCAGACCTGTAACTCTGCATTTACCACAGCTAATCCACCTAGCTAACATATCCCTGGATACTGTGGTGAATTTAGCAGGGCCAATCCATCTAATGTGCACATCTTTAGATGGTGGGAGGAAACCAGAGTAACCGGAGGAAACCCATGCAAACAAGGGAAGAATGTACCCATGGAGTGTCACAGGAGCTGAACCCAGGTTGCTGGTGCTGTGAGGGGGCAGTGCCAACTCTTGTGCCACTGTGCTACCCTTGTTTCCCTTGGTTGGGAATTTAGAACCAGACAGCATAATTTAAAAGTAAGCAGGCTAACCACTTAAGTCAGAGATGAAGAGAAATTATTTTACTTCGAGGCTTGTGAGCCTTTGAAATTCTCCAGCGCAGAGAATTGTGGAAGTTCAGTTTTTGAGTATTTTATGTAAATATTAACAGATTTCTAATTACCAATGCTGTCAGGGTTATGGGAATGGGTGGGTAAGGCATTCATGTGTTTGATCAGCCAAAATCGTATTAAAGGCTGGGATAGATTTAATATGCTGCATGGCCTATACCTGTTCCAATGCACCAAAGGTACAAAATAGCAGTACTTACTATATGATAATTTAGTACTTACATTGCATATAACATCATACTTACTGGTTCTACCAAAAAGGACTCATTATTCCAGCTATGCTCCAGGAAAGTGATAGCACTCTGGAAGATACTGGCCCACTTTTTGCAAGAGGACAGCAACGATAGCTTCCCTGATGTTTTCTGGGCTTTTGAGCAAGCTTAGTTTCCAAAACCCTTTTGCAGTGCAATCAGACCAAAGAACCTTCACATGTTCACATTGTGTCAACAACTATGAAGTCTAATTCACTATAAGATCACATAGTTAAAGTGAAGGAGAGCATGAAACATATGGTCAAGTGAAATAAGGAGACAAAGAACAAAGATCTTTTTAAGTCTGCAACATAATTCTGAAGGAATGATATTCCACCCTTACCACTTACAAATTTCGTCTCAGAGATTTGGCTATAATTATTCAGTAAATTCAGAATAAATTCAGTACCAGCTGAATATACTACTCCTAACCTTTTCCGTGTTTCGTGCACAACTAACTAGTAAGCAAATACAGAAAGTTCACATGTAGATTTCAATGCCAGGTCTATGGCTGAGTTGCTGAGGTGCAGCAGTGTAACTTAATAGCAGCTTTCAGATTCCTGTACCTAGTTGCACACGTGGACTTTAATGGTTGCTTCACTGTTTTCAACAATAAGAATGCTGGCCATTGAATTCACCAACAAATGGAATCTAGACCACAACAGCAAAGAAAAAAAAAACTCTGCAAAGCAAAACATAAACTTTAACTATCTAGTCATTAATAAAGCAGCTCAACATATTACTTTCCCAACATGAATTGGGATAGTCATGGTGTTTAGGGTTTACAGGGGCCAGATTTCTTGAAATGTATCTAGGGGAATTCTTGTATCAAGACATAAAAGGCCCAAAAAGGGACAGTCCAGTGCTGGATCTCATTCTGGGGAAGGATAACAGACAAGTGTTTGACGTGACAGTGGGGCAGCATTCAGGCAATAGTGACCATGACGCGGTTAGTTCAAATTTATTTTGGCCAAGGAAAAAGATAGCCTTGGATTGGAGGAAAAGGAGATTTTATTAAAATACAGCAGGATCTGGCCACAGCTGACTGCAAACAGCTCCTTGCGGTTAAGTCTACAGGCACAGCAATGGAGGACATTCATAAAGTAGCTGGAGAACAGTACCAGCCCGAACATGTACCCTTCAGAGGGAAATCAAATAGCAATAAGTTTAGAGAACCCTGGATGTCTAGGACAATTCAAGAATGGATAAAGAAGAGGAGTAGGGTTTTTAGCAAGTCCAAAGTGAGCAATTCAGCTGCAGCCCTCGAGGATTACAGGAACTGCAGGAGGACATTTAAGAAAGCAATTAGAAGAGCAAAAAGGGGACATGAGAAAGGACTAATGAACAGGGAGAATCCTAAGATATTTCATAAATACATTAAAAGGAAGGAAAAGAGTAGGGCTCTTTAGTGACTGAGGAGACTGTGTGTGTGAAGCCGCAGGATATTGGATGAATGCTTCTCTTTGGTCTTCTCTCTGGAAAAGGAGAACTTAGGTACGGAATTTAGGAAAAGGGATAGCGAGGAACTTGCAGTTTGACATAAGAAATAGGCATTGGATACTTTGTCGGGCTTAAAAACAGACAAATTCCCTGGCTCTGATGGATTCCATCCACACCGTAGGAGGCAAGGCAAGAAATTGCAAGGGCTCTGACACAAAATTTTAATTCCTGTCTGGTCATGGGGAAAGTGCCAGAGGGCTGCAGGCCGGCTAATGTGGTTTCACTTTTTAAGAGGAGTAGTAGAGATGAACCAAAATTAGACGTCAGTGGTAGGGAAACTGTTGGAGAAAATTCTGAAAATACTGACTTGGAAAGGCATGGGTTAATTATGGATGGGCAAAGGGAGGCCATGCTAAATATTTTATAGAATGCTTTGAAAATGTGATCATGAGTGGATGAGGGTAGTTTAGTTGATGATGTTTATATGGATGTAGTCTAGCAAAGTTTTAACAAGGTCCTGCATAGCAGACTGACTGAGATGGAATTGAGGGCAACGTGGCAACATGGATCAGAAACTGACTTAGTAATACGACACAAAAGGTAACGGTAGAAAGTTGTTTGAGTGGCTGGAGGCTGGTATCCAGCAGCGTACCACAATGATCAGTACCAGGATCCTTACTGTTTGCTATATACGTAAATGATATCGATGGAAATGTGGAGGGAATTTTAAGCAAATTTGCAGACAACACCAAGATTCGTAGAGTGCTTAATAGTGAAGAAGATGGTTGTACGTTATAGGAAGATATAGATTGCTTGGTCAGATAGTATTTAACGCTGGTAAGTGCAACATGATGTACCTTGGAAGAAGAAGCAAGATGAGGGCACATTTAATGAATGACAGGACACCGAGTAGCTTACAGGAATAGAAAGATTTGGGGTATTTAGTCCCAGTTCCCTGAAGTTGGCAGAGCACATGAACAGGATTGTTAAGGTGGCATATGGGGCACATGCTTTCATCAATCATGGCATAGAGCGTAACAGCAAGGAGTTAATGTTGCAGTTGTACAGTGCGTTGGTCAGACCAGAACTGGAGTACTGTGTGCAGTTCTGGTTACCTCACTACAGGAAGGTTGTAATAGCACTAAATGGGGTACAATCGAGGTTCAACAGGATGGAGAGACTAGACAGACTGGATTTTTTTTAAGAGCAGAGAAAGCTGAGGAGGGTACATAATTTAGGTGTATAAGATTGAGAGGAATGGTCAGGGTGAATAAAGAGCAGTTGTTCCCTCTTTGAGGGATCAATCACGAGTGAGTATAATTTTAGGCTAAAGGCCAGGAGTTTTTGGGAGATTTAGGTAAAAAACCTTTACACTCAGCAGGTGATGGGAATCTGGAATTCATGCCTAAACTTGGAAACTTGGCAACCTTTAAATAGATATTTTGAAGAGTGCTTCAACTATCATACCATAATATTAGTGTTAATTATCAAATGTAAAAACACAATGTAGTTACAAAAAGTTAACATCTTACTTTTATTTTTTCAGTATTTTGTGACAGAGTCCTCTTTCCAGACACGATGTCCAAGAGGCTTATTTCAAAGTTCTGTGCTTGAGCATTTTCAGCTGTTTTAGGAATTAGCTTGAGTTTCCTAGCCATCGTATGGTAGTCTTGCAGTCTGACTTCCAGCTAAAGTAAAGCAATGGAAAATGGTGATTCAGCAGTACAGAAATATGCCGTATACCAGTTAAGTCCATGAATCAAATCTGAGATTTTCCCCACTACTTGCTATCAAGTGAACCGCAATTTTGCGAGATTTTCTCCTCCACATAAGTGAACAAAGTCAACCTAGGCAACAACATTGACAGTCATCACCTCAGGGCTGATTTCAGAAAAGTTGACCCAAAAACTGTTTTTTCAGTCTAACTTTAGGAAGCACCTTCAGGGCCTTCAACTTGAAAACTAGATTTTACAACTGAAAATACAAAGCACATTCCAGAAGAAAAAAATACACACCAGTGAAACAATACAATTTCAGCACTGTCACACCAAACTAGCTGGGTAATGACAGTAAAGATTGTTCAGATATTTTCTTCTGTATTATAAAAAGGGAAGGACTAGAAGAATCTCAAAAGAAATTGTGTCCCTATAATCTTTTAGTTGGTTGATCACCCCAATGCAGGGCAATATGTAATCTCCTGATGGAGACAGTTAGCTGTGGTTTGTTGCTGAATGTGTCTTCCAGTCAGAAATATATGTTCTGTAGGCAAGGTATAAAGTCAGGAAAAATTAGATTAGAATTTGAGTGATAACTGGAAGAATAAAATATGAGATCATCCATGTTGGACCTGAGAAGGATCACAGTACTACTTAAATGGTGAAACTCAAACCATTGGTGGCCTAACGAACTGTGGAAGTCCAAATAAATAGATTGCAATTATATTTGTTTATATTTTAAATAAATAGGCTTATGGAACACTAGCACTTATATCTAGATGACCAGAATACAACTGGGTAGAAATTATACTGTCGCCATAAAAATCTCAAGTGAGAATACACATGAAGTATCATGTTCAGTTCTGGACATCACACCAGGGTATTTGAGGGAGGACAGCATTTATCTATCAGAACGATAATTGGACTTCTTGGGTTAAACTAATTAGGACACTAGAAGCTGATGTAGGTCTAATTGATAGACTTTTGTTAACTGAAGGTTTGAAGGGATATGGCAAGTACAGTTAGATCAACCATTAGACCACTGAATGATAGAAAAGATCATGGGGATAAATAGTACATTCCTCTTCCTACAAGTTTAACAATCTTGGCACACCAGAAAATCCAGTGTTCTTTATTTAGCTGCTGTAATTTTTTACTTAAATGTAATTAACAGTTAATTAAGCACTTGACAATTGAGCTTCATTATGAGCACACCTCACCATTTCCTTGGCCTTTGTCACTTTAATCTCTTCATTCCACATCCTCTTTTCTGCATCCTCAAGGCTTTTGCTCAGAAAAATTGTTGCCTGATGCAGCTCATTTTTCTCATGGTTCATTTTCTTAACGTCAACTGCTGAGACTTCTTGTACGTCGTATATTTGCTGCAATTTGTTGTTCTCCTCTTTAACTGCATCTAATTCCAGTTCTTAAGGAAAGAGACAAAATATACATGATCCAATACGTACTCCTTATGTTAACAAGTAAATTATTTTGAAAGGGATATAAATCAACAAGCCTTACTCTAGAATCTCAAATCTTCAAATTTCCAGTATCTGCGGTAATTTGCTTGTGTTGTGGTAATGAATTAAGCAGTTTCACGTGATACATGCATCATCAAGTTCTGTTCTTTTGATGGGATTTCTTTTTAGCTGTTTATGGTTTCTGTTTCCCTTATGTATAAAAATAACATTTTCAGAGCAACATTTCCCATATTCCATGAGAATTCCAAATCTACCCTTCATTTTCAGATCCATCCAGACATCTAACACTGCACAAATGGCTGTTCTTGCTGCATCCAGGAATTCACGTTTTTGTGCTGCCGCACAAACATTCTTGACTGCAACACCAATTCTATCTCAAAGCTATCCTGGTTACCAGTTTCATTTGATTTTTCATATCATCCAGGAATTTAACAAAAAACTTGTTCCCTCCATTAAGCCTATTACTTCTCTTCGACCCAACCTTTCCACTAATCTCTCCTATTGCTGTGTATTCATGATATCTTTCAAATTTTGTAGTTTGATGTTATTTATTTGATTTGAACTGCAAAGTATAAGTTTTATTGTCTTACATCCAACCTTCATAAATGTTGAGCAAGGTACAATGTGGTTGTCACTTGTGCACCCGTGTTTTTGGCCGGGATCCTCTCCTAACTCATCAGATCCTTCTAACCGTCTCCAATCTCAGGCAGTGGGGTGGTGCTCATTCACTCTCAAGCATTTCATTCAGAACTGCCAGTGATGTCAGCCATCTCAGTTTTTCTTATCTGACTAGTCTCCCTCCCTAGGAGCTTCATACATACTTGTTCCTTCAAAATTCAACATCAGCATCACTAATCCTGCTGAAAAGTTCTTGAAAGGCATACTAACCTCTACCAAGCAGTGGCTGAATGTCAGTACTCTTTACATTTCCTCCCATCTTCCTATTGATTATGTTCCTCACCAAGATAAAGCTCCCAGGTTTTCCACTAATCTCGTCTCTTCTGGAGATTTTCTTCTTCGTTGCTTAAGATGATATGGTACAAGGAGTGGCTATTCAGCCCCCTAGTTCCTATGTAAGCACTTTGAAAGAGCTATGAAATAAGTCCCACTTCTGAAGACTTCCTCCAGTCTAGAAACCTTTTGCCTTTCATCTTAGTCAGCAAATCCTGTGCAGCCTGCTTCTACCTCCTCGTCTTTATCCACAGAAAGGATCATTCTGAGTTCTACTGTTCAGGCTATTCTTGCCCCACAAACATTTCTCTTCCCAATTTGACTTTTTTTCTCTCCATTGACCTATTAAAAAAAAGTTCAATGAAAGGTTGTGAGCTGAAACTTTAGCTGTTTCTCTCTCCACAGATGCTGCCAAACTATTTCCAGCATTTGTTATACATACTTCAAGTTTTCAGTATCCACAAATTGTCAACAATACACAGATCCCATTAATGAATTTTAAAAACACAATAGCGGATTGAAGCTGGTATACGATGACTTCTTTCTTTGATCTATATAACTGACTTGGACATTTGAATACAAAATTAAATTTTTAGATTTTCCAACAATTCTAAACCGTAGGCATTGTTTTGCAGAATGTGCAGATGTGATGGGGGCATTTTAATAAGGAAAAATCTTAAGTGATGCACTTTGGCAGAAGGAAATGAACCATAATATAGATTGTACAGCAATTCTAAAAAGTGTACAAGGACAGAGGGCCTAGTGATTCACACACACAGCCTTTTTAACGGTGGCAGAACATAATGAGCTATTTATTTAGCATAGTACACAAACCATTTTGAGTTTAATGAATAGTGATCTCAAGTACCTAAGAACATAGGAAATAACAGCACGAATAGGCCATCTGGCCCCTCAAGTCTGCTTCGCCATTCAATAAAATCATGGCTGATATTCGTGGACTCAGCTCCACTTGCACATCCACTTATCGTAACCCTTAATTCCTTTGATGTTCAAGAATCTATATTTGCCTTAAAAACATTCAACAAGGCTGTCTTAACTTCTCACTGGGCAGAGAATTCCAAAGATTCACAACCCTTTTGGTGAAGACATTCCTCCTGAACTCAGTCCTCAATTTGCTCACCCTTATTTTGAGGCTCTGCTCCCTATGTTATCATTTCACCCATTGGTGGAAACAACATCCCTGATTCTATCTTATCTATTCCCTTCATAATTTTTTTTGTTTCTATAAGATCACCCCCCTCATTGTTCCACATTCCAATGAATATAGTCCTGGTCTACTCAGTCTCTCCTTATTAGCCAAACCTCTCAACTCCGGAATCAACCTCGTGAATCTCCTCTGCACTTCTTACAGTGCCACTACATCCTTTCCCAGGTAAGGAGACCAAAACTGCATGCAGTACTCCAGGTGTGGCTTCACCAGCACCCTAGGCGTCTGCAGCATAACCTTCCTGTTTTTCAAATTCCATCCCTCTAGCAATGAGGGTCAATATTCTATTTGCCTTCTTAATTACCTGTTACACCTGCAAACTTAACTTTTGAGATTCATGCACAAGGACACTCAGGTCCCTCTGTACTGTAGTGTGCTGCAATTTTTCACCATTTAAATAATGTCCATCTTGCTGTTATTCCTACCAAAACAGATGACCTCACATTTACCAACAATGTACTCATCTGCCAGACTCTTGCCCACTCACTTGGAAATAATTGCGGCCTCACTGATCCCCGAAGCACACCACTAGCCACTGATCACCGCCTAGAAAAAAAACACCCATTTATCCCCACTCTTTGCTTTCTGTTAGTTAACCAATCTCCAATCTATGCTAATACATCACCTGTAATGCCATGCATCTTTTTTGTCTTGTGCAGCAGCCTTTCATGTCGAATGCCTTTTGGAAATCCAGATACACCGTATTCACGGTTGTTCACCGCACTTGTAATACCCTCAAAGAATTACAGCAAATTAGTTAAACATGACCTACCTTTCATGAATCCATGCTGTATCTGTCCAATGGGACAAATTCTATCCAGATGTCTCACTGTTTCTTCCTTGAAGACAGACTGAAGCATTTTCCCATGGTCAAAGTTAAGCTAATGGGCCACTAGTTACCTGCCTTTTGTCTACCCCCTTTTAACTAAAATAGTAGCACACATTTGCTGTTTTTCAATCTTCCAGAACTGCTCCAGGAAAGAAGACCCTGTTGAGCTTGACTCTAGTCTGGCACTGTCTAGTAAATTTTGGTCAATTATCACAGATGTATTTGCCATTTCCCTGCCATCTCTTTTCGTAATCTGGGATGCATCCAACCAGAGCCAAGAGACCTGTCTACCTTTAGCCCCATTAGTTTGCCCAACGCTACTTCTTTAGTGATAATGATCATTTCTAGGTTTTCACCTGCCATATCTTCCTTGTCATTGGCATGTTATTTGTGTCTTCCAGCATGAAAACTGACACAAAATACCTGTTCACCGCTTTTTTCATCTCATTTCCCATTATTAAATCCCCCTTTTCACCCTCTACAGGGCCAATGTTTACCTTAGCCACGCTTTTTCATTTTATATATTTGTAGAAACCTTTGCTTTCTGTTTTTGTATTCAGCTAGTTTACTCTCATAATCTATCTTTCTTTATAGCTTTTCTCATGGCTTTCTGATGACCTCTAAAGATTTCCCAAAATCCTAATTTGCCACTAATCCATGCCAATTTGTATGCATTAGCGTTCAATTTGATACCCTCTTTACTTCCTTAGCTATCCATGGCTGAACACAAAAGCAGGAAAGCCAAGCTAACGCACTACCTCTTTGTGGGCTGTCATTGGTTTCTAACTCACAGTTGCCCTTGAGAAGATGGTGCTAAACCAACATTTTGAACTGCTAAAAGCCCTTTAAATACAAGATTAGGTTAGATACGCTAATGCTATTCGCCTTGGAGCAAAAAATGAAAAGGTTGAGCTAAGACTCAACAGAGATGTGGAACATTGCAATAGCTTTACATTATACCATGTCCAAAGAAAAGCAATCCCAATCAGTTTATGGAATAAGGACTAAGGGACGCAGATTTAAGGCACGAGCCAAAGAGGCAGGGGGATTAGAGGAGAGTCTATTCTTGATACAGCGATTGGTAATGATTAAAACCTCACTGCAGAAGGGTGATAGATGTTGTGATGAGTGTCTTCGAAAAGAAGTTGGATGGGCATTTGAGTGGAAGAAACTTGCAGGATGACAGGCATCCAGAGCAAATGATACTGAGTGAAGTGCTCTACAAGGTGCTGACAAGAGCTAAAGGAGCCAAATGGCCTTCTGTGCTGTAAGGGCTTTAAAATGGAAATGATAATGGAAAGAGTAGTCCAACATCGTTTGATCAAAGGTGTTTAGTAATTACTTTCAGAATATTTCAATTTACCTCAGCAAAATATTCTTAAAAGATGCAATGCTATTTTGTTACAATTAAAATTATTCACCATCTCATTACTCTTCAAAATCAACACAAAGCTATAGAAATAAATACCTGCAGATTCTATTTCATCTTTGATCCCTTTTGCTCTCTGCTCGAGAAGAGCTTTGTGCTGTTCCATTTCTTCAAGGTACTTCTTATATTTCTGTTGGTCCTTTTGCAAACTAATTTTTGTTTTCTCCAGTGCCTGAACTCTGTCCTGAAATCAAAAGTCATGTTAATGATGAATTGTTCTATCATGTCACAGCTCTGGAGTTTCTTCATTTGAGTTACATGCTCAGCTTTTACACACACATTTCTAATATTTAATTGGATTTTTGAAATAAAATAAACGCACGCATTAATTACTTCCTTGTGAACATATACCAGCTCAGAAAGTTTAAATGATTGAACTTGTGTAGTCTTAGAAGTCATTAGGGTAAAGGTAAATAAACAAGACAAGGCAAGTGGCATTGAAACTATCTTTAGAAATATGGTGTCCTACACCTCTTAGGCACATTGATACAGGCTGCACACCTAGTCCCTAACAAAGCAAATATTAATGATATTAAACCTGAAAATCTACTGCAAGAATAGTCAATGATCTAAAATAACTCAATACTCCTAAAGTGACACCACAGGGGAAATTCATGCTAACCTCATCATATGACATGAAGGTTGGTAGGGTTGTGGACAGCATAGAGAGCTGTTGTAGATTGCAATGGGACATTGATACAATGCAAAGCTGGGTAAAGAAGTGGCAGAAAGAATTCAACACAGAAAAGTGTGAGTGATTCATTTTGGAAGATGGAATTTGAATGCAGAATAGAGGGTTAATAGCAGTATTCTTGGCAGTGTGGAGGAACAGAGGAATCTTGGGGTCCATGTCCAGAGATGTCTCAAAGTTGCTACCCAAGTTAATAAGGTTGTAAAAATAACATATGGTGCGTTGGCTTTCATTGGCAGGGAAATTGAGTTTAAGAACCATGAGGTTATGCTGCAGCTCTATAAACCTCTGGTGACACCACACTTGGAATATTGTGTTCAGTTCTGGTCATCTCATTATCGGAAAGATATACCTTTAAATTGAGGGGTGAAAGATATAGGACAGATGTCAGAGGTGGTTTCTTTACTCAGAGAGTAGTAAGGGAATGGAACGCTTTGCAGGCAACGGTAGTAGATTCGCCAACTCTGGGTGCATTTAAGTTGTCATTGGATAAGCATATGGACGTACATGGAATAGTGTAGGTTAGATGGGCTTCAGATCGGTATGACAGGTTGGCACAACATCGAGGGCCGAAGGGCCTGTACTGTGCTGTAATGTTCTATGTTCTACGATATGGAAATGTTAGAGAGGGTGCAGAGGAGATTTCCCAGGATGCTGCCTGGACTGGAGGGCAGGTCTTATGAGTAAAGGTGAGGGAGCTAGAACTTGTTTTATTGGAGCGAAGAAGGATGAAAGGAGACTTGATAGAGGTGTACAAGATGATGACAGGCATAGATAGAGTGGATAGCCAGAGACTTTTTCCCAAGGTGGAAATGATTGTTATGAGGGGGCATAATTTTAAGGTGATTGGAGGAAGATATAGGGGAGATGTCAGAGGTAGGTTCTTCAGAGAGAGTGGTGGGCGTGTGGAATGCGCTGCCGGCAGTGGTAGTGACTCAGGTACTTTAGAGACTTTTAAATGACTCTTGGATAGGCACATGGGAGATAGTAAAATGTAGGGTATGCAGGGTAGTTTGATCTTAGCAGGATAATAGGTTGGCACAACATTGTGGGCCAAAGGGGCCTGTACTATGCTATACTGTTCTTTGTTCTATGTTCTATGACTGAACACCAACCTCTTGTGGAAAATACTTCTTCTGAATAGGATCCACAAAACCCCAGTCCAAGCATATTTCAATTCTCTCTGTCCACAGCTATTCAATAACTTGTAGCTCCCAGCTCCTTTTTGAGCCCTATAAAACTTTAGTTATTTAAAAACTTCAACACAGCCATGAGACCACTTGAAACTATTAGATACCAAGTCATCAAGTGAGGTGCTGTAAGGCAGGACCAAAGCGTAAAGGAAGAATTTGTATTTGTGGCAGTTACGGAGCAACAAAAAAATCTCCAAATCAGCATTAACAAACTTTGACACTAAGGCACTAATTTGTATAGCAGGGTGACCAAAGGGTTTTGTCAAGGAGGGAGGTTTTAAATAGTACCTGCAAGGGAAAGACAGAGTTATATTTAGAGATAATGGGAACTGCAGATGCTGGAGAATCCTAGATAAAGTGTGGGGCTGGATGAACACAGCAGGCCAAGCAGCATCTCAGAAGCACAAAGGCTGACGTTTCGGGCCTAGACCCTTCATCAGAGAGAGGCATGAGGAGAGTGTTCTGAAATAAATAGGGAGAGAGGAGGAGGCGGACTGAAGATGGATAGAGGAGAAGACAGGTGGAGAGGACAGTATAGGCGGGGAGATGGGGAGGGGATAGGTCAGTCCGGGGAGGACGGACAGATCAAGGAGGCGGGATGAGGTTAGTCGGTGGGAAATGGAGGTGCGGCTTGAGGTGGGAGGAGGGGATAGATGAGAGGAAGAACAGGTTAGGGAGGCGGGGACAAGCTGGGCTGGTTTTGGGATGCAGTGGGGGGAGGGGACAAGCTGGGCTGGTTTTAGGGTGCAATGGGGGAAGGGGAGATTTTAAAGCTTGTAAAGTCCACATTGATACTTCCTTTATTCATTCAAGGGATGAGGGCATTGCTGGCTTGGGCACCATTTATTGCCCATTCTTATTGCCCAGATGGCAGTTAAGAGTCAACCACATTGCTGTGGGTCTGGAGTCACATGTAGGCCAGACTAGGTAAGGATGGCAGTTTCCTTCCCCAAATGACATTAGTGAACCAGATCTGTTTTTCCAAGAATCAATTCATGGTCATTGTTAGATTCTTAATTCAAGTTATTTATAATTCAAATTCAACAATCTACCATGACAGGATTTGAACCTGGGTCCCTAGAATGTTATCTGGGTTTCTGGATTAACAGACCAGCGATAATTACCACTAGGCCACCACCTTCCCATAAGTGCAATATAGGTAGAAAGGTTTAAGCTGGTAATTCCAAGCTTTGAGCCTTGGCAGCTGAAGGCAGAACAGGCAAAGGTGGAGTGATTAAAAATTGGGAACATTCAATAAGCCAGACGTGGAGCAGCAATAGATATCAGTCTGACTGGGTGGAAGAGACAGGAAAGGGAGATTTAATGGATGAATCTGAAAACAAGATTGAGAATTTTAATAGAGGTGCGACTACACTGGGATCTGATATGGTTCAGCAAAATAATATGGTGGTGAGATTTAGGACACTAACAGATTTTTGGATGACCTCAAGTTTACAGACAGTAGAACGTTAGGCCAACTAGTCTGCTGGGATGATTCAGTCTAGAGGCAAGTCACAGATGAGGACTTCTGAGAATGAAGAAACTCAGGCAGACTTAGTGTTGATCTGGATGCATGGCCAGAAAGTTATTGTGGGTCAAATATAGCACCATGGTTGCAAACAGTGTATCTCAGGTCCAGACAACTTTCAGGGAGAGGAATAGAATTTGTGACTTAGACAAAGACAATGATTTCAGTTTTCCTCATATTTTAAGACATTTCTGCTCGTCCAATATGGAATGTCTGTCAAGCAATATAATGCAGGGCAGCATACTGGCTCAGTGGCTTGCATTGCTGCTTCACAGCACCAGGGACCCAGGTTCAATTCCAGTCCTGGGTGACTGTCTGCATGGAGTTTGCACATTCTCCTCATGTCTGCGTAGGCTTCCTCGAAGTGTTCCAGTTTCATCCCACAGTCCAAAGATGTGCAGGTGAGGTGGATAGGCCTTGCTAAATTGCCCATTGAGTCCAGGGATGTGTAGGCTGGTTGGATTAGCCATGAGAAATGCAGGGTTACAGGGACAGGGTAGGGGTGTGGGTCTGGGCGGGATTCTCTTCAGAGTGTTGGTGTCAATTCGATGGGCCAAATAGTCTGTTCCCCGCTGTAGGAATTTTAGGATTTAGGACATACAATAAGCAGAGGGCATAAGCACACAAAAATAGAAAATGTAGATCATCAGGTTTTGAACAATGCCATTTAAAACAGCATTCAGCAATGGTGATCAAATTGAACCTTGAAAATCCTTGGATCTCTAGATTACTGCTATTGCCATGTTCAAATGAGCACAGAAACAGAAGAATAAAGCAGAAGAAGTGAATTGTTGGACAGCAGCTGGAGAGAGATTGACTTGTACAGACCAGAACTGCTTTATAAAAGTAAAGCTTAAGACTTAGGCAGAACTAGAAGTGAGTTCTTTGTGGGTATCTTGCTAGTTCTGTTGAGGTGGTGTTGAAGTGATTTGGCTCGTGTGGAAACCAAGAGATAATTGGATTAAGGAATACCAAGAACACTGCAGAGATGCATAGCACCAGGATGAGAATAGTCACTAAATGCATGGGGTTAGAGTAAATGGGAATAAATAAAATTCTACATCACAGTTACTGTTCAGGCATATGAATGCATGTAGTGTTGAAGAAAGAATGGTGAGTTATAGATGTGGAAAGAGGCAATAACTCCCAAAGCATTTTCAGGAAAATTTTCTGGAAGTGTTTCCAGTCAAAGGGCAAAGGTAATACTGATAGACCTGGTTCTTGGGAATGAGGTTGGCTAAGTTGATAGAATGTCAGTGGGACAACATTTAGGAGACAGTGATCACTGTATCTGAAGGTTTAGGGTGACCGTGCAAAGGACACTGAACATCCCAGATTAAGAAAAGTAAACTGGACGAAAGCCAATAACAACAGGAATGAATCTTGATAGAATAAACAGAGTCATAGCTTGTCAGGAAAGTCGGCAGTTGAACAACTGTTTAACTTCAAAAGAGAATATATTTTGAGCAGTCAAAGCATATTCCTTCAAAAGGCAAGGCAAACAAAGCTAAGTTTCCCTTGATGAGCAAATAGATAGAAATTGTGAAGAAAATGGGCACTTCTGATATAAAATAGGTAGAATGCATAATTGAGAATCAAGCTGAATATCGAAGGTTCAGATGGGATAAGAACAATCAAAGCAGCAAAGACAGAGTATAAAAAAGAGAATAGCACACAGCCTAAAAAGCAAGCCCCAAAATTTTCTATAACCATATAAATATTAAAAAGATCTAACTGATGAGGATCAACAAAATTGATTTATATATAGAGACATAGGACACAGCTAAAGTGTTAAAACAAATTCTTTGCAGGCTATTGGCCAAGCATTGGAAAACAGGATTAAAATAGTTGATAATAAAATGTGGGGCTGGATGAACACAGCAGGCCAAGCAGCATCTCAGGAGCACAAAAGCTGACGTTTCGGGCCTAGACCCTTCATCAGAGAGCTGGATTAAAATAGTTGCATGGTTGTTCTTACCCGGCATGGACACAAAAAGCTGAACAACTTCTGTCTGTGCTATAGATCGCTCTGATGCTATGCTGCACACCTTGTGTTGATAGGTTGCCAGACATGGCCGTTTCCACCAAACGAAAGTCTAACCAATGAATTTCAATGGTAATGACATTGCTAAATCATCTACATTTAAATCTGGAGATCATTACAATCTTAACTCAACCTCCATTCAAACACAGTGATTACAAGAGCAGGTTGAGGACTGGATATTCTACATCAAGTGACAAACCTAATTCCATAGTATCTTTGCACCATCCATAAGGCACAAGTCAGGAAAGTGCCAAAATACTCTCCACTGATCTGAGAAAATGCAGCTCCAACAATATTTATGCAGCTCAAAAACAGCCCATTTGAGCATCACTATTCCATTCTGGTTGCTGCAGTTTTTGAACCACAGAGGGTTGGGGTTAAAGAGAAGAATGGGTGAATTCCCCTCAAAGTCACAAGTAGCTGGCTAAAAAACTAATATAGGTGAAAAATTAATGAAGGGTTCCCTCCCACCCACCTACAATATTATAAAAAAATCAATATACGTAATAAAATATACAAATGTATCATATTACAACAGCACAAAGCAATACATCAGACATCTGAAATCCCAACCAAACTTATTAATACAAGGGACAACAGTGCAATCTTTCCAACTGTGCCACAACTCAAATTCAAACATATCTAAGTGACAGTTCTTTGATGCCACAGCTCCTTCTGCCACATTCCAGCAACCCCTCTCCATTGTTTCCTCTGACCCACCAACCCTGCTAATAATCCAAGGTCCCAAAACTAATTGTTGAATAGTACCAGATTATAAATCATTGTGCTAGTACTGTTGCACTTAGCACCCATCACATTCTTGCTCCCTGTAAATCGTCTTTAAGACACAGCTTTAAAAATACAACTTTAAATTTAGCTTCATATACGTCTTAATTATTTTTGCATTGTCATAACCAAGGTCAAACCGGAAGTATTATCATTATACTCCCCTAAAATGAAATTATGGAAATGTAGCATATATTTTTGAAAGTGATTCGCACAACAAGAAACAGAAGCATCAGTGTTTGCTTTTGTAAATGTGAAAAAGTACAAATGACAAAGACAAAGAACATTACCAACCGGTTCATTCTGTTTCTCCTTCTCCAACCTCTCCAGCTCTTCTGACAAATTTCTGTTTTCTGCAGTGACAGCATCAAATTGGGCTTCATCCACTCCAAAATGTTGCTCTACAATGCACAACATAGATATTTTTCAATAAATCATTTCAGCTTAAACTAGAGATCTCAATTGCTATCAGTAAAATCTGTTTCAAAGGCATTACAAGGCTTCTGATTTTGACATGTAGTAAGCAAATAGTTAAGAACATCAGCCAGATCATAGATGAGAAAATTATTTCTGGATTCAAAATAATTAAATGCTTAGAAATATTTCAATTAATCAAGCAAACCAATGACTAAACTCCACAATCAAAAAAGAACAATAAAAAGAGAAATACAGCACAGGAACAGGCCCTCCAAGCCTGTGCCGCCCATCATGTCCTAACTAAACTTAAAAAAAAGCACAAATCTTCTGCCCTTATTCAGTTCGTGACCCTCTTTTCCTTCCCTATTCATGCAACCATCCAGATGCCTCTTAAAAGTTGCCAACATGCCCGCTTCCACCACCTCCCCTGGTAGTGGGTTCCAGGCTCTTACTATTCTCTACATGAAAAACTTCCCTTGCACATCTCCCTTAAGCTTTCCACCTCTCACCTTGTGGCCCCTTGTAATTGAAACTTCAACCCTGGGAAAAAGTCTCTGACTGTCCACCCTATCTATGCCTCTCATAATTTTGTACTACTCTATCACGTCTCCTCTCAGCTGCTGTCTGTCCAGTGAAAACAATCCTAATGTTTCTAACCTTCCTCAAGCAGGGTCAAGATGAGATGCCTTGTTATGGCGACCAACAGCCTAAAGCAAAAACATAATCTTAATTATGCTGTAAATCTACCAAATAAATCAGCAGAAAAAAAAAATCAATGTCGCTGTGGATAAAAGGAGATGGAATGATTGTAAAAAGCTCCAGAGCTGTTGGTAATCCTTGCAGACACAGCTAATCAGGCATAGATTTAGATTGGATTTGACAGGAGGACTAGGTCCCAGCAGAGAGTTTATATTGGAGCTATACAGGACTTTAGTTAGGCCACAACTGGAGTACTGCCTGCAGTTCTGGTCACCACATTATAGGAAGGATCTGATTATATTGGAGGGGTACAGAGGAGATTCACCAGCATGTACCCTGGATGGACCATTTCAGTTCTGAAGAGAGGCTGGATAAGCTCAGACATAGCAACAACTGCAGCTGGCGGAGTCAGAGACAACAGTGTGGAGCTGGAACAGCACAGAAGGCCAGGCAGCATTACAGGAGCAGGAGAGTTGGCATTTTGGGTCAGGACCTTTCTTCAGAAATGGGGAAGGGGAAGGGAACTGAGAAAGAGAGAGAGGAGGGGAGCCCCACCCTTCCCCACTCTCTCTCTATTTCCTCCAGCTCCAAGCTCTTGTCTCTGGATGAGCTCAGGTACTTTTTCTCAAGTGAAGAAAGTTGCGAATGTATACTATTATTAGAGGCATTGATAGAGTGAACAGCAAGCTGCTGTTCCCTTAATCAAAAGGTCAATAACAAGGGGGCATAATTTTAATGTGAAAAGCAGGAGGTTTAGAGGGGATTTGAAGAACTGTCAGGATGGTAGTTGAGGCAGGAAACTCAACCTATAAAAAGTACCTGGATGAACATTTGAAATGTCAAAACATTCAAAGTTATAAATCTCGTGCAACAAAGTGGGACTTAGAGATAGAAGAAACTGCCGATGCTGGAGTTCGAGATAACAAGGTGTAGAGCTGGATGAATGCAGCAGGCCAGGCAGCATCAGAGAAGCAGGAAAGCTGACGTTTCAGGTCTGGACCCTTCTTCAGGAATCTGGGACTAATGTAGGTAGTTGTAAATCTTTGGTGGTACAGACTTGATGGACTGAAGGTTCTCTTCTTGTACTGTGTAATTCTACAATCTTGCTAAAATGTGAGGTCACGAGACAAAATTTCAGTAAGCAATGGCTACCATGGAATTCAGATTGAATGCCAACAGCTGCAAGGTCTCTCTAAATCATTACTTTTGTTCCATGGCATGGGTTAAATGACAGGTCTTTGGGACTTGACTGTTATTGCTACAAAGCCTGTGATCTGTGAAAAAGTAGGTGTTAGTTTAAACAATTGTCCATCACTCTAAATATTTCCCATCATACCACATCCTGTCCCAATTCAGCAGGTGAAGCTACCCCAACACTGAGATGTCAAAGTCTGAAGCATTGTTAAAGGGGTCACACAGGAGAAGCACTGCCTGAAGAGCTCACCTAGTAAACAATTTCTCAGCATGCAGCAGGAAAATAAAATTTCCAAGGCAGAATATGATGCCAGTGTGGGGAAAAATTTATACTCTGTGCCAATGGATAAAAATGTTGCCCCTTTCAAAGCTACATAAATTTAATTTCTCTATTGGTAATACATAAGATGTGACAAAAATGTACAACTTTCATGGAAAGATTCAAGATATTTTATAGTCAAGTATTCACTGTGCAACGATCTTTTCACAAATATTTTTCGCATGCTGACAAAAACATAGACAAAGTTCTATTTCAAATAAATTAGGTCATACTCACTTAGTAAAGTCAAGTTCTCCAAGTTCAAGTCTTCACAGTCATCAATGCCAGAAAGGTAACGTGAATAACACTTACTTGTATAATCAATGAACAGCTATAAAACAAGTGAACTTAAGTTATGAATATGTTGTTCGCTTCTTTGGTAAATGTTCTTGCCAAAATATTCCAAGTCAAAGAATGAAATCAGAATAGAAGAATCAATTTTTCAATAACTTCTCATGACAGTGTTTTCACAGCAACCCATTTTTATATTTTTGATATGCACAAATGGCAACTTGGCCACTGTTAGATTTTGTGAAAAGATTTAAATAACTGATCAGGTCAGTCTTCAAGAACTATGATTTTAAATCAACCTGTCACAGTAAATGTCTGAAGGCCTACTGGAGAATTAATGAAAGTTTGTACACATTATAGGAATTATAACAAAAGCGAAATTCTTAAAAATTATCCTGCTTTTGGATCTTATAATTAAGGATTGAGTTTTAGCTTAGAAAAACCCAGAATTTGAAAAGAATTTGAGCAGTTTGAAGACCACCTGAGTGAAATCAGATATCACTATAAAAAATTTAAAAAGGAGGCTGTTCAAAGGTATGAAATAAGTCACCTCAATGAGACAGTAGCTCATAAATTCTCAGAAGCATTTGGTTAGAGATCTGTATTGGTTGTTCAAAGCAGTGGATGGTCAAGCTATTTGCCTACCATATCCTTTCAAGTCTGCATCACTTGATCTTAAAGTAACATAAATGAAGGGTGTACTAGGGCAGCAGATAAGATGAGGCTGACAGCATGACTAAGCAGGAAGTAGTTGTACAAGTGCTAAGTTGAGAAGAGGTTGTCTCTCCAATGCGATACTTTTCTAAACTGCGGTTGTAACAGAAAAAGAATTTTCAGGGGTAAACACAAAATACAATAGATTGAGGCATGGAAGAGAGATGAAGGTGAAGAATAATAAAGTGATCAGATGTGATTTTATTGCTGCAGTGGGACTTGCAAGTTGACGCAACATGGCAAGATCAAGGAGGTGGCCATGATTGGGAAATAGGGAGTTTATGTGGAACAAGAAATTTACAGATGCCTGTTAAGTTTACAAAAGTTACCGGAGAAGAAAATGCTACTTAAGAATCCTATTTAGATTATTTGCATCTCTCAATTCCATGACATTAGCTACTTCCATTAACACTTCCAAACTAGGTGCTGTAAGAGAAGGAAACAAATTAATGAAAGTTTGTATACATTATAGGAATTATAACAACAGCTACAGAGATAAAGAAAGGCCAACTGTGTATTGAATCAAAATTAAGTTAGACAAAGTGTTGCTTCTCTATTGGACACTTCTAATTTATTGGTCATTCTAAATATAGGATATTAATTCCTTCACCTACTTGTCCAATTAATATCAGGCTTATTGAAATCTTCATCAATTCCTTAGCTTGTCTACATATCTCGTCACTGACCTCCATTCCACGGTTTGTGAACTGCACCTATTAGTGTGGCCGCCCTCTCCTCCCTGTCCTTTCTAAGCACATTTCATCCTGCAATATTTAATTCTCAGTCCTGATTTTTCTGTAGCATATTTCAGTAATCCCTACCATGGCTTATTGCTCCCAATGCACAATTACCACCAGTTCCTGTTTTATTACAGAGATTCTATACTGCAAACTTGCTTCAAGTTGGATTTCCTTTAACTTATTTTCAGACTTCCATTATTCCATTGACACTAGTGTTTTTTTTCCTGTCCCTACACTGTCCCTGTTTCAGGAATATTCAGCTATGTAACTTTTTTGTATATTCAGCTTTCTTTGTAAATCTTTTTGGAAATACCCTACTGCCAAATCTGGCGGGGATCTACTGCCTCAAGGGTGGCAAACAAGCCAAGACAGACAAGAGAGATGTTTTGCTTTTGTCAGTCACAACTGAGAGCAGAAATAAAAAGAAGTTACATTGAAATCTATCAAATTTTTCCATAAACGCTTTAAAAAAATATTCTCCTCTTCGTCCCCCAATTTCCCAAAAGAAATTCATAGGAAGGAACAAATCAAAACAAGTACTTTTTGATGCAAACGCAAGATGCTTACAACTACAATGATTAGATCTAACTGTGTGCTGACCTTAATGGGAAAATTCAGAAAGTTCCTACTTGAGAAGAGGAGGCCAAAAGATAAATGCCATTCTTGCGAACATAATGAATGCTGAAGCTGCAAAGCTCATGACAGCATTTGTCACATTTGTATTTAACTAAACATCTGCTCTTCCCTATTTATATGTCAACATTTTCTGTTGCCAATAATGTAGTGCTTTAAAAGAAGTTTCAAAATTGCTAAAAGTTGATAATGTATTGGAGTACCATCTCAATGGCAAAAGCCAGGTGATGAATTAGACATTACATACCCTATTATTATGAACACCATCATCAGTCACATTCTCTACTACATCCCAGTCCTTATCAGCACCAAACAGGATCTTATCTGGATCAACAGAGTTAATCAGCTGTGGGCAAAGTAAAAAGGAACAATTATTCAAGTCATGTTTATATGAGCATTACTGACCACAGACTACACTTGCAAATCCAATCAGCATTTTTTGTGAAGCATTTAGGACTGCTACCAAATGTTGCATAGTCGATAAAGATATTCCTGCATGCAAAAACACAATTGCTAAAACCTCACTGACAGTATCCTTCTCACAGTTCAAGAATAGATGTGATGTGATCAGGTCTAACAGGGTGGATCATTAAGTTGGGGTCAAAGGAAGAGATGTTTCAAGACTGGAAAATAACTTGGAAGGTGAAGAATCAACTATCAAAAACAAAGGCGAAGTTTACATAGGAAAGAACAAAGATAAAAGTGTTGTAATAGGGTAGCAGGAACTAATTTTCTTTTAAAGAAAAAGGTTCTCAAGGGTATCATGCTCAGAATTATTGCCTGAGGTATAGTCTCGGAGAGGGAGGATATCCTTGAGGTTCCATTTCAGAACGTTTTGTCACAGCTGACAAATAATCAAGCGATCATTACCCCATTGAGTATTCAACAGGCCGGCAGATGGAAAAAGACAGGGAAGGCCAAATTTGTAAATTCAAAAATTAGAGTGTTGACAATCATGAATCTATGCTAATTTGGGATTGCAATATTGTAAAGGGCAGAGATAAGTCTGAGCTTCTGAAGCTCATTGGTGCAACATCATTCAGGAAATTATTCACAATCAGTACCTGTCAAGTCCAATAAGGAAGACAGTCAGTTCAAAATAAATGGGCACGGCAGGGAATTTTACCCTTAATCTCTCAAAATAACATAGATAAAAGGTAATTCACTGCATGTTGTTCAGTTTTAACATTGTTGATAAAGTAGCATCTGTACTACTGTTTACTGTTGCCAGTTTCACATCACCATTCCTCTTAAGGCAACCATTCTGTGCCATCTTCTCAGATAGTCATGCCCACATTGTTTCTGATCTTGCCCCTTAGTCCCCCTTTCCCCTTCTCTCATGACTCTCTGCCCTTCTTTCAGCCTTAGCTCCCGATCTTGACCTGCACCTACCACACCCCATTCCATGTCATTACTGGGCCTTGTTGCTCTAATCTTGTCTCCCACAAAAACCTGCCTCTCACCCACTCTTCCCATTTTAGGACCTGACAGTTCTTCTCCAGGAGCAGAGCAGCCAGAATAAACCAGTCTTGGACTCCATCTATTGGCAAGAGTTAGTTGGTACATAGATTCCAGCTGATGTTGCACCAATCAATTTTTGCCACTAGATAGTGGGTCAGTCTGAACGTATACTGTTGACTATATTTTGTCAAGTACAGTATTTTCTTTTAAAAATCATTTATGGAACGTGGTTTTGGGGGCAGGGGGAGTGATGTTGTCACTGGCTGGCCAATATTTATTGCAGTTCCCCAGTTGCCCTTGAGATACTTCTTGAACCACTGGAGTCTACATGCTGCAGGTTGACCCACAATGCTGGACAGAAGGAATTCTTACTGTATTTGTCATTAGATTCATTGATGCTTACAACAACGACAAAGCACCATGGTTCAGAGCCTGCACTGATCAAAAACCATCACCTAAGTCTGATAAACTCATTTTTTTCAGCACTTGACCTGTAACTTTCCATGCCTTGGAAGTAAGACCACATCTAAATAATGTCAGGAGGGTTTCTGCCTCTACCATTCCTCCAGGCGAGTTCCAGATTCCCATCACGCTCTGGGTGAGAAGTTTTTCCCCTCATCTTCTATACCCCGATTGTTGAACCCTCCTCCAAGGTATTTTTTCTTTCACTGTACATTTATTGAAGTATTTTAAGTTGGAAGTTATTGTAGCAAGGAATGTATAGTGCAGCTCATGTTTGGTACCCTATTTGAACATGTTTGTTTTGTTTGCTGTGTGAGAAACATCCCAAGGAACCTAACTCAGACTTTAATGTTGATACCTATGGAACCTCTAATTTGTTTAAAGTTGGTCCATTTTAAAAGTCACAATTTTCAGGAACACAACAACTTATTGTATGTACTGTGAGGACTTACAGTATGCAATTCCAAATTTTTGTTTATGAGGATTAGGGAATCTTACCTTAACATTATCCATCAGCCAAACCAATGCACCAAGAATCAGTGGCCAAGTGTGTGGAGCTCCTACTGTATACATTGAACTTTTTGACAATGGAAAAGGATACCTTAAATCAACAGAAAGAAATTGACTTCTTTTGAGACCATTGTACCCAAACTTGTAACATTGTCTTACCAAATTTACATTAACTCGAGTAAGCATGTGAAACATCAAATCATTGCTGCTCTGCTTGATGGTAGTGAATTGTCTCTGTGAATTGTTGCGTCCTTTGGCACGTAGGTACACTCACGACTTTTAGGAAGGAGTTTCAAAAGATCTTCCAACATTACTACTTCCAAGATCCAGCTTTCTAATCTCCTTCCTAGCTTTAATTTGCCTGAAGGACTTCACCTGTCACTGGTTCTTCTTGTCTTGCAAGCCTTCATGCATTCGTCTGGATAATCAAGTCCCCAACCCCTACTATTTTTTTTGCTGTTTGTCATTTTTTTTTTGCCCTTGGTTGAAGGATCAATGACCAAGGCATAAATGCATAAATGTAAGGTTTCGAGGTGGTCAGAGTAAAACATTTCTTCACTTAGGTGGTGGGATTATGGAACTTACTGACTGGAGGGGTGGGAGAGGCAGAAACCCTCAACATTAGTATTTGGATGTGCGCTTGTGATATCAAGGCATAGGTTATGGGCCAAGTGCTGAAAAATGGATTAGAATATTTAAATGACTGCTTTTGACTGATGCAGACCTCTGATTCATCCTGTGTTTTAAGGTCTTCCTGCTAGATTCATATTGTCTATCTCAGTGTCTTTTATTAAATGAGTACAGCTCTTTCCTTTTAGCAGAATGGGCATTTTGTGAACTCCTCCCACTGGTATTCTACTGTTTTACTGCTAATGTTCCCCATTAATTGTGCAAATTCATACATGTCTCCTACTATATTTAAAATCTTGATTCGTGACTCGCCCTTTTCTTTCATACCTAAATTTAATTATATGCTTGTTACTTAAATGCTTCCTTACTGCGAGATAAAGACTAATTGAATTTTCGATACTACTGGGAAAGATGGCATATTAAAGGAAAGCAGCAGCCAGGTCAGTGACAACACGCCTGGCTCTGTTGTACAGCAGGGAGGATCAAAGTGTAGGTGAACAGTGGTGATAGAGAACTCTGTGTAGTTAGGGGCAAAGATATCTCTATAGCATTAAGCAAGACTCCATGATAGTGTTTTGCACTGGGCAGCATGGTGGGTCAGTGTTTAGCTCTCAGTGCCAGGACATCGGTTCAATTCCATCCTTGGGCGACCATTTAAGTGGAGTTTGCACATTTTTCTTTGGGTGCTCCAGTTTCCTCTCACAGTCCAAAGATGTGCAGGTTAGGTGAATGGCCGTGCTAAAAAATGCCCATAGTGTCCAGGGATGTGCAGGCAAGGTGGATTAAACATGGTTAGATGGATAACATAGGGGGATGGGCCTGGAAGCGATGCTCTTGCCAGGGACAGTGTGAACCTGATGGGCTAAATTGCCAGCAGGGATTAAGATTCTTTGGTGCCAAAGTCAAGGACGTCTGAGCAGGCATAGGATATTCTGAAAGAAGAGTGTGAGCAGCCAAAGGCTATGGTCCATATTGGCTCTAATGACATAGACAGAAAGAGAGATGAGGTCCTGCAAAGAGTGTGCTCGGGAAGTTAGGTATGAGGTTGAAAAGCATGACCTCCAATGGTTGCAATCTCAATTACTTTCTGGGCCATGTGCAATGTGGCTAGGATTAGGAAAACTGTACATTTAAATACATGGCTAAGAAGCTGGTATAGGAAGGAGGTCTTCAGGTATGTGGATCATTGGGATATCTTCTGGAGCAGGCAGGACTTGTACAAGGATGGGTTACACCTAAACTGGGTGGGGGAGAGAAGAGAGGTTCACCAATATCCTGGCTGGGAGGTTTGCTCGTGCCATAGGTTTGAACTGGGCTGTAGGAGCCAGAGTAGTAGGTCAGCATGCAAAATGACCAAGGAGTCAGAGGCTAAGGCCAGTAAGGGTAAGCGGGAAGAACATACAAGGTGAAATCATAGAATGCCAGGCCTGTTGTGTTCAGAGGTGCATTTGTTTCAACAACAGTATGACAGATAAGGCAAATGAACTTTGCACATGGATTAATACATAGAACTATGAAATTGTAGCCAATACAGATACTTGGTTGAGAGAGGGACTAGACTGGCAGTTCTTGGATTTAGATGTTTTCAGTGAGAGAGGGATGTAAAAGCATTGAGGGTGTTGCGTTACTGATGAGAATATTACAGCTGTACGAGGTAACATTAGACGGCTTATCCAGCGAGGCCATATGGATAGAGCTCAAGAATAGGAAGGGTGCAATTACTTTAGGATTGCACCACAAAGCTTCCCAACAGTGAGCAGGTGAGAGAGGAATAGATATGTAAACAAATTATGGAAAAACAGTCAAAAAAAAGGTTGAGGTGGCAGGTGATTTTAACTTTCTCTATATTGACTGGGACTCCTTCAGACCCAAGGGCTTGCATGGGGGAAATTTGTTAGCTGTGTCTAGGATGTTTTGTTTTGAAATTCCTGAATTAGTACGTAGTTCAACTAGGGAAATGAGCACGGCCTGGTGATCAAAGTTTCAAAGGGGGAGCATTTCAGGATCAGTGACTGTAATTCAGTAAAGTTCACATTACTTATGGAAAAGTAGTCCTCAGGTGAAAGCATCAGATGAGAGGAAGGTAACTACCATAATATTATGCATGACCTGTGCAATGCAGACTGGGAGTGGCTTTTTAAGAGTAAATCCACACCTGTCATATGGCAATCTTTTAAAGGCCAGTTTGTTAGAGTTCAGGAGCAACATGCTCCTGTGGAAATGAAGGATTAGATGGCTAGATTCGGGAACCTTGAGTGACAAGGGAAATTGGGAGTTCAGCCAAAAAGAAAGAGGAGGCATATGTAATGTTTAGGAAACTGAAGACTGTCAGAGTTCTCAAACAATACAAAGCCAGCAGGATAGAACGCAAAAAGAAATTAGGAGAGCTAAAAGGAGCCATGAAATGTCTTTGGCAAACAAAAGGAAAATCCAAAGGCATTTTAAACATATGAGGAGCAAATGTGTAGCTAGAGAAAGGGTTGGTCCATTTAAGAACATAGTTTGTAATTTATGCATGGAGTTGCAAGTGGGTGAGGTCCTTAACTAATATTTTGCATCAGTATTCAAAGGAAGACATGGTGAATAGTGAATTTCAGGAGGGGTATATTGATATTCTATGGTGTGTCAATATAAAACAGGACGTAGTATTGAATATTTTGAAAAGCATTAAGGACAGACAAATTCCCAGGACCTGATAGGATCTAATGCAGAATGCTGAAAAAAGCAGTTGATGAAATTGCTAGGGCCTTGTACAAAGTTGTTGAATTGTCTTTAATCACAGAAGACGTCCCAGAGGACACCAGAATAGACATTGTTGTTCCTTTTAAGAAGGGCAATTTAATACAGGAAATTACAGGCCAATGGAATTTATGTAGGGAGATTATTAGAAAGGATTCCTGGCTTTGGGATTTGTTTCTATTTGGGAAAAGATAAGACTTATTCATGAAAGACAGCATGGCTTTGTGTGGGGAAGGTTGGTGTCTCACAAATTTGACTGACACTTCCTCAAAAAATTCAAAGAAGATTCGAGGATAGGGCAGTAGATGTTGTCAATGTGGACTTTGCAATGCCCTTGACAAGGTCTCTGATGGCAGGCTGATACAAAAGATGAAGTCACACGGAATCCATGGTGAGCCGGTAAGATGGGAACAGAACTGGCTGAGTCAGAGAAAACACACTAGCGGCAGACGGTTGTTTTTCCTGTTTGCAGATGTGAGCAGTGGTGAGCTGCCGGAGTCAATGCTGAGACCCCTGTTATTAATGATATTTAGATATAATATTTAAAAATGATTCGGAGGAGAATGTAGGAGGCCTGATTAGTAAGCATGCTGATGAAACTATGACTGGGGGCGCCTCAGACAGCGAGGAGGATTGCTAGAGGATACAGCAGGATTTAGATAGCCTGGAGACTTGGGCAGAGAAATGGCAGATGGAGTTTAACCTAGGCAAATGAGGTGATGCATTTTGGGAGATCTAACGCAACAAGGAAGTGTACAGTAAATGGCAGAACCTTTAGCAGCGTCAACATATAGATAGATGTAGGTCCACAGTTTCCTGAAAATGGCAAAAGTGGATAAGGCAGTCAAGGCGGCATATACAAAGAAGAACAAATATCAACACAGCACAGGAACAGGCTCTTCGGCCCCCCACGCCTGCGTCAACACTTTTTGCCCTTCCATACTAAAACTGTCTTCGCTAATAGGAACCGTATCCCTTATTCCCTTCCTATTCATGTATTCATCCACTTAATTCTTGAATGCTGCTATTGTGTCTGTTTCCATCATCACCTCTGGCAATGTGTTCCAGACACTCACCACTCTTTGTGTGATAAACTTGCCTCACACATCCCTTTCAAGCTTCTCAACCCTCCCCTCGCCTTGAACCTGTGTCCCTGAATAATTGATCCCTCCAACCTGTGAAAAAGCCTTATACTTTCCACTCTATCCATGCCATTCACAATCTTATAAACTTCTATCAGGTTACCTCTCAACCTCCTGCATTCCAGCAAAAACAAACCTAGTCTACTCAACCTTTCTTTATAGCTAAAATACATACCACACAATATCTTAATAAACCTTTACTGTACCCTCTCCAAAGCATCACATTCTTCTGGTAGTATGGTGACCAGAACTGTATGCAATATTCCAAGCGTGCCCCAACTAAAGTTCTATAAAGCAGCAGCATAACTTGTCTATCCTTCTACTCGATGCCCCTTCCAGTGAAGGCAAGCATGTGATAATCCTTTTTTCCTACCTTATCTACCCGCGCTGCCACCTTCACACCCAGATCCCTCTGCATGTCAATACATCTAAGGGTTCTGCCATTCACGATGTAATTTTCATCTGTACTTGACCTTCCAAAATGCATACCTCACATTTTTGAGGAGGTGATGAAGATTATTGGGGGAAAACAGTTGATGTTGTTTACATGGACTTCACTAAACCTTTGACAAGGTCCTTCATGGTAGACTGGCACAAAAGTGAAGTCGCATGGTATCAAGGTGAGCTGGCAAGATGGATACAGAACTGGCTTAGAGGGTAACGGTGGAAGGATGCTTTTCAGAATAGAGGGTTGTGACTAATGGTGTTACATTAAACTCCATCTGCCATATTTCTACCCATGCCTCCAACTGATCTATATCCCATTGTATCCTCTGACAATCCTCCTCACTATCCGCAACTCCATCAATCTTTGTATTGTCCACAAACTTACTAATTAAACCAAATACGTTTTTCTCCAAATCATTCATGTAGAGGACCCAGCACTGATCCCTGTGGAACACCATTAGTCACAACCCTCTTCCAAAAAGCATCCTTCCACCATTACCCTCTATCTCCTATGACTAAGCCAGTTCTGTATCCATCTTGCCAGCTCACCTTGATAGCATGTGACTTCACTTTTGTGCCAGTCTACCATGAAGGACCTTGTCAAAGGTTTTAGTGAAGTCCATGTAAACAACATCAACCGCTTTTCCCTCAATAATCTTAATCATCTCCTCAAAAAACTCGATCAAGTTAGCAAGGCACAACCACCCCCACACAAAACCATGCCGCCTCTCGCTAAAAAGTCCATTCGCTTCTAAATGCGCATAGATCTTGTCCCTGAGTGTCTTTTCCAATGATTTCCCTATTACCAATGTGAGACTCTCAAGCCTGTAATTTCCAGGATTATCACTGTTGCCCTTCTTAAACAATGGGACAACAGTGGCTGTTTTCCAGTCCTCTGAGACCTCACCTGTGGCCAAACAGAATACAAAGACGTCTGTCAATGCTCCAGCAATTTGTTTTCTTGCCTCCTTCAATATTCTGGGATAGATCCTTTCAGCATCAGAGGACAATGTTTCTTTAATACTTTTAAGTATTAAGAATTTGGCACACTTGCCTGTGTCAGTTGGGGCACAGAGTATAAATCTTGACAAGTCATGATGCAGCTGTATAAAACTTTAGTAAGGCTACATTTAGAATATTGCATAGAGTTCTGGTCACTATACTACAAGAAAGATGTGGAGGCTTTGGGGAGTGCACAGAAATAGTTTATCAGAATATTGCCCAGTTTGGCGACTATTAGCTATGAGGAGAGATTGGACAAACCTGGTTTCATTTGCACGTCAAAGAATGAAAGATGACATGAACAATGTTCACAAAATTGAGAGACATATGGAATGGATAGCCAGTCATTTTTCCCAGAGTCAAAATGAAAGTTACTTAGGGACATGGGTTTAAGGTAAAAGGGGTAGGTTTAATACTTTCAGTGGCAGGTTAGTTATGTTACTTTTGAGAGGGTGGTATGTGCCTGGATTGCACTGCCAGGGGAGGTGGTGGATATAGTATCAGAATTTAAGAGGCATCTTGACAGCTATATGAATAGGCAGAGAACAGAAGGATACAGACAGCTTAGAGGTAGAAGGCTTTTGGTTTAGAAAGGTATATGTCGGTGCAGTCTTGGTATGTTGAAGGGCCTGTTCCTGGGCTGTACTGTTCTTTGTTCTAATGCAGGCTTGTCATATATAAGATGGCTTTGTCTTCTAATTGGTACAGAATGTATGGTTTCAGAACATAAGGAATTTATCCCTTTGGGATTCTAGCTGTTTCCATATTAAAAATTAACATCTTCTATTACAACCTTGTGCAAAGTATTTCTGTATCCCACTACTTAAATCACAGAAAGCCTACAAACTCTCACCAAAATCTAGCATCCTTTTCTATTCTGCTCTTAATGAGACTGAATGTAGACTGCCAATATCTCCCTGAAGGATCCAAATGTCCTTGGTCAATATTGTTATTCTGTCCTTCTTTCCCTTTTGAAGACCATCACAATTTTCTAAAATAAACTAATGCACGCAAAATTTTTCCAAATCATGGACTTTTCTCTTCAATTCTGAAGGATACCTTTTCAAGAGCAAAGGTTTTGAATTTTAATGTTTCATGTCTGTGACCTTATTTTGGAATACAAACCTAAAATGTTAATGACTTTTCTTTTTACAAATGCTGCCTGACCTGCTGGTAGTTCCAGCATTCACTATTTCAATTTTAATTTCAAAAATCTACAATTCTTTGCTTTTGCGTTGCTATGATTTCATTTTGCCATAAATTTGGCATGAACACATTTTGGAGAAGCTCTCTCTACTGCTCTTTATTGCGTGAACTTTGGTCAGAAAGCTAATGAAATGTACTCTGTACGGGTGGTTAAGATTAATAAATAGTGATGTGAAGACATACATTTGTCATGAGCTTTACAAAACTGTTTAATGAATGATGGATTTATCCAAATTTTCATCTGGAATATGCATTTCATCATTCCCACCTCACACTGAAATTGAGACATTGGTTGTTGCATGATTGAAGATCAGACAATTTATGTGGATCAAAATTACACAAAACCAATTATACAAACTGCCAGTCTGAATGCTTTTGTGATCCTGTGACTGAGTGTTGCTCAGAACACCTTTTATTTTCTGGAAAAAAAAGTTGCCCAGAGACATCTTTAGCACTCTTGCAATGACTTAGGTCAGCCAAAATGACCACTGGCATTCAAGGGAGCAATGAAGCACTACTGCATAGTCAACTTGGACCACACTTTCATGCTCTCAATGGGGTCTTCTCATTCTGAAAATAATATTGCAGCCAACCTGACATATACATTGTAGATCTGAAAACAGAATAACTTCAATGTTTCTGGTCTTACCCAAGAGATTTGAAGATTCTAGGAATCTCTTCCTCAAACTTTGAATCGGGCATCTGGTAAGATTGATCAATCAGGTTATATATAAAGGCAAAGATCTTCAAAAACTCCTTGGAACTGGGCGATTGCAGACTCTTTGTTGAAACAGGTTGTGGATAACCATATTCCCCGAGGAACTTGAATAAATGAAGAAAGGAAAATAGATTATTTTTCAAAAATCACACACTTGATTCAAATTTTAAGTACAATAGTAAGAATTCTATGAACCAAACAGCACGTATTGAGTACATATGGAATTGGAGCAAATGGACAACAGAAATTTACATGCACAAGTTGCCACATGCTTGCAAAAAAAAAAATTCTAGCTTTTCTTTGGTCCTTCATCACAGTTATGGACAATAATGAGAAGTTACACACCAACCCATTTTCTACCAATTTGCAGAAAGCATTCAAAACGCTGTATTATTACACTAGCAGCAATTACTCACCTGGCATTCTGACCTGACAAGTTATACTCAAGGATGAATTTTACATTGATGACTTCAACATTGAGAGAATCATTGGGAGCCTTCAAACAAGTGGTTCCCTTGAAATTCAACATAATTGCACTTATTATTTTTTAAGATGCCATTGCATTACAATATTTATGGGTACATTACAAATCTAACATGAAGTTGTATTGTTTCAATAAAAGCTAAACAACTGGATAATTTTCTTCCAGCAAATGCAGCGTCTTGTATTAAAGAGCTAAGGCTTCAATAAAGAAATGAGGGGGATAAAATTCTACAATTTTATGATGCAGAATACTTTTTTTCTACAGAGTTGATTTAGGAATGAGTCTTTCTTTCCAAAAAGTGAATTTGCACCAATTTTAAAAAGTCTACAAGATTGCGTACCACTCAACATTAATGAGTCAGACATTATGGAGGTGTGTGGAACATCTGGTGATTTTATGCAATTAGCTCTTTTATCTCAGATGGATAAATATTCCTTCCATTGTGGCGAGGTCAATGTTATTACAGTTTTTCAACAGATTGCAGATGACATAACTGCTAGAACGTTTAGTGGGCTTGAAGGGTAGATGGTGAATGGTTGTTTCCCCTTGAAGTGTCTAGTATCAGAGGACAGAGAATCCATGGAAAACTAAGTGTTAAGAAAAATCAAGTCTGAAACTGATGTTATTTTTTAAAATCAGCAAGGGTTTTGGTCATGTGAATAAGACAGAAAAGTGACCTTGAGAATCATCAGCCATCATCTTATTGAATAGTAGAATAGGCTCAATAGGTCAAATAGTCCAGCTACTGTCTTACAAAGATTCAGGGAAATCTTCAATTGTGCAAGTATGTCTTAACACTATCATTCTTGGGTTCAAAATTACAGAAGAACCATATGCTTGGGAGTGAATCAGATCTGGTGGGGGAAAGAAATTGCAGTTGTCCTTGGCTTGAAGCCAAATCAAAGGTCATCAGTTTATGTGTAGCAAAAATCCATACTGAAAGATAATGCCAGAAGTTAATGCAGTCAGAGGAGCATCTGCTTTATTTAGTTTTCTAATTTGCAGAGATTCAGCAAACCTGAGTTCGTAAACATTTATGTATTCTCTCTAAACAAAGCAAATTGACACTTGTAGCTGTTCTTGTTTCACTATTCGAAGAATTTGAGAACACGCAAAATACAACTCTATTAAGTTTAGATTACCAAGTACAATTATTACACTGATGCTCTTGAATCTTTAGATATCAAACAGTTTAACTCAAGTTACTCAGAACGTTTATAAGACTAATGGCACTATAAAGAGATTGGTTCAAAACCTGCAACACTACTTACGTACACAACTGTGCCCCATTCTAACTGACCATTTGACATTATTTCACCTAAAATACCTCACACAGCTGTCGAATGCACTGTTGGACAAAAGCCTTATCATGGAGTGGTCGAGGATCTTTTATCTTCTCTGTGCCTCCACACGTTCCATATATATTTGTAGAAAATGTTCCAATGCTACTTGTCCTATAATTTAAAAAATAAACTTAGGGCATACATTTTCAAAGCAAATTGCTCAAAGTCAAACAGGAGAGGAAAGAGAGCTCACACTAGGAACAATACAATAATGACGAAGAGACACGGGATAGCTCCCTGATCTGATAAAATAAATGCAATGAACCATGAACATTCATAATTTAAATCAATAATTTAGATGTGTGACTAAATATAATAAACCAAAGTTGACTGGTACAAGGAGGTTGCGGAGGGCCATGTTTCAATTATGTGATTGGGCAAGATGGTAGATACGTTGGGAAGTGCAAAATATCCATTTTGAAGGAACGATGGAAAAGCAGATTTTTTAAAAAGGTACAGTACTACTGAACTTTGGTTTTCAGTTTAAGCTTCTTCATGAACAAATCAGTTAAATTTAGGTTAAGTAAGCAATTAAGAACACAAGAACTGACACAAGAACACACTCAACTGCAGAGTTGAGTATGGTAGGCGTTACAAAAGAGAAAGTGCGAGAAAAGCTAAAAAGGTCGAAAAATTGAAACATCTCCTAGCCCGATGGGCTACATTCTCGATTTCTGAGGGAGGTGGCTGAGGAAGTAGCGGAGGCATTGGTTGTGTTCTTTCAAAAGTCACTGGAGTCATGGAAAGTCCCAGATGATTTGAAAATCGCTGTTGTAACCCTCTTGTTTAAGAAAGGATCAAGGCAAAAGATGGAAAATTACAGGCCGATTGGCCTAACTTCGGTTGTTGGTAAAATTCTAGAAGCCATCGTTAAGGGTGAGATTTCTAAATTCTTGGAAATGCAGGGTCGGATTAGAACAAGTCAGCATGGATTTAGTAAGGGGAGATCGTGCCTGACAAACCTGTTAGAATTCTTTGAAGAGGTAACAAGTAGGTTAGACCAGGGAAGCACAGTGGATGTTATCTATCTCGACTTCCAAAAGGCCTTTGATAAGAGGAGGAGGCTGCTGAGTAGGGTGAGGGCCCATGGTGTTCGAGGTGAGCTACTGACATGGATTGAGGATTGGCTGTCTGATAGAAGGCAGAGAGTTGGGATAAAAGGCTCTTTTTCAGAATAGCAACTGGTGACAAGTGGTCTCCCGCAGGGTTCAGTGTTAGGGCCGCAGCTGTTCACTTAATGATCTGGATGAAGGGACTGGGGGCATTCTGGCGAAGTTTGCCGATGATACCAAGTTAGGTGGACAGGCAGGTAGAACTGAGGAGGTGGGGAGGCTGCAGAAAGATTTAGACAGTTTAGGAGAATGGTCCAGGAAATGCCGATGAAATTCAACATGAGCAAATGTGAGGTCTTGCACTTTGGAAAAAAGAATGCCGGCATGGATTATTTTCTAAATGGTGAGAAAATTCATAAAGCCAAAGTACAAAGGGATCTGGCAGTGCTAGTCCAGGATTCTCTAAAGGTTAACTTGCAGGTTGAGTCTGTGATTAAGAAAGCAAATGTAATGTTGTCACTTATCACAAGAGGGTTTGAATATAAAGCAGTGATATGCTTCTGAGGCTTTATAAAGCTCTAGTTAGGCCCCATTTAGAATACCGTGTCCAATTTTGGGCACCACACCTCAGGAAGGACATGCTGTCATTGGAGCATGTCCAGCGGAAATTCACATACATGATCCATGGAATGGTAGGCCTAACATAATGATGAACAGCATAGGATCCTGGGATTGTATTCATTACAGTTTAGAAGGATGAGGGGAGATCCAATAGAAACAGACAAGATAATGCATGGCTTAAAAAGGTGGACACTGGGAGGTTGTTTCCGTTAGGCGGGGAGACTAGGTCCCATGAGCACAGCGTTACAATTAGAGGGAGTAAATTTAGAATGGAAATGAGGAGACATTTCTTCAGCCAGAGAGTGGTGGGCCTGTGGAATTCAGTACCAGAGAGTGCAGTGGAGGCCGGGATGTTAAATGTCTTCAAAGCAGAGATTGATAATTTCTTGACCTTGCAAGGAATTAAGGGCTACAGGGAGAGTGCGGGTAAGTGGAGTTGAAATGGCGGAGTGGTCTTGATGGGCCGAATGGCCTTCCTTCCACTCTTATGTCTTATGGTCTTATGGCCTAACTCTGAGTAGGCAATTCAGCTGCTTGAGCCTGATAATGCCGTTTCATAAATCATGGCTCATCCAATCTCCGTCTCAACTTCACATTCGTGCTCTGCATTCCATAATCCTTCAACCCCTTGCTAATTAAAATTTGTTCATCTCCTTTTTAAAGTTAATGTCCCAGCATCCACCACATTCTTTATTTTTCCATTATTCATTCAAGGGATGAGGGCATTGCTGGCTAGGCAGAATTTATTGCCCATCCCTAATTGCCCAAAGGGCAGTTAAGTCAATCACATTGCTGTGGGTCTGGAGTCACATGTAGGCCAGACTAGTAAAGATGGCAGTTTGCTTCCCTAAAGGATATAGCAAACCAGATGGGTTTTTCTACAGTCAACACTGGGTTCATGGTCATCATTAGATTCTTATTTCCAGATATTTATTGAATTCAAATTCCATCATCTGCTGTGGTGAAATTCAAACTTGGGTCCCCAGACAATTATCTGGGACTGTGGATTAACAATTAATGATAATGCCACTTGGCCATTGCCTTCCGTGGGGTAGTGGCTTCATGCTCCTTTGACAGAAATAATTTCTCATCTGTTTTAAATCTGCAACCCCTTGTCCTAAAACTATGACCTCTCATTCTAGGTTGCCCATGACAGGGCACATCATATGTCTACTTTGACAACTCCTTTAGCATCACATACCTTATGAGATATTCTCGCATTCTTCTAAACTCTAGAAAGTATAAACCTAAGCTGCTCAAACTTGTCAACCTTCATTACAGGCAGTTAAAGTGCAATATTAAAAACGGGGTTTAGATGAGACCACACACTGAACATGGTAATGGTATATAATTTATGTTTCTTTACATGGGGAGGAAAAACTCAGAAAGGGCAAAGAATATTGTCTAGATTGATTTCTGGAATGAGTGTGCTGTCCTATCAGGAGAAAAATGGGCCAATATTCTTTCAAGTTTACAAGCTGTGATCTCACTGCATTGAGTAAAAAGTTATTTAATGAACAATTCGGAGACATGGATAGAGCAGGGACAGGAATGGTTGCAGGTTCCAGGATTAGTATGTTTCAGTAAGAACAGAGAAGATGATAAAAGAGGGGGAGGTGTGGCACTGTTGGTCAAGGACAGTATTACAGTTGCAGAAAGGATGTTTGGAGACTCGTCAACTGAGGTAGTATGGGCTGAGGTTAGAAACAGGAAAGGAGAGGTCACCCTGTTGGGAGTTTTCTATCGGCCTCCGAATAGTTCCAGATATGTAAAGGAAAGGATACCAAAGATGATTCTCGATAGGAGTGATAGAGACAGGGTAGTGGTCTTGGGGGACTTCAACTTTCCAAATATTGACTGGGAACACCATAGTTCGAGTACTATAGATAGGTCAGTTTTTGTCCAGTGTGTGCAGGAAGGCTTCCTGACACAGTATGTAGACAGGCAAACAAGGGGCAAAGCCACATTAGATTTAGTACTGGGTAATGACCCCGGCCAGGTTTTAGATTTGGAAGTGGGTGAGCACTTTGGTGACAGCGATCACAATTCTGTTATGTTTACCTTAGTGATGGAAAGGGATAGGTGTATACCACTGGGCGAGAGTTACAGCTGGGGGAAAGGCAATTACGATGAGATTAGGCAAGATTTAGGGAGCATAGGATGGGAAAGGAAACTGCACAGGATGGGCACATTGGAAATGTGGAGCTTATTCAAGGAAAAGCTCCTGTGTGTCCCAGATAAGTACGTACCGGTCAGGCAGGGAGGAAGCTGGAGAGTGCGGGAGCCGTGGTTTACGAAGGAAGTGGAATCTCTGGTCAAGAGGAAGAAGAAAGTTTATGTTAGGATGAGATGTGAAGGCTCAATTAGGGTGCTTGAGGGTTACAAGGTAGCCAAGAAAGGCCTAAAGAGAGAGCTCAGAAGAGCCAGGAGCAGACATGAGAAGTTGTTGATGGATAAGAGCAGTGTAAACCCTAAGGCTTTCTATAGGTATTTAAGAAATAGGAGAATGACGAGAGTAAGATTAGGGTCAATCAAAGACAGTAGTGGGAACTTGTGTGTGGAGTCAGAGGAGATAGGGGAAGCGCTAAATGAATATTTTTCAACAGTATTCACTCTAGAAAACGACAATGTTGTCGAGGAGAATACTGAGATACAGGCTACTAGACTAGGTGGGATTGAGGTTCACAAGGAAGAGGTATTAGAAATCCTTCAGAGGGTGAAGATGGATAAGTCTCCTGGGCCGGATGGGATTTATCCTAGGATCCTCTGGGAAGCAGGGAGGAGATTGCCGAGCCTTTGGCATTGATCTTTAACTCATTATTGTCTACAGAAATAGTGCCAGATGACCAGAGGATAGCAAATGTGGTTCCCCTGTTCAAGACGGGGAGTAAAGACAACCCTGGTAATTATAGACCAGTGAGCCTTACCTCAGTTGTTGGTAAAGTGTTGGAAATGGTTAAGAGATAGGATTTATAATCATCTGGAAAAAAATAATTTGATTAGGGATAGACAGCACGGTTTTGTGAAGGGTAGGTCGTGCCTCACAAGCCTTATTGAGTTCTTTGAGAAGGTGACCAAACAGGTAGATGAGAGTAAACCAGGTGATGTGGTGTATATGGATTTCAGCAAGGCATCCGATAAGGTTCCCCATAGTAGGCTATTGTACAAAATGCGGAGGGATGGGATTGTGGGAGATTTAGCAGTGAGGATCAGAAATTGGCTTGCTGAAAGAAGACAGAGGGTGGTGGTTGATGGAAAATGTTCATCCTGGAGACCAGTTACTAGTGGTGTACCGCAAGGGTCGGTGTTGGGACCACTACTGTTTGTCATTTTTATAAATGACCTGGATGAGGGCGTAGAAGGATGGGTTAGTAAATTTGCATACGACACTAAGGTCGGTGGAGTTGTGGATAGTGATGAAGGATGATGTAGGTTACAGAGATACATAGGTAAGCTGCAGAGCTGGGCTAGAGAGGTGGCAAATGGAGTTTAATGCAGACAAGTGTGAGGTCATGCACTTTGGTGGGAGTAACCAGAATGCAAAGTACTGACTGGGCTAATGGTAAGATTTTTAGTAGTGTAGATGAGGAGAGAGATCTCGGTGTCCATGTACACAGATCCTTGAAAGTTGCCACCCAGGTTGACAGGGCTGTTAAGAAGGCATACAGTGTTTTAGCTTTTATTAATAGAGGGATCGGGTTCCGGAACCAAGAGGTTATGGTGAAGCTGTACAAAACTCTGGGGCGGCCGCACTTGGAGTATTGTGTACAGTTCTGGTCACCGCATTATGAGAAGGGAGTGGAAGCTTTGGAAAGGGTGCAGAGGAGATTTACTAGGATGTTGCCTGGTATGGAGAGAAGGTCTTACGAGGAAAGGCTGAGGGACTTGTTTTCATTAGAGAGAAGGTTGAGAGGTGACTTAATTGAAACATATAAAATAATCAGAGGGTTGGATAGGGTGGATAGGGACAGCCTTTTTCCTAGGATGGTGATGGCGAGCACGTGGGGGCATAGCTTTAAATTGAGGGTTGAAAGATATAGGACAGATGTCAGAGGTAGTTTCTTTACTCAGAGAGTATTAAGGGTATGGAACGCTTTGCCTACAACGGTAGTAGATTCACCAACTTTAAGTACATTTAAGTCATCATTGGACAAGCATATGGATGTACATGGAATAGTGTAGGTTAGATGGGCTTCAGATTGGTATGGCAGGTCGGCACAACATCGAGGGCTGAAGGGCCTGTACTGTGCTGTAATGTTCTATGTTCTAATTGACTGGAGATATAAATAGAGTGTGGAGAGTTTACTAGGACTGGAACAGACAGGTTAATAGTGAAGCAGAACAGTTTGATTTTTGTAACTTCTCTATCACGTCTATAGCTGGCTGAGGCATTTGATTACCAACTTATATTCAGCCTCCTCAGCTGTTCCTAAACTAAAGTATAAAAAAGGTCAGTTGAGAAGAAAAGCCAGACAGCTGACGAGGCTGAATATAAGATGGTTACCAGATGCCTCAGTCAGCTGTAGACATGATAGAGACGTTACAAAAACCGTTCTGCCTCACTATTGATCTGTCTGTTCCAGTCCTCGTCAACTCTCCACACTTTTTTCTTCTTATTGCTGATGCAAGCAGCGTTAACTAGGCCAGCATTTATTGCACATTCCTAATTAGTGTTGAGCCATCTTCATGAACTGTTGCCATTTCAGATGTTGTTATAAAGTTTGTAAGCATAAATTGATTTTTAGTTGTTTCAAGCACGCAACATCAGAAAATTTCCTTGAGAGGTTAAAAGGATAATTAAAGTTTTGAGAGGAAAAACAAGTATATTTGGATGGTGCCTTGTATCGCATAGTGAAGCTGCTCTAGAGCTCACATCAAATGAGACAGAACAGTCATAAATGGAGCATATAAAAATTTTAAATGTGAGGAAATAATTGAGGATACAGGATAGAAACTGCAAATTTGCAATAAATTTAATGAGATCATTTTCTCGAATAGGCCGTACCTTATTCAAAGGTACAGGAAGAATTCCACCATTAGACCAGCAAAACTATTCATTGTCCACAATATGTCACAACATCCAATCTTCCATAACCACCATATTCTCTTGTCAAACAATGAAAAAAAAATCAAAGATATTTTCTGTGGAACATGGCCTTTTCCGTTCCCATCTCTAACCACCTCCATAAGTACGTAAACCCTGCTCCACAGATGCTGACCTCTAGTGCCCCTTTCTCTGTACAACCTTAGCAGTGGAATATTTGTCTCTGAATATCATTACACTCTCCACAAATCAAACCTTTCTTAAAAATGAACCTCTGATCAAACTTTTAGACAGTCGCTTTAACGTTAACATTTTAGCTCAGCTCTGGGACTACCATGGAAATTAGCAGTTCAAAAGGTCATCTCACCACCATCTTCTCAAAGGCAACTAGGAATGGGACAACCAGCGATGCCCACCTCCCTCAAATGACTTTAAAAAATACATTTTACAATTCCATCTCTGTAAAGTGTTCCCATTGTTAATTCACACCAGTGTTGGAGAAGTTGAAATCCTCTACTGTTATTACGCTGTTATTTTTACATTTCTGAAATTTGCCATATCTTTCCTTTTATTTGTCCCTGACTTTGTTGGGGGACTTGTACAGCAATGTGATTGACCCATTTACATAGAACATAGAACATTACAGCACAGTACAGGCCCTTCGGCTTTTGATGTTGTACCGACCTGTCATACCGCTCTCAAGCCCATCTAACCTACACTATTCCATGTACGTCCATATGCTTATCCAATGACGACTTAAATGTACCTAAAGTTGGCAAATCTACTACCGTTGCAGGCAAAGCGTTCCATTCCCTTACTACTCTCTGAGTAAAGAAACTACCTCTGACATCTGTCCTATATCTTTCAACCCTCAATTTAAAGCTATGCCCCCTCGTGCTCGCCGTCACCATCCTAGGAAAAAGGCTCTCCCTATCCACCCTATCTGACCCTCTGATTATTTTATACGTTTCAATTAAGTCACCTCTCAACCTTCTTCTCTCTAGTGAAAACAGCCTCAGGTCCCTCAGCCTTTCCTCGTAAGTCCTTCCCTCCATACCAGGCAACCTCTTAGTAAATCTTCTCTGCACCCTTTCCAAAGCTTCCACATTCTTCTTATAATGCGGTGACCAGAACTGTACGCAATACTCCAAGTGCGGCCGCACCAGAGTTTTGTGCAGCTTCACTGTAACCTCTTGGTTCCGGAACTCGATCCCTCTGTTAATAAAAGCTAAAACACTGTATGCCTTCTTAACAGCCCTGTCAACCTGGGTGGCAACTTTCAAGGATCTGTGTACAAGGACACCGAGATCTCTCTGCTCATCTACACTACTAAGAATCTTACCATTAGCCCAGTACTTTGCATTCCGGTTAGTCCTACCAAAGTGCATCACCTCACACTTGTCTGCATTAAACTCCATTTGCCACCTCTCAGCCCAGCTCTACAGCTTATCTATGTCTCTCTGCAACCTACAACATCCTTCGTCACTATTCACAACTCCACCGACCTTAGTGTCGTATGCAAATTTACTAACCCATCCTTCTACGCCCTCATCCAGGTCGTTTATAAAAATGACCAACAGCAGTGGACCCAACACCGACCCGTGCGGTACACCACTAGTAACTGGTCTCCAGGATGAACATTTTCCATCAACTACCACCCTCTGTCTTCTTTCAGCAAGCCAATTTCTGATCCTCACTGCTATATCTCCCACAATTCCATTCCTCCGCATTTTATACAATAGCCTACTGTGGGGAACCTTATCGAACGCTTTGCTGAAATCCATATACACCACATCAACCGGTTTACTCTCATCTACCTGTTTGGACAGCTTCTCAAAGAACTCAATAAGCTTTGTGAGGCACGACCTACCCTTCACAAAACCGTGCTGACTATCCCGAATCAATTTATTCTTTTCTAGATGATTATAAATCCTATCCCTTATAACCTTTTCCAACACTTTACCAACAACTGAGGTAAGGCTCACTGGTCTATAATTACCAGGGATGTCTCTACTCCCCTTCTTGAACAGGGGAACCACATTTGCTATCCTCCAGTCATCTGGCACTATTCCTGTAGACAATGACAAGTTAAAGATCAATGCCAAAGGCTCGGCAATCTCCTCCCTGGCTTCCCAGAGGATCCTAGGATAAATCCCATCCGGCCCAGGAGACTTATCCATCTTCACCCTCTGAAGGATTTCTAATACCTCTTCCTTGTGAACCTCAATCCCACCTAGTCTAGTAGCCTGTATCTCAGTATTCTCCTCGACAACATTGTCGTTTTCTAGAGTGAATACTGTTGAAAAATATTCATTTAGCGCTTCCCCTATCTCCTCTAACTCCACACACAACTTTCCACTACTATCCTTGATTGGCCCTAATCTTACTTTCGTCATTCTTTTATTCCTTAAATACCTATTTCTGGTTTTAAATTCCAGCTATGCGGCGATGATTGAGACTAAGTTTTCATCCCTCCTCATTGTAGTAAGGAATATTGACTCCAAAGTCAAAACAGTGCAACCACCATATTTCTTACATCCTGTTCCATCTCACTTAAATATTCTGTACCCCAGAACATAGAGGGAATGCTGTTGGCTGCTCAAATTTTGAGTCCTGTGCATAACAGTGACTTCTAGAAATCAATCTGCAATCAGCATGCCACCACTCTTTGCTTTGCAGGGAGTATCGGAATGACTGTGCACCTGTGCAGCTTAGAGAGAAATCTGTCTGCCAGTCCTGCCTCTCCCTCAACCACATCTCCATGACTGGGGATATGTCATCATTACAACATTTGACTTAAACCCAAGATTCCTTGCAGTAAAATGCATCCCATCCAACCTCGCCAGGTTCCCTTTCACCTTTTAAATTATCAAGTTTTGAGCAGTGATGGAACGACACCTCTCCTATTCCTATCCAGGCAAATAATCCATCACCCCCTGACTCATGCTTTGTAGATGGTGACAGGCATTGGGGAGACAGGTGATGAGTTAATTGCTGCAGATGTCCAAGCCTCTGATCTGCTTTTGCAGCCACAATACTTACAGGCTGGTCTAATTCCATTTGTGGTGAATGTCAACTTTCCAGGGCTTACCAATGCGGTTTCATCAATGATAATGCTACTGAACATTAACTGCTAAATTTCTATTGTCAGGGACAGTCAGTGCCTGACATTTCTGTGGTCCAAATGTTACTTGCCACTGATCAGCATGGATGTTGCTCAGGGCTCGTGGAATGCGTTAAACTGTGGACAGAAAATGAGGAATAACAGATTCCACTTTACAAGAGGGAAAATGTTCACAGTTGTTTGGAGCTGTCAAAAAAGCCCGCTGATGCATAAGAAAGTTGTCTGTTATGGATTTGGGAGCATTCAGTATTGCAAATAGCCTATAGTCAGGTTACAGTATAACACAAACTTTGAGGGGCATGAATCAGGGAAGCAAGTAAAACCACCTGAAGTTAGCTGTATTAAAGTCTCTCCCCTTTCTCTGTAAAGATATTGACTTTGCAAAGGAAGAAAATATCCCAGGCCCAATCAAGCAATCAGTGAAATATAGGCTAATCACTGCTTTGTAGAAAACATCAAGGCATCAAAGAACTGAGGAATGTTGACCAACCCATTTAGATGTGTGATTTTGAACTAAGGATGTAGAACTCTCTTCTTAAAATTTGTTTTCCCTCCGTTTATAATGTAATTTCTTGTGTGTGCCAGGGTGTGGGAATTTTGAAAGCATAAAGTATAAAATGCATAAATCAAAAATCCTGTGATTTACTGTTTTTATTTGACTTAGAGTTATAATTTTAAAAAAATACTGCTGAGGAAGTCTAGTGTGATTTGCTTTTATCATGGATAGCATTCAGTCAGAGATAAATTAGGATTTGTGACAGTTTCATTGAATCTTCGCGTCTCAACTTCGGCAGTTGTGGGGTTTGATTTCCAGGGCACTATCCAATGAGTCATGACAATGTGCACTGCTTCAGTACCTAAGGAGTCACAAATAGTGAACAATCATCTGCGAGCATCCCCACTTTGTGACCTTATGATGGAGGGAAGGCCAGGAGCCAAATGGACCTCACAGAACTCAAACTGAGCATCATTTACAAATGCCATTGGTTAGACTGTAAGTGAACCCTGTCACCATAGGGTCATGGAGATATAGAAGATGGAAATAGACCCTTTTGTCTCAACTGCTCATGCTCACCAGATATCCTAAATTAATCCAGTCCCATTTGCCAGCATTGGGCCCATTTTCCTCTAAACTCTTCCTATTCAGTTTCATCCAAATAAATGTTGTGCTAGTCTCCACCAGTATCTCTGGCAGCTCATTCCATACACACCACCTCTGTGTAGAAAAAGTTGCCCCTCAGGTCCCTTTTGAATCTTTCTCCTTAAACCTATGGCCTCTCGTTGGACACCCCTAACCTGGGAAAAAGACCTTGCCTATTCACCCTATCCATGCCCCCCGCCCCCATGATTTTATAAGGTCACCCCACAGCCTCCTCCGCTCCAGGGAAAAATGACTCCAGCTAATCAGCTCCCTCTACAGCTCAAATCCTCCAATCCTGGCAATATCCTTGTAAATCTTTTCTGAACTATTTCAAGGTTCACACTATCAGTAATGAGGCATTCTATTAAGATAGAGATTTCAGAAGAGATTTACCAGGGTGTTGCTGGGTATGGAAGGTCTGGGTTATAAAGAAAGGCTGGACAGGTTGGGACATTTTTCACGGGAGCATAGGTGGTTTAGAGGTGACATTGTAAAGGTCATAAAAAATAATGAGGGGTACAGATAGGTAGTTACCTTTTCCCTAGGATGGGCTATTTCAAGACTAGGGGGCACATTTTTAAGATGAGAGGAGAAAGATTAAAAAAAAGACTTGAGTAGCAAATTTTCTTTACACAGAGGGTAGTTTGCATGTGGAATGAACTTCCTGAGGAAGTGGTGGATGTGGGTATAATTACATTTAAGGCATTTGGATAAGTACATGAATAGGAAAGGTTTGGAGGGACATGAGCCAAGGGCAGGCTGGTAGGACTAGTTCAGCTCAGAATTACATTTGGCATGAATGGTTGGACTGAAGAGTCGGTTTCAATGCTGTTATGATTCCAAGACACTATCTTTCCTACAGCAGGGAGATCAATTGACATTACCGACAGTCAATGTGAGCCCCAGATATTGCTTTGAGGAGGAAGCAGGCTGAAATCGCTGATTGAAAGTAGGGTGATAGGGACACTGCAGCAGAACTTAGATCCAATTATGGGGTCACCTAGCCCTGTCTGTTGTATACTGCTTCTATTGTACCTCAAGGTTGACAGTGCCTTTTTAGGTAATGCCTCGTGCTGTTCTGGTCATGTCATACTGCACTTTTCATTGAACTAATTTCAATTTCACAACTTAACAGTACTGTTAGAACATAGGATATGCTGGATCTTGAAACTACAGACTGCATTTATTTCATATCTTTCTTGTACTATGACCCTCAGAACGTGACTTGGCACTCTTCCAGTCAAGACTGAGCCAGCATTTTATTCTACTTTAGCATAACCACCGTAACTATATACTTCATGGTTCTGTTAGTAAATCTTAGAAGACTGCATGTTTCATTAGCCACACTTCCAACCTTCAAAGATTTATGCTCAAGTATTGCACTCCCTTTAAAATTGGTTTTATTTTATATTTCACTACATTAAATTTCAGCTGCAACTTCCTCCAGTCCATTTCATCAATCTATTTCCTTTCACAATTCTGCTGTATCCTCCGCGTCGTTCAGTGTTCCCACGTTTTGTATCTTAATTTTTGAAATTGTCATTTACACCAAGGTTTAGGTCATTGTTGTATATCAGGACCAGAAATGCCTAATTGAGAATTGAAGATTAATTACTAGAAGTATGAATTTTTGTGTGAGACTTCGTAGCTTCAGGAATTTTTTTAAAACTCCAACATGGCATACGAAGGGACAGGGATAAATCAGTATGGGTCAACAGTTAGTAGACGAACATTGGTTATAACTATGAATAAAGCAATTAGAGGTTGAACAGCACATGTTTGAAAATTATGTACTGTGACTTAGGAAATTGAGAAGCTGAATTTATGACTGCAACAAATTTTAAATGTGTAAACAGGATAACCCTTTGCATAGTGTTTGCAACTGACAAAAACCTTATGGAAATCCTGATTTGCAATGTGATACTCGTATTGGCACTGACTCAATTTGTACTCTACCCATTAGTACTTCATTCCGAAATTAAACAATGGCAGAATTTTATTTGTATACCTTTCTCCCTTGTTTACAACTTTGCATCAAAACACTTTTGAACAGATGCTGTTTGGTAGCACTGTTGATGACACCCGCCATTATATAGGCGCAGAATTAGGCTATTCAGTCCATAGAATCTGCTTTGCATTCAATCATGGCTGATGTTTCTCAATCCCATTGTCTTGTTCTCTCCCTGTAACCCTTGATTCCTGTACTAATCAAGATCCGACTTTTTTTTGTCTAAAATACACTCAATGACTTGGCCTCCGCAGCAATCAGTTTCACAAATTAACTACCCTCTGGCTGAAGAAAATCCAGAAACTCAATGAATGTTCCGGCAACCTGGGTAGAATCCTGCCATGGCAGACTGTGGAATTTGAATTCAATAAAAAATATTTGGAATAAAACTGAGGCAGCATGGTGGCTCAGAGGTTAGAACTGCTGCCTAACAGCACAAGAGATCTGGGTTCAAATCCACCCTCAGGAGACTGTGTGGAGTTTGCACATTGTCCCCATGTCTGAGAGAGTTTCCTCCGGGTGCTCTGGTTTCCTCCCATAATCTAAAGACGTGCAGCTTAGGTGGACTGGCCATGCTAAATTGCCCCACAGTGTCCGGGAATGTGTATGTTAGATGGATTAGCCATGCAATATGCAGGGCAACAGGGATAGGATACGGTAGGGTAGGGGTTGGACCTGGGTGGAATGGTCTTTGGGCCGTTCATGAGGACTCAACAGGCCAACTGGCCTGCTTCCAAGCTGCAGGCATTCTATGATTAAGAATCTACTGATGACAATGAAACCATTGTTGCTTTATCAGTCCTGTCAACTCCTAAAAGTGATCCTTGTTAATGTCTGGGGGTTAATGCCAAAACTAAGAGAACTGTCTCAGTCCAGTCAAGCAAAGCCTGATGTTATCTGTAAGGCAGGACTCCATCAGTAATATGGGCGAGTTGCACCTGAACTGGAAGGGGACCAATATCCTGGCAGGGAGATTTGTTAGAGCCACTTGGAAGAGGATCCACAGCAGTAGGGAGATGAAGGAAAAGGTCGAGGACAGTACAAAAGTTTATGACAGCAAGGTAAATAGTAAAGGTAGTCTTGATAATCCAGTACTAGACAGGGTAGTTGAAAGCATGGCAGGAAGAGTCTGGGATAAACTACGTTTATTTCAATGCAAGAGGCCTGTCAGGTAAGGCAAATAAACTTGGCATTGATAGGTACATGGGACCAGGTTATTATAACTTATTATTGTAGCAACTACTGCTACAGAAACATTACTGACAGAGAGACAGGACTGGCTGTTCTGGGGTACAGATGGTTTAGGTAGGCTGGAGGGGAGGCAAGAGTGGAGAGGGAGTTTGGTTTTTGATTGGCAAAAGCATCACCGTACTAAGAGAGGACATTCTTCAGGGTTTGTCCACTGAGTCTATATGGATAGTAATGAGAAATAAAAGTGGGGTAGGAGTGAGGGAAAGATCACTTTGATAGCACTGTACTATAGGCACACATCCCTCCCCCCACCCCAAAACAGTTAGGAGATTGAGGAGCAAATATGTAAGGAGATCACAGCTGCAAGAATAATAGAGTTGTAACAGTCGGGGATTTTAACTTTCCTAACATCGACTGGACCGCACTTAGGGCTTGGATGGAGAGAAATTTAAGTGTGATCAGAAAGAATTTCTCATGCAGTATGAAGATGGCTCTAACAGAGTTTGGGCAGAACTCAACTTCCTCTTGGGAAATAAGACAGGGCAAGTGACAGAGTGTTAGTGGTGGAGCACTTTGGGACCAGTGACCTCAATTCCATTAGTTTTAACATAACTATGGAAATGGATAGGTCTGGACCACGAATTAATTCTAAATTGGGGCAGGGCCAATTTTAAATATCTTAAACAGGCACTTTTAAAAGTTGCTTTGGGGAGGCTGCTTGCAGGCAAAGGGATGCCTGGTATGTGGGAGGCTTTCAACAGTAAATTAGGGGGTTCAGGGAGAGCATGTTCCTATTAGAATGAAGGGTAAGACTAGCAGGAGTAGGGAACCCTGAATGACTACAGTTATTGAGGGCCTGTTGAAAAAAATGATACATATCGGCAGCTGGGATCAAATGACTTGAGTATAAAGGGTGTCAAAGGCACTTGAGAGAAATCAGGAGGGCTAAAAGGGGACACCAGATGGCTTTGGCTGATAAGATAAAGGGAAATCTAAGTGGATTCTACAATAGCTCCGCACATAAACAAAGGTCGTCTACATGTGGAGCCACAGCAGTTGGGCGAGATCCTAAAATGAATGTATCTCATTAGTATTTATTGTTATGAAAAGCATGAATACTAGGGAACTTGGGGAAATAAATAGTGATGTCTTGAAGACTGTCCACATCACAGAAGAGGCAGTGCTGTATATCTTCTAATGCATTAGGTACATAAGTCCCGAGGACCTGATGAAGTGCATCCCAGAACTTTGTGGGAGGCTAGGGAGGAAATTGCATTCGAAGAGAAACTTGTATCAACAGCCATAGGTGAAGTGCCTGAAGATTGGACAGCGGCTAATGTCAAGCTATTATTTAAAGACTGCAGGGAAATGCCTGGGAACTATGGGCCGGTGAGCCTAACATCTGTGGTGGGCAAGTTGTTGGAGGGGATTCTAAGAGATGGAATCTACAGGCATTTGGAGAAGCAAGAACTCATTTGGAATAGTCAGCATTGCCTTGTGTGTAGGACATGCTGTCTCAAGCTTTTTTGGAGGGTTGAACAAGAAAGTAGATGAAGACAGCTCAGCAGATGTTGTCAATGTAGACTTCAGCAAGGCCTTTGACAAGGTACTGCATCGTGAGTTGTTGAGTTAGGTTAAATCTCGCAGGATCCAGACAGAGATAGCCAATTGGATACAAAATTAGTGTAAGGTGTAAGAATTTAGGAGGTACGTTTAGTCAGTTTGCGAGTGCCGCTAAGATTGGTGGGATAACAGACAGTGAAGCAGGTTGCCTGGGAATACAGTAAGGTTTTGATCAATTGAGCCAGTGGGCTGAAGAATGGAGTTTAACTTAGATAAATGCAAGGTGCTGTTTTCTGCAAGGTCAAACCAGGCCAGAACTTGCAGTCAATGGTAGTGCCCTGGGGAGTGCTATAGAACAAAGAGATCTAGGGGTAATGGTTCATAATCTCTTTGAAACTGGAGTCACTGGCAGACAGGGCCATGATTAAGGCTTTCGGCATGCTTGCTTTCATCGGTCAGAGTAGGAGTTGGGATGTCTTGTCACAGCTGTACAAGACGTTGGTAAAGCCATATTTGGAGAATTGCGTGCAGTTCTGGTCATCCTAAGGTAGAAAAAATATTATTAAAGTAGAAAGAGTGCAGCAAAGATTTACAAGGATGCTACTCGGACTGGTAGGTTTGAGCATAAAGAGAGGTGGATCCCTGAGACAATTTTTCCCCCCCCCGGAGCGGAGGAGACTAAAGGCCTACAAAATCATCGATAAAGTAGATAGCAGACAGCTTTTCCCTGTACTGGGGAGTGGGGGTCTAAAACTAGAGGGCTTAGGTTTAAGGTGAGATGGGAGAGATACAAAAAGGTCCAGAAAGGCAATTCTTCCACACAGAGGGTTGAGTGTGGCTGGAACAGATGGCCAAGTGCAGGGGTAGAGGGGAGTACAATTTTGTCATTGACGAAACATTTGAACAGGCACGTGGATGGGATAGGTATGAAGGGATATAGACCAAATGCAGGCAAATGGGAGCAGATTAACTGTGAAAACGTGGACCAGTTGAGTCAAAGACTCTGTTTCCATGTTGTAGACAACTATGGCTATGTCCCACACAACACTGGCCAGCATGGCAGACCCAGCAGAGATGATGGCACACTCATAGAGTTATGGGAATTTGCTGTGGGAGTCCTCAACATTGACTCCGCACGCCAAGAAATCTCACAGCATCAGGTTTAACACAGGAAAGGAAACCTCCTAATTACCATGTACTATCCTCCCTTGGCTGATGAACCAGTACTCCACCTCGAACAGCACTTGAAGGAAGCACTGAGGGTGTCAAGGGTTCAACATGTCATCCATCAAGAATGGCTCAGCAGCAGCTGTACTGATTGAGCTGGTCGGATCCTAATGGATATGGCTGCTAGACTGAGTCTGTGTCAGGTAGCGAGGTAGCCAACAAGAGGGAAAAGCAAACTTGCCTTCATTCTTATCTATCTGCTGACTACAGATTCATGTGTCCACAACAGTACTGGAAAGGGAGACCATCACACAGTTCTTCTGGCGACAAAGCTCTATCTTCCCATTGAGAATACATTCTATCTTGAGATGAGATTCCCTACAGTGTGGTAACAGGCCCTTCGGCCCAACAAGTTCACACTGCCCCTTGGAGCATCCCACCCAGACCCATCTCCCTCTAACCCACACACCCCTGAACACTACAGGCAATTTAGCATGGCTAATCCACCTAGCCTGCACATCTTTGGACTGTGGGAAGAAACCTGAGCACGCAGAGGAAACCCACGCAGACACGGGGAGAATGCGCAAACTCCACACAGACAGTTACCAGAGGCTGGAATTGAATGCGGGTCCCCGGTGCTGTGGGGCTGCAGTGCTAACCACTGAGCCATCGTGCCGCCCATCTTATGTGTGACACTTACACTGTGCTAAATAAGACAAACTATGAACAGATCGACTGCAACAGAATTGCACTTTAATGCAATCTGCAACCTAGTAGCCCAGTTTATGCACCACACAACCATTACCATCAAGCACAGAGATCAACCCTGGCTCGGTGGACAATGGAAGTGGGCATGCCAGGATGAGCACCAGGTATACGTAAAATAAAAGTGACAGTGACAATCTGGTGAATTTGAGAAAAGGTAGCCATGACGTTGAGATGCTGGTGTTGGACTGGGCTGGACATAAGGCAGAAATCACATGTTATCAGCTGATAGCCCAACAGGTTTATTTGAAATCACAAGCTTTTAGAGCATTGCTCCTTCGTCAAGTCAAGAAGCAGTGCTCAAAGTTTGTGAAGTCAAACAAACCTCTTGGACTATAACCTGACTTCACGTGACTTCTGAAGTTGCCAAAAAAGCAGCTAAGTGGTCCCACAATCAATGTATCAGATTTAAGCTCTGTAGTCCTGCCACATCCAGTCATAAATGGTGGTAGACAATTAAACAACTCACACTATAAATATCCCCATCCCAATAATTGAAGAGCCCAGCACATCAGTGCAAAAGATTAAACTGAGCCATTTGCAGCAATTTTCAGCCAGACAGGCTGAATGGATGATCCTTCTTGGCCTCCTCCAATGCTCCCTAGCATCACATGTCAGTTTTCAGCCAATGTGATTCGCTCCCTGTGATATCATGAAAAGGTATGAGGCAGTTGATAGTGTAAAGGCTATGAACATTGACAACATTTTTGCAATTGTACTGAAGACCTTTGCTCCAGAACTTGCCACTCCTCTAGCCAAAGCTGTTCCAGTACAGCTGCCACACTGGCATCTACCTGACATTTTTCCACATTGTACCAGTATGTCCTGCACACACAAGGTAGCCAATTTAATCTAGCCAATTACGGTCTCCCATTGGTTTACTCTTCAGCACTTGCTCACTGATATCCAGTTTGGATTCTGCCAGGGACAATCAGCTGCTGACCTCATTAAGCTTTGTTTTAAACATGGACAAAAGAGCTGAATTCTTCCAGAGGGGAGGTGAGTGTGACAACCCTTGCCGTCTAGGCTGCATTTGATTGAGTGTGGCATCTAGGAGTCCTAGCAAAACTGGAATCAATAGGTATTGGGGGAAAGCTCTCTGCTGCTTGGAATCATACCTGGCACATAAGAGGGTGGTTGTGGCTGTTGGAGGTTAGTCCACTCCAGTACATCCTGCAACCATCTTCAGCTGCTCCATCAGTGACCTTCTTTCCATCATAAGGTCAGAAATGGGGATGTTTACCAATGATTGCACAACGTTCAGCACCAGTTGTGAACTCTCAGATACTGAAGTAGTCCATGTTCAAATGTGACAAGATCTAGACAATATCCAGGCTCGGGCTGACAAGTAGCAATTAACATTTGCACCACACATATGCCAGGCTATGACCATCACCAATAAGAGACAATCTAACTACTGCCCCATGACATTCAATGGTGTTACCATCACTGAATCCCCTACTATCAATGTCAGTTTTTTGGGGGGGGCAGGGAGAGAAGAGAAATGGGGAGACAGGAGTGGGGGGGGCTTTAAACCATTGTCCAGAAACACAATATGGACTCTTGATTCCCCAAAATCTGTCCATTTTCTACAAGACAAATCAGACACGTGATGGAATATTTCCCACTTGTCTGGATGGGTGCAGTTCCAACAACTCAGCAAGCTTGACACCATCGATGGCAAAGCTGTCCACTTGATTGGCATTGCATCCAAACTCATCTAGAAGGGCAAGGGCAGCAGATATATGGGAACACCACCACCTTCAGGTTTCCCTCCATCCATTCGCCATCCTGGCTTGGAAATTCCATTCCTTCGCTGTTGCTGGGTCAAAATCCTAGAATTCCCTCCCTGATGGCATTTTGGGGTAAATGCTCAGCAAGTGGACTGCGGCAGTTTATAAGGAAGCTCACTAACACCATCTCAAGGGCAACTAGGGGGTAGGCAATAAATACTGGCCAGCCAGCAATACCCACAGCCCGTGAGTGAATTTAAGAACTATTTTATGGTCTTATGGTTTAATAGTCTAGTAATAACACCACTGAGCCCTTGCCTCCAGAAAAATGTTCAAGGGTGCATTAAAAAAAATTACAGAAGTGAAGACACTGCATAAAAAAAGTCTAGCAAATGCAATGAAGGAAAAATTAAAGGCAGTTTTAGGTATATCAGGGACAAGAGGCAATCCTCAAGTGGTAAATGGGTTTCATTCTCGAGTACATTTGCAAATTGAATACAATGCAGGACAATATAAAATAGCTGGTTAAAACTGAAGGTCAGTGCTGGGAATGGATTGATGCAAATAAATCCTTGCCTGGAGAGAACATTGGTTAGCTACAGATTCCAATATACCACGAATGACTAAAAGTTAGAGAGGAGAAAAGGCTTCACGAGAGCGGCTACACAGTTGATTTTTCTTAGGGCAGCACAGTGGCTCAGTGGTGAGCACTGCTTCCTCACAGCACTGGGGACCCAGGTTCGATTCCAGCCTCGGGCAACTGTCTGCGTTGAATTTGCACATTCTCCCCGTGTCTACGTGGATTTCCTCCAGGTGCTCTGGTTTTCTCCCACAGTCCAAAGGTGTGCAGGCTAGGTGGATTGGCCATAGTAAATTGCTCGTAGTGTTCAGGGATGTGTAGATTAGGTGGGTTAAAGGGGATGGGTCTGGTGGGATGCTCTGAGGGTCGGTATGGACTTGTTGGGCCGAAGGGCCTGGTTTCCACACTGTAGGGATTCCATAATAGTTGAGGAGTTTCAGTTATGAAGGTAGATTGGACAGATGTCAGGGACTGTTTTCCATGAAGGGAAGCATTTGAACAGATTCAACAGCATTTTGTAAAATCATCGGGAATCTGGACAGATCTTGATACAGGGAACAGTTTATGAAAGAATAACAAATAAAACAGCACAGATTTAATATATTTAGCAAAAGCAGAGACAAAAACATAAAGAGATACATTTTAAATCAAATGGTTAATATGGTTATGCTCCCTGTGTGTGTTAAAGACAGGTTGAATTGAGCTGTTCCACAGGGGAATTAGATTGTCGTAAAAATGTGCATGGTTACAGGGAGTAGGGAACTAAGTGAAATTGATTTATTCAAAGAACAGATGTAGACATGACAGCCCAGACAGCCTCCTCTTGTACAGTAACAGTTCTGAATCTTCAGAGACACTATTTTCATATGTATGAAAACTACAGTTTCAATCCTTCAGTACTGGAAGAGTTTTACTGAAGTAATCACATATTAAATTATACAGCTCACATTACAGACTGCACCTGCTTCTAGAACAAGATCGGTATTTTCTGGAGGGGCTGGGATTTTAAAGAAAGAAAGACAAAAATCATATAAAAGAACAACATAATCTCGGGTAAAGTTCCCTGGATCAAGGAAGTTGAATGCTGATGTTACCTTCTTCCAAAAAAGCTGGTCCTTCTCTCAGAGGTTCCTGAACCAAACCGTGCATTTGATACACTGGAAAGATAAAGTTTAGAGAAGATAAATACATACAATCGGCTTCAAGTATTAAACATAATATTCCCATCATACAGAAAGTTAAAAACAAAAATTAAAATCACAACAGCATTTAGCTGTCAAAATGTATATTCAAGCCTATATCTGTGGTAACTCTTGGTGGGAGCAAGTTTAAACGCTTCATACTTTAGCCTGAAAATGTTACTTCACAGTTTTCCAACATACATTTTGAAATCCACAACTGAATCTGCTTCCATCACTTGGTGGTTTTTCAAATACAAACCATTCATTATTCAAGTTTTTATTTCATCTACTTTGGTTCTTTTCCCACTCAGCTCAACCAGGTATTCACTGGGTCCTGTCCTTTCATTCAACATGAACTTTCTGTGTACATTCCTGGCAAACAATTCAAATTTTTTCTCGACTATGTCTTTGTGAAGAAGAACAGCCTTTGTTTTCCATCCTTTAAAGGCACTCTCCGGGCAGCGAACATGTTCTGTTCAAGTACATTTGCAAGGGGGAGGCAATGGCCTAGTGACATTATCGCTGGACTGTTAATCCAGAGACCAAGGTAATATTCTGGGGACCTGGATTCGAATCCCACCACAGCAGATGATGAAATTTGAAAATGTATGGAATTAGAAAATGTACGGAATTAACAATTTAATGATGACTATGAATTCATTGTCTATTGTTGGAAAAGTCGATCTGGTTCACAAATGCCCTTTGGGGGAGGAAACTGCTCATCCCTACTTGGAATGGCCTATACGTGAATCCAGATCCACAGCACTGTGGGTGACTCTTAACTACCCTCTGGGCAATGAGGGATGGGCAATAAACGCTGCCTAGCCAGTGATGCCATTATCCCGTGAATGAATAAAGAAAAAAGGTTGGAAGAAGAAAGGGTCCGAGGCTCAGCAGTAACCGGACAAGGAAATAGGTTGCATCGGTTCAGTGGTTGGCACTGCGGCCTCACAGTGCCAGAGACCCGGGTTCGATTCCAGCCTTGGGCGACTGTCTGTGTGGAGTTTGCACATTCTTCCCATGTCTGCATGGGTTTCCTTCGGGTGCTCCGGTTTCCTCCCACAGTCCAAAGATGTGCAGGCTAGGTGGATTGGCCATGCTAAATTGCCGGTAGTGTTCAGGGGGGTGTAGCCTTTAGGGGGATGGGTCTGGGTGGAATGTTTCAAGTGGTGGTGTGGACTTGTTGGGCCGAAGGACCTGCTTCCACACTGCAGGGAATCTAATCTAATCCAGACTTGAACTCGGATCGCAGCATTCAGAAACCAGCGTGCACATCATTACAGCGTGGCAACCAGAGCCATTACATTGATAGGTTTCCCATATCTGTGGGTACAAGCTTTCAGAATACACAAGTTTGTAGCTTGTAACCCTATTCCAACCTTATGTCCACCCTAGCCTCTAACAAATAATCACCAGTTTTTAGAAGTACAGAGTTTGAATTTTTGCAATGACTTTGAACTGTGTTGACATTGCTGTTTTTCACAAAATAGTATATGAAATTTGCTCACAAACCATTCTGTTGCACTGCAAACAGTCAGATTCTGCTCTGTCAATCATATAAGGCTATGACAAGACATCAAATAGTCTTTATTGTAGTGTAAAGATACACCTTGTGTGTTCTATTTGGGTTGGTGCATAGCTCTTTGCAGCTACTTCAGCCTTTGTTCTAATGCACTGCCTCAGCCAGCAGCCATTTCTGTGGTATGCCATGCAAAATTGTTTAAAGTTGGGAATTTCCTTGGCACATGTAAAAGGCCATACCTTTCACACCTAGATATGTTCCAGTGATTGTCAACCATCAAGTCTGTACATGTGATCTACAAGTTTGTTTTAAGAGTCTACACCTGGGCAGGACTGGAGCCAATGTCCTAGGGGTTGCTTTTGCTAACGCTGTTGGGGAGGGTTTAAAAACTAATTTTGCAGGGGGATGGAAACCAAATGAGGTGGTTAGTGGACAGTAAGGAGGTGGTAAATAAAGCCTGTAAGGAACCAAATAACGAAGTCAGTGTGGCTAAGGGGAAGAGTAGGCAGAGAACAGATGATGAACGCAAAGGAACAGATGGTCTGAGGAGCATTTGTTTTAATGCGAGAAGTGTAGTAGGTAAGGCAGATGAACTTAGGGCTTGGATTAGTACCTGGGAGTACGATGCTATTGCTATTACTGAGACTTGGTTGAAGGAAGGGCAAAACTGGCAACTAAATAGCCCAGGATATAGATGCTTCAGGTGGGATAGAGAGGAAGATAAAAGGGGTGGAGTTGCATTACAGGTCAAAGAGGATATCACAGCTGTGCTGAAGGAGGGTACAATGGAGGACTCGAGCAGTGAGGCAATATGGGCAGAGCTCTGAAATAGGAAGGGTGTGGTAACAATGTTGGGGCTGTGCTACAGGCCTCCCAACAGCAAGCATGAAATAGAAGTACAAATATGTGGACAGATGATGGAAAGATGTAGGAGCAACAGAGTGGTGGTGGTGGGAGATTTTAATTTTCCTAACATTGACTCAGATTCACTTAGTGCTAGGGGTTTAGATAGAGCAGAATTTGTAAGGAGCATCCAGGAGGGCTTTCTACAGCAGTATGTTAATAGTCCAACTCGGGAAGGGGCCATACTGGGCCTGGTGTTGGAAGATGAGCCCGGCCAGGTGGTTGCAGTTTCAGTAGAGGATTACTTTGGGAATAGTGATCACAATTCCGTAAGTTTTAGAATACTGATGGACAAAGACGAGAGTAATCCTAAAGGAAGTATGCTGAATTGGGGGGGTGGGCGGGGAATGAGAGAGAAGGCCAACTATAGTAAAATTTGGCAGGAGCTGGGGAATGTGGATTGGGTGCAGCTGTTTGAGGGTAAATCCACATTTGATATGTGGGAGGCTTTTAAAGAGTTGTTGATTAGAGTGCAAGACAGACATGTCCCTGTGAAAATGAGAGATAGAAAAAGCAAGATTAGGGAACCATGGATGACAGGTAAAATTGTGACAGTGGAAAGAGGAAAAAGGAAGCATACATAAGGACTAGGCGACTGAAAACAGATGAAGCTTTGGAAGAATATCGGGGAAGTAGAACCAATTTGAAACAAGGGGTTAAGAGGGCTAAAAGGGGTCATGAAATATCTTTAGCAAACAGGGTTAAGGAAAATCCCAAAGCCTTTTATTCGTACATAAGGAGCAAGAAGGTCACGAGAGAAAGAGTTGGCCCATTCAAGGCCAAAGGAGGGAATTTATGCAAAGAGTCAGAGAAAATGAGTGACATTCTCAATGAGTATGTTGCATCGCTATTAACCAAGGAGAGGGACATGACGGATGTTGAGGTTAAGGATAGATGTTTGATTACTCTAGGTCAAGTGGCATAAGGAGGGGTGGGGGTGGGGGGTGGGGAAAGGAAGGGTTGGGTATTCTAAAAAGGCATTAGGGTGGGCAAATCCCAAGTCCGGATGGGATCTATCACAGGTTACTGAGGGAAGTGAGAGGGGAAATAGCTGGGGCCTTAACATATCTTTGTAGCATCCTTGAGCACAGGTGAGGTCCCGGAGGACTGGAGAATTGCTAATGTTGTCCCCTTGTTTAAGAAGGGTAGTAAGGATAATCCAGATAATTATAGACCGGTGAACCTGACATCAGTGGTGGGGAAGCTGCTGGAGAAGATACTGAGGGATAGGATCTATTTACATTTGGGCTTATTAGTGATGGGCAGCATGGCTGTGTGTAGGGAAGGTCATATCTGACCAACTTGATAAAATTCTTTGAGTAAGTGACAAAGTTGATAGATGAGGCAAGGGCTGTAGAGGTCATATATATGGACTAAAGTGAGGGGTTTGATAAGGTTTCCCATGGTAGGCTGATGGAGAAAGTGAAGTCGCATGGGGTCCACGGTGTACTAGCTAGATGGATTGAGAACGGGCTGGGCAACAGGAGACAGAGAGTTGTAGTGGATGGGAGTTTCTCATAGTGGAGAACTGTGACCAGCGGTGTTCCACAGGGATCCGTGTTGGGACTACTGTTGTTTGTGATATACATAAATGATCTGGAGGAAGGTACAGATAGTCTGATTAGCAAATTTCAGATGACACGAAGATTGGAGTAGCAGACAGTATTCCATCTGCAAACGGGAAAGCCCTGGGGAAAATTGATGCACAGAGAAAATCTGGGTTCTGGATGTGAGAGTTTGCTCGCTGAGCTGGAAGGTTAGTTTTCAGACGTTTCGTCACCATTCTAGGTAACATCATCAGTGACTCTCCAATGAAGCTTCATTGGAGGTACACTGATGATATTACCTAGAATGGTGAAGAAACTAACCTTCCAGCTCAGCGAGCAAACTCACATCCAGAACCTCAACCTGAGCTACAAATCTTCTCAAAACTCGCTAGAAAATCTGGGTGTTCAGGTACATAGTACCCTGAAGGTGGAAACACAGGTGGATAGAGTGGTCAAGAAGGCATACGGCATGCTTTCGTTTATCGGACGGGGTATTGAGTATAAGAGTTGGCAGGTCATGTTACAGTTGTACGGGACTTTGGTTCGACCACATTTGGAATATTGTGTACAGTTCTGGTCGCCACATTACCTAAAGGATGTGGATGCTTTCGAGAGGGTGCAGAGGAGGTTCACCAGGATGTTGCCTGGTATGGAGGGCGCTAGCTATGAAGAGAGGTTGAGTAGATTAGGATTATTTACATTAGAAAGACGGAGGTTGAGGGGGGGACCTGATTGAGACCTACAAAATCATGAGATGTGTAGACAGGGTGGATAGCAAGGAGCTTTTTCGCAGAGTGGGGGAATTCAATTACTAGGGGTCACGATTTCAAGGTGAAGAGGAAAAAGTTTAGAGGAGATATGCATGGAAGGTTCTTTACGCAGAGGGTGGGGGGGGTACCTGGAATGCATTGCCAGTGGAGATGGTAGAGGCGGGCACAATAGCGCCATTTAAGATGTATCCAGACAGATACATGAATGGGCATGGAGCAGAGGGATACAGATCCTTGGAAAATAGGCGACAGGTTTAGATAGAGGATCTGGATTGGTGCAGGCTTGGAGGGCCGAAGGGCTTGTTCCTGATCTGTAATTTTCTTTGTTTTTTTTTTAAGGGGAATACGCCACCACAACTACCACCCCACCTTAAATGCATGCCTCCTAGCATTGGACATTTCAACTCTGGGGAAAAAAAATTCTGACCATTAACCCTATCTATGCATCTCAATTTTGAGACTTCTATCAAGTCTCCCCTCATCCTCTGCCACTCAAAAACAACCCACATTTGTCTAGCCTCTAGTTTCTAGCTCGTACCCTCTAATCCAGGCAGCATCCTGGTAAACCTCTTCTGCACCCTCTCCAAATCCTCCACGTCCTTCCTATAATTTGGCAACCAGAACTGAACACTCCAAGTGTGGCCTAACCAAGGTTTTACATAGCTGCAACATGACATCCTGACTCTTGTATCAGTGATAATGGAAACTGCAGATGCTGGAGAATCCAATATAATAAAAAGAGAGGCTGGATGAACACAGCAGGCCCAGCAGCATCTCGATATGAAGGGTCTAGGCCCGAAACGTCAGCTTTTGTGCTCCCGAGATGCTGCTGGGCCTGGTGTGTTCATCCAGCCTCACATTTTATTATCCTGACTCTTGTACTCAGTTCCCTGACCAATAAAGGCAAACATGCTATAAGCCGCCTTCACTTCCCCATCTACTTGCATAGACACTTTCAGGGAGCTATGGACTTGAACCTCAAGATCCCCCAAAATGTCAATGCTGTTCAGGGTCCTGACATTACGTGTGTACTTTCTCTAATATTTGATCTCCCAAACTGCAGCACCTCACACTTACATGCATTAAACTCTATCTGCCATTTCTCTGCCTATATCTGCAACTGATCTATATCCCGGTGTATCCTTGAAAAACCTTCTACACTATCTACAACTCCACCAATCTTCATATCGTCTGCAAACTTACTAATCCACCAATCTACATCTTCATCCAAGTTATTTACTGTTCTCACAAATGGCAGAGGTCCCAGTACGGATCGCTGCGGAACACCACTAGTCATAGATCTCAAGCATGAAAATCACCCTTCCACCATTACCCTCTGCCTTCTATGGGTAAACCAATTCTGAATCCACGCAGCCAAGTCACTGTGGGTCCCATGGCATCTTCTGGCTGAGCTTACCATGAGGGACCTTGTCTAAAGTCCATGTAGACAACATCCACTGCTCTACCCTCATCCATCACTTCTGTCACGTCCTCAAAATTCAAACAAATTCGTAAGACATGACAAACTTATTTGTTTGAAATTCTGATCCACCAATCTAAACATTCACCACCTCCACAGATGCAAGGTGTTTGCAGAGTATGATCTAATAACATGTACTGAAGAAAGTCACTGAGGCTCTTTTTAGCAGCATCTCCCAAACATGCAACCTCTACCAAATGGGACAAGGGTAGCCGACCTGAGGAACAGTTACAAGTTTTCTTCAAGCCACATATCACCCTGACTTGGAACTATGTCACTATTCCTTCTCTATTGTTAGATCAAAAACCTGGACCCTCGTTCTAACAGCACTGTGGATATATATACACTGCATGATGGTTCAAGATGTCAGCTATGACCACCTGCTGAAGGACAATTGATATGGGCAACAAATATTGGCCTGGCCAGCAATGCCCCATCCACTGAAAGGATAACAAAAATGAATGATACATCAGGCATGACGTGCTGAATGATCTACTCATGCTCCTATTGACGTTCTCTTCAGCTTGACAATTTCCATTTGTAAAAGTGCAAAACACTCCAAAATAGCTTATACAAAAAGCCCTACAGAAAGACAATTTGTTGGACATACCTTTGAGGTGTAACCAGTCCATACCTGGTAGCCTCACTGATTCGGTGAGGCTGCAATGTTCTATGACTGTTGGGATTATGACTCATTCTGCTCATTTCAACTGAAAAATAAATGGATTTTTGTACAGTTAATGCATTCTTATATGAATGATGTACAAGTTGACACGTTTCATGTATTGCTTCCTAATAATCTTGTGTCAACAAAATACTTGCAGTAAAATTAAACATTATTGCAACAGTATCTTGTGATTTCTAGTTTTTATTTCACTTAATTTCTTTTTTTTGAGGAGGCGACATGGAGAATTGAGGGTACAGCGAATGCTGTCAAAACGAGTTTTAAGGCAGTTGACAAGTTGGCAGAGTGGTCAGGAAAGTAAAAACACATGGGAAGCAGTGGAATGTGGCGACAAGGATCCAAAATCAGCTCAGCAACAAAAAACAAAGCAAACATGTTTCGAGAATGAAAGCAGTTTCCAGCAGTGTTCCACAGTGCTTGATTTGAAGCCTTTTGTTGCATTATATTGATGATTTAGACTTAAGTAGTTGGTATGATTGGGAAATTTGCAGGTGATTCAGATCAGTGTATTCAAAAATAAACATGATATCTGTCAACTCGAGTGATATCAATGTTTTGGTTGAGTTTGTGGATTGAATTCCATTTATTATTTTTCCACAGGATATTTGGGAGGGCAAACAAAGCTAGGAAATACACAACAAACAGGGAAGATATTGCTTTTATTTCAATGCACTGCAGAAACTCAGCAGCATTTGGGGAGGGAAACAGACTTAACGTTTCAAGTCCATCTGACCACGTAGTTCATATTGAACATGCAATGTTAACTCTACCTCTCGACAGATGATGCCAGACATGTCGAGATTTTCCAGCAATTTCTAGCTTTATTTCAGTTTTCTAACATCAGCATTTTTTTGGTAGCATACTGAATTACACAGCAGTGCTTCTCAAACATCTTTCTGGGGTAACCCCATTTTAATGCTTTATGGTGCTTTTTTGGGTGGTGTTGAGTGATTGACAGACTTCTCCCTTCCACTTCCAACCTTTCATGGAACTGTACTTCTACAGGGGAGGGTGTAGGTTTCAAATGTTGAGTCGGGAAAGATGGATTAGGTCAACATTCTTGAAACTTTAAGGATTTCTAAATGATACTGACATTGAGGGATCTAGGCACACAGGTTCACAAATCCCTGAAAGTGGCAACATTGTTGGATAAGGTGATCAAGAAAGTACACAGCATCCTTGCCTTAATTGGCCAGGTCACTGAATATAAAAGTTAGCAAGTAGGTTACAGCTGTACAAAACTTCAGCCTGCATTTGGAATATTGCATGCAGTTCTGGTTGCCACACGACCAGAAGGAGGTTGGAGAGAAGGTTTATCAGGATGCTGTCTGGTTTGGAAGGTTTTAGTTATGAGGAGAGGTTGGATAAACTCAAATTGTTTTCACTGGAAAGACAGAGGTATAGGTTGGATGGTCCTTTTTCTCAGGGCAGAAAGGTCAACTACAAGGGACACAGGTTCAAGGTGAGAGGGGGGAAATTTTAGAAGAAAAACGCAGGGAAACTTTTTTTCCATTAAGGGTGACGTGTGCTTGGAACACACCGCCAATAGTGGTGGTGGAAGCAGAAAGTTAGCCACATTTAAGGCATATCTTGATAGACACATGAATGTAGAGGCAAACAGAGGGATAGATGCCTTGTATGGACAATAAGTAATGGGTCTAATAAGGATTAGAATTGGCGTGGGCTTGGTGGGCCGAGGGCCTGCGTCTGTGCTGTGCTGTATACCTTCATAACTTTCTTCAGCGTCAACATCTGATCATGAGGCCATACAGCAATAGCCAAAGAGTCATTGGCCACAAGACCAAAAGAAAATAAACGAGGATTTAAAGAGACCTTGCAACTGCCCCAAAATTTTAGATCATGTCCCCATTCGAGTTCAAACCACAAGTTGAAAAACCCTTTGGAGAGGAAGTGGAAGCGCATGCCCCCAGGTCCTGGAAGGTACAGATAAAGAAACCACATGGAATACTTTCCTTTTACTGGACAATAGAAAAGTAGAAATGTAATGCTGGTACTGTATACAATACCAATTTGGCCACAGTTCAAAATGTATCAAGTCATACTCCTAGAGGACCACAGGGCTGCTCTCATCAGAGACAGACAACTGGTGGTGGTTTCACCTGAGGGTCACCACAGATCAGGCACAGCGGAGAAGGTGAAACCATTGTGGTAACCTCAGCCAGGTACAAGAACTGAATCTCCACTATTGAAATCACAAATCACCCATCTGGTCAACTATGAACTGTATACACAGTGTAGTCACATTACAGAGAGGACAAAATTGCTCTGGAGGTGGTGCAGAGGAGATTTACAATAATGCTTGAAAAACTGCAGCTACGAGAACAAATTGGATTGGCCAAGGTTGTTTTTCTTAGAACGGGGAGGCTAAGGGATCACTTGTTTGAGATGTATAAAATTATGAGGCTCCCAGATAAGTAGAGAAGGAAGAATGATCTCTCCTCTAAAGGAAATCAATTACACAGATTTATGGGGAGATAGCAAATTAGATGGAAAATTTTTCACTCAGAACAGGTTGGACATCTGGAATTTGTTGCTGATTTAATGGTGCCTGGAATTTGGAACTCTATTTAGTGGTGGAGGCAAAAGCCCTCAAATTTTTGAATAGGTACCCAGGCCTGCACTTGAAATGCTGTAACCTGCAAGGTCAGGCAGCTGATGCTGGAAGATGAGATTCAAATCGTGACTAGTTTGATTCAATTTACACATGCTGAAATGTTACGTTCTATGCAGTAACTTTTACAAATCTAAATAATTTAAATACACGCAAAAACTTCTCATTCTGGACAAAGCTGCCTGTGTGTGGAAATAAATGTTGGAAGATAAATGTGTGATGAGAGTGAGGGCTTGTTAAAAAAACAAACAAGAGGGGGAAAAAAACCTTGTCAGAAAACAGGTTTTCTTGGACACAAGCTGATCACAGCTTTCATCAGACAGATACTGGAAAGGAATTTCCTAATACATTGGTCAAGATAAGACCATAAAATATAGGAGCAGAATTAGGTCTTTGCTCCAATATTCAATTGTGGATGATATGTTTCTCAACCTCATTCTCCAACCTTCTCCACTCAGACCTTGATCCCCTTACTAAACAAGAACCCAACTATCTTTGTTTTAAATACACTCAACGGCTTTGCCTCAGAGAGCTGTGGAGGCCATGAATTTCGCAGATTCACTACCTTGGCTGAAGAATTTCCTCATCTAGTTCTAAAGCATTACCCCTTCACTCTGAGGTTGTGTCCTCAGTTCCTACTCTCTCCTACCAGTGGAAGATTCTTCTCTGGGTTGACTCTATCCAGGTGTCTCAGTATCCTCTAAGTTTCAGTCAGATCATCATCCTTCTAAACAAAAAAACAAACTAAACAAGCCCTTCATCCCTGACATCATTCTGGTAAGCCTCCTCTGGACAGCGTACAATGACAGCACATCTTTCCTAACATATGGGGCCCAAAACTGCTCACAAAATTCCAAATGTTGTCTGACTGGAGATTTGTACTGCTGAAGTAGGGTCTGGGTGGGGATGCTCTAAGGGTCGGAGTGGACTTGTTGGGCCACAATTAGTTATGCTCATCTACTTGTTATTTCTTAATAAATTCCAGTACCACCGAAGGGCACATACCTAGACATTCCTACCACAACCACCTTCGAAGTTCCCATCTTTCCGACGTTTTCACAACTAACCCCTTTCCCCTTAGCCTCACCACTGGACCAGCCACCCTTTACTCTTTTTGTCTATTCCTTCCCCTCCCGTTTTACTTAGTTCATTCCCCAGGCCCTCGAACCAAACTGCAGGGTGAACACAGTCTTGCCCTTTGCCCTCAAATAACACTCACTGAACCTTACCCTCCGGACCTCTACACCCCTTCAGGACACTCACTCATTCCCCTCCCCCCCCCAAACTGTCATTCCCCTCGCTTCCCATATGGGACCCCACACCCTCTTTGTCCCAACTGCCTTTCGAAACCCTTCACTACCCAGACACTGGGTAAACACCACATCCCTCCCTGTCCACCACTCCCCCTTTCACCTCCCGGACTCTTGTCTGATCTCTGATCTCTGATCCCCGATCCCCAACCCTCAGCCGCCCTCTCGTACCACCCACCCCTCACCCCACCTCCGATCTATAAAATCCTCTCCCAAATCCAGCACAGCTTCCTCAGTCACTAATTAACACTCACCGCTCGGGCTCCACCCGTCTTCTAGAGTTTGCAATTCGCGCCCAAAACAGCATCAAAATAACGGTCACCGGAAACGGAACTGCATCATCGACCGTCCGCCGCAACAGTTCCTCCCAATTCACGTCCCCATCAGGACAACGCCGTGATACTCCAGTTGGCAGGGGATCGCTGTGGTCGGGAACGGGGTGAAGCTGTGGAGGAGGCGGCATCACGAGAATGACCGGCTGGGGTGGGGGAGAGAATCTCAGTTCGCGGCCATCATTGTCTGCAAGGGGAGTGAGTAAAGGCGGAATCAATATCAGAGGAGAATCACTATCTTGGAAAGAGGGTGGGCTCATTATTAAAGAGATAGGAGGGAGGCGGGCTCACTGACACGGGTTGTTCAATGTTACTGGGAAGAGGGCTCAAAGACACTGGGCTAACAGGTAGAAGGAACTGCAGATGCTGCAGAATTTGAGATAACAAGGTGTAGAGCTGGATGACCACAACAGGCAAGCTGAGGTTCCTGCTGTGGTCATCCAGCTCTGCCCCTTGTTATCACTGGGCTAACAGATACTGGGGGAGGGTCACTGACAAATCAGCAGGCACTCACTGACAGAGTGGCTCACTGGTGCTGGGTGGGGAGGAGCTCGCTTTCCATCACGAGCGCCATGGGACTCTGACACTCTGAATACCCCATTCCTCTCGCCATGGTCAGCGTTGGAAAAATCCCAGCGTCGGTAATTAGAACTAGTCACACGTTCTGAAAGCTGTTAGTACCAAATGTGTTGAAAAAGGAAGATAAGTAAAAAGAACATCTTAAATCGCTCGTCCGGTTGAAATACTTAGCTAATTCAATGTGTTTGGACACAATCCTAATTAATAGGAATGTGTGTTGAGCTAACTCCTAACCACTATATAAAGGGCTACATGACGAAATTAAAACTGTAGAACAAGCTGAAGTCTTACCTCTTATTAGTCCTTCACAATACTGATGGCCTTGAATTGTTTGAAGGTGTTATACTGATTCCTTGCCAAATCAGTATCTATTTGGACTAAGAAAATAAGAAATAAGAGCTGGATTAGGCTATACTGTCCTTTGAGCCCACTGTGTAATTCAGTTAAATCATAGTTGATCTTCTACTTCAGCACCATTTTCCTTCACTATCCCTGAATCCTTGATGTTTTTCATATGTAGAACTCTTGATTTCAGTCTTGAACATACTCAGCAACTGACTCCATGCTGTGAAGAGAGTAGAATCCTCAGCCATTGGAAACGTTCTTCCTGCATCTCCCCTGTAACAATTGTTTACTTGAATGAGGTCACTTCTCATTTTACCATGAGATTTTTTATTCATTTATCAGATGAGGGTGAGACTGGCTAGACCAGCATTTATTGCTCAACCCTAATTGTTGTGAAAAGTAATCTACATTGATATGGGTCTGGAATCAAGTATAGGTCAAACCAGGTAAAGTTGGCAGTTTCTTTCCCTAAATGACATTAGTGAATGAGATGGGTTTTTCCGATAATTGGCAATAAATTCATGGTCATCATTAGACTCATAATTCCAGATTTTTTTATAAAGTTCAAATTTTACCAGCTGCCATGGTGGGATTCGCACTTGGGTTCCCAGTACTTTGCCTCGGTTTCTGGATTAATTGTACAGCAATAATACCACTAGGCCATTGTCTCCACATTATCAGAGCAGAATTAGGCCATCCAACCCATCGAGTCGTAGAGATCTACAGCATGAAAACAGGCCCTTCGGTCCAACTTGCCCATGCCACCCAGTTTTCAAAATTTAAACTAGACCTTTTTAGACCTCCATATCTTTCTATATATCTATCTCATCCAAGTACCTCTCAAAATATTTCTTAAATGATGAAATTGTACTTGCTTACACTGCTACCTCTGGCAGCCTGTTTCACAGTCACCACCGTCTGTGTGAAAAAAAGTCCCTTTGAACCCTTTTGTATCTCTCCCCTCTCACATTAAACCTGTGCCCTCCAGTTTTAGACTCCCCACCATGGGGATAAGCTGTCTGCTATCTGCCTTATCTATGTCTCTCATGGTTTTATATATCTCTATAAGGTCACCTCTCAGTCTCCTATGCTCCAGGGAAAAGAGTCCCAATCTATCCAACCTCTCCTTATAAAACAAACCTTCCAGTCCAGATGGCATCCCAGTAAATCATTTCTGCACTCTTTTCTAGTTTACTAGTATCCTTCTCTTAATAGGGTAACCAGAACTGCACTCAGCACTCCAAATGTGGCCTCACCAATGCATCCCATCTCCTACACTCAAAGTTCTGACCGATGAAAGCTAGCATGCTGAAAATGTTCTTCACTGCCTGTTTACCTGTGACTCCATTTTCAAGGAGCTATGAACCTGTACTTCTAGATCTCTTTGTTCGAAAACACTCCCCATTGACTGTGTAAGTCCTACCCTGGTTTGTTTTACCAAAATGCAACAGCTTGCATTTTTCTAAATTAAACTGCATCTGCCATTCCTCAGCCCACTGGCCCAGTTGATCATGATTTTGCTGCATTCCCAGGTAACCTTCTTTGCTATCCACTATACCATCAAGCTTGGTGTCATTCACAAACTTATTAAATCGTACCTCATAAATTCTCATCCAAATCATTTGTATAAATGATGAATAACAGTGGACCCAGCACCGATCCCAGTAGAATATCGCTGGTCACAGGCCTTCAGTCTGTAAAACAAACCTTGACCAACACCCTCTGTCTTCTACCGTCAAGCTAATTTTGTCTCGAATTGGATCCCTGGATCCTGTGAGATTTAATCTTATTGAACAGCCTACCATGCAGTACTTGTCAAAGGCTTTGCTAAAGTCCATGCAGACAATGTCTATTGCACTGCCGTCCTCTACTTTCTTGGTCACCCCTTCAAAAATCTCAATCAAATTCATGAGATGCAATTTCCCACACACAAAGCCATGCTGACTATGCCATATGTATCCTTGTCTCTCCAAATGCCTGTAAATCCTGTCTCAGAAGCCCCTATAACAACTTACCCACCATGGATGTAATGCTCACAATTCTGTAGTTTCAAGGTTATTTCCCTACAGCCTTTCTTAGATAATGGCGCAACACTTAGCGACCCTCCAATCTTTGGGCATTTCATCCGTGGCTTTCGATGATACAAATATCTCCGCTTTAGGGGCCCAACAATTTCCTGCCTAGCCTCCCACAAAGTCCTGAGGTATACTTCTTCAGGTCCCGGGGATTTATTTACCTTAATGCATTTTAACATTACCAGCACTTCCTCTTCTGTAATGTGGCCACTCTTCAAGACATTACTGTTTATTTCCCCAAGTTCCCTAGCATCCTTCCATTCCTTAGCAGTCAATATTGATGAGAAATATTTATTTATAACCTCAACCATCTCTTGTGGCTCTGGACGCAGATGATCTTTTTGATCTTTAAGACACCCTATTCTCTCCTTAGTTGCTCTTTTACCCTTCATGTACTTGTAGAATCTCTTTGGATTCTCCATTACCTTATCTGCCAATGCCATCTTGTGTCCCCTTTTAGCCCTCCTGATTTCTCTCAAGTATACTCTGACACCCTCTATATTCCTTAAGGAATTCATAGGTTTAAGGATCCTAGCTGCCTATGCATGTCATATGCCTCCTTTTTCTTGAGCAGGACTTCAATATCACTCCAATAGGAACATGTTGACCCTGAACTCTCATTAATGCACTTTTGAAAGTGATTGAGGTGTCTGCTCCACCATTCCTTCATAGCTGATATTTTTCTCAACCGCATTCTCCTACCTTCTCGCCATAATCCTTGATCCCCTTAGTAATCAAAAACCCATTTATCTCTGTCTTAAATAAATGACTTCACCTCCATGGCCCACTGCTACAATGAGTTCCACAGATTCACCACCCTCTGGCTGAAACAATTCCTCATCTCAGTTCTAAAGGGTTGTCCCTTCACTCTGAGGGTGTTCCCTTGGATTCTGGCCTCTCATACTACCACATCTATTCTATCCAGTCCCCTTGGCGTCCTTTTCAAGACCCTTTGCACTTCTGATTTCCGAAGACTTTCCCCATTTAGAAAATAGTCTATGCCTTTATTCTTCCTACCAAAATGCATTACTTCAACCTTTGCGACATTGTATTCCACCTGCCACTTCTTTATCCACCTGGCTAGCATGCCCAAGTTCTTCTGCAGCCTCCCTGCTTTCGTAACACTACCTGTCCTTCCAACTATCTTTATGTCATCTGCAAATGTAGCACCAATACCTTCAAATCCTTCATCCAGATCATTAATGTATAACGTAGATGTGGTCTCAACACTGATTCCTGCAGAATTCTACTAGAAACCAGTTGCTATCCTGAAAAAGATCCCTTTATCCTTACTCTGTGTCTTGTGAATGTCAGCTAATCCTCTATCCATGTCAATACTTTGCCCCTAAAACCATGAACTCTTACTTGATTTCCCAGCTTCCTGTGAAAGGCCTCCTGGAAATACAGATAGATCACATCTACTGGCTCTTCTTTGTCTAACTTGCTTGTTACTTCCTCAAAGAATTCTAACAGATTTGTCAAGCATGACATCCCCTTTTGGAAGCCATGCTAACTCTCCTATTTTGCCATGCATTTCCAAGTACTCTGGAATCTCAACTGACCATGAAACCATTGTCAATTGTTGGAAAACCCCATTTGGCTCACTTGTGTCCTTCGAGGAAAGAAATCTGCTCTCCTCAGCTGATCTGGTCGACATGTGACTTTAGATCCACGCAATGTAGATTGTATTCAACTGCACTTGGACAATTAAAGATGGGCAATGAATAGTGCCCTAGCCACTGATGTTCACATCCTGTAAATGATTTTTTTAAAATTAGTGGCAGTCGACTAAGTATGGTTTCATTAAGGCTTTATATAATTGTAGTAAGACATCTCTATTCAACCGTACTGTAACAAAGATCTTCCTAAATGCTTGCTGCATGTATCTGCTAACATTCAGTGACTGATGAACAAGGACAAAGTACATTTGAAGATCTACACTTTTCAACCTGTCACCATTTAAGAAATGCCCTGATTTTCTATTTTTATTTCCAAAGCTGATAACCTCACAATTCTGCACTTTGCATTCTGTCTGCCATTTTTTTTCACTTACTTAGGAGCTCCAAATCCTCTTGGAATATCTTTGCCTCCTCCTCATAACTCACATTCTACTTTGTTGTGCTGCACTGCAAGCATAAAAGTAGTGGGTAGATTCTTATCGGGGTCCAGGTGACGTGGGCTATGGCCAGATGTGCGGCAGAAAGGGCAAGAGGTCCTGCAAGACCAACTTTGATGCAAGAGCAAGTGAGGAAAGGTGTTGCAGGCAATGGTGAAAGTTGTAAAACATGAGTCTTGATGGGAGGTGGCTACAGAGATAGAGTCAGTATGAGGTATCAGAGAGAAAATGGAGGCAACCACCTGGTGAAGTGGAGAAAGTAATTGATTGCAGTGTATTCTTCCAGATGGTTAGGACTATTTTAACCTGGGTGGCAACCTCAGGTCAAGTCAGCATGTGATGTGACCTCCACAAAATCTAAAAATACTTATTCAACCAGTTTCCCGTTATGTATTTTGCCAGTTTCATCCTTAAAGAAAGCTCCAAATCCAACTCTTTCCTTCCATAAATTCACATTGACTCTGCCCAATCCGTCAATTATTTTCTTAGTGTCCTGTTATCACATCCTTTATTACAGAATCTTGTGTTTTCCCGTGACTGAGGTTAGACAACAGGTTTATAGTTCCCAGCTTTCTCTCATCCTCCTTTCTCAATTAATTATTAAGTACCCTATTTCTTTGCACAATGCCACATCAAAAATAGCCTATTCCTTCCTTTGCTCTTCTATGAATTGCTCTAGAAAGCCATCTTGATTACATTCCAAGAATTTGTCCTCCATAACAATAGTACAAATTAAGTTTGCCCAGTATATATGAACATTGAAATCTCAGTCTTTAGAACTGAGATCATAGCTCGCTACAGCACTAAGATCTTTTTAATTAACAGGATTAGCCAACCATCTATTCCCAGCTTCCTGTCCTTCTGAGATGACATGCAATATTGGATATTCAGGTCCCAGCTTTGGTTTACTTAACACCATGACTCTGCATTGCTTATTAGGTCATACATATGAATTTTTATTTATGATGATACTATGGCTCTATATTGTCCTGGATTTTTAAAGAGAAGTTTTAAGACAGAGGCACCAAGATATCTATTGAAAACTCATAAAGTAAACAGCTTGTGAGGCCTTGGGTATTTTTGTTAAGTTGGAACAATAGAAGCAGTTTGAATGGGTGTAGTCAATCTCTCACAGAACCAGGAGTTTTAGTTTTTTAGTAGGAACAGTTGTTGTTGGGCCTGTTGCTGCTGTATATCTCTTCCTGCTACAATCTATGAGTTTTCTTGATGTTTTTCCATTTGGGCTGCTGGCTTTTCATTCTGTTTTTCTAGAATTTGCCTTTTGCCAAGGGTGTGTTTATGGGATGTTACTATATTGGAAAAGTCAATTCGTAACAGTTTCTTATATCTGTTATTGTGTATGAATAAATTGCATGTTGCTTAATGTTATGTAGTTTGACCAATTGAATTGCATCTGGAATGCAATGACTTACATTTACCTTTAAAATAAGAAGTAGTTAGGGTCTAAGCTACCTTCTTAACATATTTTGAGGGGGGTTGGGCGTGAAAGAAGTCACTTTGAGAGTTTTCCAGAAAGTGAACAAGGGCAAGTTTTCTGAATGTGCAAAGAAAACCTGGAATTGGGGTTGGTCTCTAGACCCGAAATGTCAGCTTTTGTGTTCCTGAGATGCTGCTTGGCCTGCTGTGTTCATCCAGCTCCACACTTTATTATCTGGAATTGGGGTTGGTCTCTAGACCCGAAATGTCAGCTTTTGTGTTCCTGAGATGCTGCTTGGCCTGCTGTGTTCATCCAGCTCCACACTTTATTATCTGGAATTGGGGTTGGTCTCTAGACCCGAAATGTCAGCTTTTGTGTTCCTGAGATGCTGCTTGGCCTGCTGTGTTCATCCAGCTCCACACTTTATTATCTGGAATTGGGGTTGGTCTCTAGACCCGAAATGTCAGCTTTTGTGTTCCTGAGATGCTGCTTGGCCTGCTGTGTTCATCCAGCTTCACACTTTATTATCTGGAATTGGGGTTGCCTGTGTTTGCAAGGAAAAGGGTGAAAGTTGTGGCAATTGTGCAGCATTTACAATTGTTTGGAATGCCACCTGAATCTTTGGTAATGGCTAAAATTCAATTGGAAATGAAGCGTCTTGATCAGGAAAAGGAAATGAAACTGTTTGAATTACATTTGAAAACAGAAGAAGAAGCAAACGATAGGCAGGCCGTAGCAGAGGAAGGGGAGAAAGTAACAGCCTTTGAACTTCAGAGGTTGGAACTGAGAATTCAATGTCGGCTTAAAATGGCAGAGGTGGGGGCAAAAAGTAGTAGTGATGAGGAGAGTGTTTGAGAGTAATCCCATCATAGCCAAGGCCTGGTGGGGATTTATTTAAATATGTCCAGGCATTGCATAAGTTACATGAGAAGTCTTTTTCATTCGAGAAAATGGCTGAACAAATGAAATGGCCAATGACCGTGTGGGTATTATTGATCCATATAAAGTCGGTAGGTAGAGCTAGTGAGGTATTTCCGTCACTCTCGAGGTTTCTAGGGAGTGCGAGGAAGTGAAAAATGCCATCTTAAGTGTATTTGATCTAGTACTAGAGGCTGACAGACAATGTCTCAGGAATCCAAGGAAGGACCCTGGGTCATACATACGTGAGTTTGAATGGATTAGTGGATTGAAAATAGATCAAACATATGATACTCTGAGAGAGACAATTCTTTTGAAGGAATTCTAAAATTAAATAAAAGAGCAGAGAGTTAAGACTGCAAGATTAGTGGTGGAAATGACAGATGATTATGAATTGTTCATAATTCAAGAAGTTTGGCTTCCTATTATGAAGCAAAGGTTGCCTCCCTTCTGATAACAAAAACTGAAACACCCAGCGAAGCTCGCCTCATAATCAGCTAAAGGAAATGTGAAAAGTGATATAGCCTGCCTCTCACCCCTAGTCTGTTTTAAAGGAGAGGTTAAATGAAATGAACCCCTGACTATCACTCTAGAATCAAAAAGTAACAATTTATTTTATCTAACTCTAACAGTGAACAACTTAACAGAACTACTAACAAACTGAACAATTCCCCTTAAATGAACTATTCCCAAATAAAATATAATTCTAATGGTATGCCATTCCAATAGATACAAGCCCCATTTATATAAAACAAATTAAAAAAAAAACTTAAAACTTAGTCTCTCAAAATTACAGACAGAATAAGTCTTCCAGAATGTTCTTTGCCTTCTCTGCTGTCCTCCATAGGACTGCCTTCCTATGTCAAATTCTTGCGTCAGGAATTTTAGCTGAGACTGCTGTTGTACCTTTAGTCAGTTTATGGTTTTCTGAGAATTTAGAGAATTCTGTGGGTGCCAATGATATTCTCTTTAGAGCTGATGGGTTGATAACTCATTAGATGGCTGGTGCTGTCACCAATCTATCAAAGTTGCTATGTTTAATTCTTTCAAATTCGATATAAGTCTGACGTGGTTCCTTCCCTCTAACACCGAACTGTTGTCTGTATGCTTCTGGTGCCAATTTTTAAGCACTCAAAATAGCCTGTTTTACTTCATTATAATCTCCTGACACCTCATCTGACAGCGCTGCAAACACCTCACCATCCCTGCCTACCAACTTGGTCTGAATTAACATTACCCACATATCCACTGGCCAGTTCAACTGTTCAACCAGTTCCTGAAAGGAAATGAAAAAGGATTCTACATCTTTTTCATCAAAATTTGGTAATGTTTTGACATATTTATATATATCCTTATCCGATCTTTGGCTACAATGGGTTTGCTCCTTGTCACTCTCTCCTCACTAAGCCTATCTTGTACCTTCATTTCCATCATTTTAAGTCTGGTCTAATTTGCAACTTTCGAAGTTCAAACTCTCTCTTTCTCCATTCTTATCTCTTTTTGTTTTCCTTCTGCTCTAGGTGTTCTTGCCCGTTTCCCTGGTACACCTAAATGCTTGACCAACTCGTTTACAATTTTAGCTTTCCTCTTATCCCTAGTTAAAATCCAAACCCATATATCCTTTCTTTTGTCTTTCTAAACTTTCTTGGCAAATTTGGGAAGCATCTTTGACCTCCAGAATCTCTTTAGCAATGTTAAGAACCATTTCCCCCACTTTGATTTAATCAACCACAAGTAACCGAAATTAAACAGATTTTCCATTTCTCACCTGAGTTTTAATTTAACAATCTAGGACATTTTTCACAAGTCGCTTTAAACCTGCTGGGACCTTTCGCACCCAAATCTATCCAGTCCATTTATAGCCATTCAGATCCCATGTACAAACTATCCAGATCCCGGATTCAAGCCTGCAATCTGTTATGGAGAGGAGTTCAATTCCGCTCCACTAACTAAAACCAAAACACTCAGAGAAGCTCACCTCGCCTCAAAATCTGTTAAAGGAAATGTGAAAAATGATATAACCTGCCTTTCACCCTTGAATCTGTTATAAAGAGAGGTTAAATGAAATGAACTAATGACAGTCACTCTATAATCAACAAGTAACAATTTATTCTATCTGATTCTAACAGTGAATAAATTAATAAAACTACTACATACCAAATAATTCCCTCTTAAATACTAACTAATCCCAAATAGAAGAAAATTCTAATGGGATGCTATTCCAATGAATACAAATCCCACTTATATAAATCATAATAATAGTAAAATAAATTGAAACTTAATCTCTCAAAATTATATTCAGGATACGTCTTCCAGAATATTCTTTGCCTTCTCTGCTGTCTTCAGGTCACGAATGCCTTCCTCCATCAAATTCTTCTGTCCAGAATATTCGTTAAGAGTGCCATAGTCCCTTGATCTAAATGGTACTTACCTTGAGAGCTTAGAGATTTTTGTGAGAGCCAGTGATGTTCTCTTTGTTTAGAGCTGATGGCTGTTGAGCGCTGTTCTCTTAATCGATGGTAGTTTGCTCTCAAACCAATTCTCAAATGCCTTATTCTTTTATACCCTTAATGATCTATTAATTTCTTAAATCTGGATTGGCCCTAGGTTGTCAAAACAAGCAGATTTTAAAATTAATTGGTTTTAGTTTCTAAGTGCGTGGTTTAAATTGGCTGATATTCAAACTGGTTCCTTTGCCAACAAAACAAAAACTGTGGGTATTTTCCGAACCATACAACCTTTGAAACAAATCTTTCAATTTTGAGAACTCTTTGTGCATCTGCAGACATTTCTTTAAATCTCCAAGCCTAGAAAAAAACGCAACATCTTTTAAAGGCACCACATACTCTTCCACCACCCCCCATCATTTTACAAACATCAAATGCTAATGTCCTGCCTTCTAATCCATAAGTACCATACCAACTTGGCAACTTTCTGATATCGATTTCAGTCTGTGCGGGATAGAAATTGTTGAAAAGAGAAATCCTCAGGTGATAAGGGAAAAGGAGACCTTATTGAAGACAGTAAAGATAGTTCACAGGGTAAAAAGGAAACCCATGAGAGAAAAAAGAAGTAAAAAAGCTCAGGAGCTGAAACTGCAATAAAGTAGGCCACATGAAGTGGCAGTCTTGGTGGTTTAGGAAAAGCAATAAGGAAGACAGATAAGGGAAAATAGGATCAGCTGGTCAGGTTTTGTTGAAATGGTAAATGAAAGCAAAGTGGAAGCTACAAAGCTGCAACAGTGTGTACAAGTTGGTCAGGGGTTTGTTGAGAAGAAAGTGCCAGATTCGTAACAGTTTGAACTGGAATTCGTCATTTTATTACAAATGATAAGTACATTTAGATACAAAGCCCTTAATTATGAGCTTTTCTTTACAATTCTGTAAGCACTGGCCTTATCTGTTGGCTCAGTCTTAAGTTTGCAATCATTGTCCATTCGTGCCATATTTTGATAATGACTCTATTTATTGCTACTCTGCTCTAGCACAGTGTTATTTTCCGCAAATTTACACAAACCTCCCCGACATGAAACAATGGGAGATGTTATCCAGAAACTACTTTTTGAAAAGACCGTGTGGATCCATACAGCTTGAACTCTTAAACAAAAGAAACTTTGTACACTGGGGAAAACAGCAACTGTATTGCACGCACAAGGAGCAGGGAGCTCAGGTGAAGTGATTTGGTTGGGAGAACTTCCAAGAGAGGTTGCATGATCCAGTTTGCGAGTGGAAGGTTATTGCATTTTAAACTTGGAGAGAATTTGGGATTTTTTGAGAAGTAACAATCCATTTTTCTCTCTCCCCCTGTTTATTTGCAACTCATCTCAGCAAAGCATGTGAAAAGGCGGCACGGTGGCTCAGTAGTTTGCACTGCAGCGTCACAGCGCCAGGGACCCGGGTTCCATTCCAGCCTCGGGTGACTGACTATCTGTGTGGAGTTTGCACATTCTCCCCGTGTCTGCGTGGGTTTCCTCCGGGTGCTCCAGTTTCCTCCCACAGTCCAAAGATGTGCAGGCTAGGTGGATCGGCCATGCTGAATTGCCCATGGTGTTCAGTGGTGTGTGGGTTATAGGGGGAATGGGTCTGGGTGGGATGCTTCAAGGGGCAGTGTGGACTTGTTGGGCTGAAGAGCCTGTTTCCACACTGTAGGGTATCTAATCTAAAAAAAAACTTATCAGAAGCCATATTTTCCACTCATGCAAGATTCCTGGATAAGCCTCTATCATCAGCACAGGGTATTCAGCAAGCTACAACTATTCCAGGAAGACACCCCAGTACCATCAGCTTGTGTGTGCAGAATATCTTTGGAATCAGAACATCATATGTAACATCTTTTCATGAGTGTGACCATAACCAACATACTTTAGAATTAATACTGCAGAGTTTCAATTTTTGTTTTGTCTCAGACCTGTGTATGTGTTTTTTATTGAATAAAAGGGTAGATATATATTTGCATAATCTAAATTGTTTGTTGATAATCTTTGCATTTTTTTAACACATTTGGTTCAGTCATAGATCAGTTATTTGTTACTGACTAAAGAAACCTGCTTGACTTGTTCTTAGCACTGAACCATGTCGTCTGCATGACTAGCACAAGACTCCCCAAGCTGTACTCCCAGGTCTGAAATAGCATGCAAGCCCCAGGTGGATAGAGGAAGCACTTCAGTGATACTGTCATTAGTAAAGTGAGGCATTCCCTCAAATACCTGGGAATCATTGGCCCAAGACTGTCCACAGTGGAGGAGGAGCATCCAAGAATGCATCAGGATCTCAAGACTTGCTGTCAGGGAAAAAAGCAGAAGCCAGGTGAAACCAGCGAAAATAGTATACTGCCATACCAATGCTCCATCCACCCCTTTTTTGCAACCACCACTGCTGCCCCAAGCATAACAGAGCCTGCAGAAACATATTGATGTATGTGGCCAACATTAGACTGTAATTCTAGATTTTTATTGGATTCAAGTTCCATGATGACTTTCAAACGTAGGTCTCTGGATTATTAGTCCAGTGACAAAACACCAGGACATCACAGTCGGCTGGCAGAAAACTAGCGTTTATAAAAATGAGTCTTTTTCTAATTGTACAATGTATTGAATGGGGTCTCACAGGGGTTGGTGCTGGGGCCTCAACTTTCCATAATTTATATCAATGACTTAAATGAGAGAAGTGAAGACATGGTGTATAAATTTACAAATGACACAAAGGTACAAAATGGAAAGTACACTGTGAACAGGACATAAGGAGGTTGCGACCAAATATAAATAGCTTGAGTACCTGGGCAACAATAATATGAGACAAACGTGAAGGCTGAGTGTTTGAACATTTTGCATGAATATTAGGTAGGGGAGTCAACACGGTATCAGGGATAGATGGAAATGTGGAATTTGAAACACAAATCATTAGTGAAGAAGGGTCTAGGCCCTAAACATTAGCCTTCCTGCTCCTCTGATGCTGCTTGACCTGCTGTGTTCATCCAGCTCTACACCTTGTTATCTCTCTCTCATTCATGACCTTATTGAATAGTGGAGCAGGACCGGAGGTTGAATGGCCTACTTCTGCTCCCTAAGTTGCTAGTTTATATGTATGTTAACAACCTGTATGGAAGCAACAATGGTTCCAAGTTCACAGAGTCAATGATCTGAGTGACCATCTGACTAAGAATAACATTTGCCAGAATTTTTCCTGCTGTTGAAAGAAGTTTGGAATGAATTATGGAGGCATACTTGTCTTAGGCCATCCTGGCTCCAGATCAGTAAGAAACTTGAGTTTCCTAACCATAACAGTGCTTCCATACTTGAATATATTAATGTAGATATCATCAGCTCCTAGCTACTTGCCCAATAGGAAGCTGTTTTTTCATCCTTGTGGATCTGTTAAAAATGGCCACATCCCATGAAATCTTATCTGTAAACATCTGGCCTTTGGAGTTTGCTCCACCAGTATCATGGTCTTCTAGTAGTCCTCTTCATGTTTTTATGCCTACTTGAGCATTGACATTTCCAAGAATAGTAAGTTTGTCCTGGTGGAGTACTCCTCTAATTAGCTTGTTGAGGTCTTCTTAAATGTTTCTTTAACCTCACAAGTACGTATCACTGGAGGGTAGACACCTATTCTTTTATCCTTTTAACGTAATAGAGTTATGGTCACTGTGTCCCAAAGTGCTCCCTTAATAACACCTCAGTCCCTTGCTCTGCCTTATATCCCAACAGGAGGCTGATATTTGCCCCTTCTCTAGTAGGGCTATCTACACGTTGAGAATTTTTCCTGAACTCACTTAACAAATTCCTCTCCACCCAAGCCCTTAACACTATGGCAGTCCCAGTCCATGTTTGGCAAGTTAAAATGCCCTGCTATTATAACCCTATAATTTTTACGACTTGGAGACAGTAAGGACTGCAGATGTTGGAAGCTAGATTCAGCAAATGTGGAGCTGGAAAAGCACAGCAGGTCGGACAACGTCCAAGGAGTCAATGTTTTGGGCTGATACCCTTCGTCAGGACTGGGGAGGGGGAGGGAAACTCAAAAGAAAAATGGAGGTGGTGGTGCTGGTGGGAGGGTAAGCAGATGGGAGGTAGGCAGATGCAGGTAGGGGGTTACTGTGGTTGGTCAATGGGAAGGGTGGAGCACATAGGTGAGTCGGAAAATGGACAAGTTGGGTTTGCAGAGATTTTGAAGCTGCTGAAGTCAATATTCAGGCCATTGGACTGTAAGCTTCCAATGGAAAACATCAGGTATTGTTCCTCCAGTTTATGTTTGGCCTCACTCTGACAGTGGAGGGCAAAGGATGGACATATCACCAGGGGAGTGGGTGTGGGGGAGGGTGTTCAAGTGGATGGTAAATGGAAGGTCAGGTTGGTTGGTGCATGCAGAGTGCAGGTGTTCCGTGAACTGGTCTCCGGGTCTGCATTTGGTCTCCCCGATATAGAGGAGACCGTATTGCGAGCAACTGATACAGGATCTGAGGTTAAATGAAGTTCAGTTGAATCTCTGCCAGATTTGGAAGGATTGTTTGGGACCTTGAACAGAGGTAAGAGGGGAGGTGTAGGGGCAGGTGTAGCACGTCCTACGGATGCAAGAAAAGATACCAGGGTTGGTGGGGAGTGTGGAGCTGACAAGGGAGTCATGGGGTGAGCACTCCTTGCTGAAACTGGACAGGGGTAGGGAGGGAAATATCTTTTTGGTTGTGGGTCTGATTGTAGGTAGCAGAAATGTTGGAAGATATTGCATTGTATTCAGATGTTGGTGGTGTGGTATATGATGACTAGGGGACTTTATTCTTATTGTTTGGGGCAGAGGGTTTGAGGGTAGAAGCATGGGAAGTGGGAGAGATGTGGTTGAGGGCATCCTTAATCACAAAAGAAGGGAGACTTCTGTCCCTAAAGTAGGAGGATTTCTTAGAAGTCCTAGAGTAGAATGCCTCATCTGGGAAGCAGATGTGGTGGAGGCAGAGGAATTGTGAGTACAGGATAACACTTTTGGAGGAGGGTGGGTGAGAGGAACTATAGTGAAGGTAATTGTGGAAGTCAGTTGGTTTGAAATGGATGTCAGTAGTGACTCTGTTACCAGAGATGGAGCCAGAGGTCCAGGAAGGCGAGGGAGGTGTCAGAAATGGTCCAGGTGAATTTGGGGTCACAATAGAAGGTACTGGAGAAGTAGGGTCACTGGACCTGAAGTGTTAACTCTGCTTCCTCTCCACAGATGCCTCCAGACCTGCTGAGACTTTCCACCAATTTTTTTTTGTTTCAGATTTCCAGCATTCACAGTTCTTTTGGTTTTTGTGACCTGAGTTAATATGCCTTACCTGTCAGGCCTCTTGCATTACAGTCTTAATTTCATCAGTCTTGCCTCATTTTCTGACATGCTCTTGCCTGCCTTGTCATTTAACTTGGTCTCTTAACTTCTGTACTAGCCTCAACCTTCTGTTTTGTCTCACTACTGCTTAGGCTGGCAGTCCCTTAAAGATCAACAAAGACTTCTACATGTGGAGCCACAGGAGATTGGTGTGATCTTCAATGAATATTTCTTGTCAGTATTTATCATGGAGAAAGACATGGAAGTTAGGGAACTTAGGGAAGTAAACAGTATTGTCTTGAAAAGAGTCCACATTACAGTGGAACAGGTGCTGGAGGTCTTAAAACACATAGAGGTAGATAAATCCCTGGAACCTGATCAAGTGTAAACCAGAACTTTGTGGGAAGCTAGGGAAGAAATTGCAGGACACCTAGTGGAGATATTTGTATCATCCATAGCCATGGCTGAGTGCCAGAATCTGGACAGTAGCTAATGTTGTGCCATTATTTAAGAAAGGCTGCAAGGAAAAGCCAGGGAACTACACACTGGTGAGCCTAACATCAGTTGGTGGGTTTGTTGGAGGGGATTCTGAGCATGGCTTTATGGAAGGGAATTTGTCTCTCACAAATTTGATTGAATTTTTTGAAGAAGGTGACCAAGAAGGCAGTGCAAATGTTGTTTATGTGGACTTTAGTAAGACCTTCAACAAGGTTCCGCATGGTGGAATCGTTAGTAAGGTTAGATCATATGGGGTGAAGGGAGACCTAGCTCAGTGGATACACAATTGGCTTGTCGGTAGGAGACAGAGTATGGTGGTGCAGCATTGTTTTACAGACTGGCGGCTTATGATCAGCGGTGTGCTGCAGGAATCGGTGCTAGGTCCACTGTTTTTTGTCATTCATATAAACAATTTGAATGAAATTATAGGAAGCATAGTTAGTAAGTTTGCAGGTGACACCAAGTTGGTAGTAAAGTGGACAGTGAAGAAAGTTATCTAAGAGTACAACGGGATCTTGATCAACTGGGCCAGTGGACTGAGGAATGGCGGATTTAATTTAGATAAATGGGAGGTGTTGCGTCTTGGTAAAACAAACCAGAGCAAGACTTACACAGTTAAGGTGGCGCCCTGGGGACTGTTATTGGACAGAGAGACCTAGGGGTGCAGGTCCATAGTTCCTTGCGAATAGCATCACAGACAGCCAAGTTGGTGACGGTGTTTGGCAAGCTTGCCTTTATCAGTCAGAGCATCGAGTACAGGAGTCAGGATATCATGTCACAGCTGTATAAGATATTAGTAAGGCCAGATTTGGAGTATTACGTACAATTCTGGTTGTCCCATATTGGAAGGATGTTTTTTCAAACTGGAAAACTTCAAAAAAACGTTTATAAGAATGTAACCAAGACTGGAAGGTATGAGTTATAGAGTTATACAGCATGGAAATAGACGTTTCGGTCCAATTTGTCCATGCCGACCAAGTTTCCCAAACTAAACTAGTCCCATTTGGTTGCATTTGGCTCTTATCCCTCTAAACTCTTCCTATTTATGTACCTATTCAAATGTCTTTTAAATGTTGTAACTACCACTTCCTCTGGCAGTTCATTTCACATAGGAAAAAGTTGCCTTTCAGGTGGTAGGTTTTTGGGTGGAGTTGTGGAACAGAGATACCGAGGGGTTCAAGTAAACAGTTTATTGAAAGTTATGTCACAAGTAAACAGAATGGTTTGGTATGTTGCCATTGCTCAAACCACTGAGTATAGGAGTTAGGATGTCATGTTGCGGTTGTACAGAAATTGGTGAGGCTACTTTTAGAGTGCTGTGTACAGTTCTAGTTGCCATTGCTATAGGAAGGATATTATTAAATTGGAGAGGGTGAGAAAAGATCTACAAGAATGTTCCTGGGACTAGAGGATTTGAGTTATTGGGAAAGGCTGGATAAGGTAGGACTTTACAAACTGGAGAGTAGGAGGTTGAAGGGTGACCTTGTAGAGACTTATAAAATCATTGGGAACATAGATAAAGTGAATAGCAAAGGTCTTTTCTCTAGAGCAGGGGAAGTTAAAAACTAGAGGGATAATTTTAAGGTGATAAAGGCCAGGTAGGCTGGGACTTTTTTCACTGGAGCATAGGAGACTTGGGGTGACCTTATAGAGGTTTATAAAATCATGAAGGGCATAGATGTTGTGAATAGTGTAAGATCAAGCAAAAATCCCCAATATCTTAAAAATTGGACAAAACCCTGGTCTTTTCAAAAATTTTACAACGTGAACGAAAGCCGGAATGAGTGTGCAGGTAATATACAACCAGCAGGGCCTGGGACTTGAGATTGTTGTCTGGGTCTATTTTTCACAATAGAATCCCATTTTACACCTCCTCTCTAAAAGAACTATTGACCAAAACCAACAGACCCTCACCCAAGTCAATAAACGTGGAGCTGGAAAAGCCCAGCCAGTCAAACAGTATGCGAGGAGCAGGAAAGTCAATGTTTCGGACTGAAGCCCATCATTGAGCCCAAAGCGTTGACTTTCCTACTCCTCAGGCGCAGTCTGATCAGCTGTGCTTTTTCCAGCTCCATATTTATTGACTCTAGCTTCTAGCGTCTGCAGTCCTTACTCTCTCCAAGACCCTGGCCCAAGACAGCTTTTACACCTGGCACTACACAGCACAGACTGTATGGGACCTACAGAGATACTGGTCATCCAATCTCAATCAAAAGCCATTTACACATACTCTAACCATCAGCAAGGCTTAAAGAAAACTACAGATTTGATGGGAGATAACAGGGCATACAAGCAGTATAACTGCCAGTCATGATCTCACCTGAGCGGTGGACTTTTTCAACAATTAGCTTCTGCATGAACAGCTTCCCCACAGGCTTTCACCCCCAACAAACAGCTTCCAAAGTAAGACCCAGGAGAAGCCAAATTGAGACACCGAATAAAGAATAGTGAAGCTGAACCAAGTGCATCATTGGAACAAAGGACATCTGAGAGGGGAAGCTGACCAAGCACTATCCAAACAACAGCTTTCAGAAATGGGCCTGTTCTGAACCAGGACAACTGGCAGTCAGAACTTCAGCAACCCAGTGTACTTCAAAACTGTGTTTTGAGTAGTGAGAAGTAACTCCCGAGACACCAAAATTTCAACTGAGCTAGGAAGGAGGGGAAGACAGGTGGCGACAGTTCATTAGGATATCAAGGGTAGGAATTCTGATTAAACAGTCTGAAATTAAACACTCTTCTTTCCTGTGTGTTGGTAAGATAAGGTCCTAATAGTGCTGATCTAGCTAATAATGTATTTAATACTACTATTCTCTATGTATATGTGCTAGTTTCCTTGCTTATTGCACTTATCTATTTTTCTTGTATGATACTTACCTTTTGTATTCTAAATGAACAGAGATTCTATTGCCCTGAAACACCTGCCTACTGCTTCTTCATTTCACATTCCTCAATAAGCCCAGTGTCCAGAACCAGGAATCTGGGAATGATTCGAACCACTTAATAGTCAGGAAATAAATAATTGCAAACCAGAACACTATAATAGGCAAAGTCTTTCCCCATCGTAGAGGAGTACAAAACTAGAGGGCACAGATTTAAAGTAACAGGGAAAAAGATTTAAAATGGACCTGAGGGACAACTTTTTCACACAGGGGATGGTATGTGTATGGAATGAGCTGCCAGAAGAAGAGAGGCCAGTACAATTACAACATTTAAAAGATATTTAGACAGATACAATGGATAGGAACGATGTAGAGAGAGATGGGTCAAAAACAGGCAAATGTGAGTAGCTCAGTTTTGGAAACCTGGTCAGCATGAATGAGTTGGGCTGAAGGGTCTATTTCCATGCTGTACACATTATGATTCTAACCCGGTCATGCCTCTATGATTCTAACGAATGCATAAAGAGTACTTTGGTTTTAGGTTCCTTTTCTCTCCTTCCCCTGTTTGTGAATAGCAGCACGATAATGCAGAAGATACATACTCCACATCTTCCCTGATATGCAAAGAGGGACGATCACCCTAAGCTCAGGTTTATAACTGAAAACTGCAAGTATCATCTTCTACGTAGCCCCATCTTCAACTTTCCATTACCACAGGACTTGGTATGTTTGGCGTTTTGGTTGATGAATTACGAGGAAAGGCTGAGGGACTTGAGGCTGTTTTCATTAGAGTCAAGAAGGTTGAGAAGTGACTTAATTGAAACATATAAAATAATCAGAGGGTGAGATAGGGTGGATAGGGAGAGCCTTTTTCCTAGGATAGTGGCGGTGAGCACGAGGGGGCATAGCTTTAAATTGAGGGGTGAAAGATATAGGACAGATGTCAGAGGTGGTTTCTTTACTCAGAGAGTTGTAAGGGAATGGAACGCTTTGCCTGCAACGGTAGTAGATTCGCCAACTTTAGGTACATTTAAGTCGTCGTTGGATAAGCATATGGCCGTACATGGAATAGTGTAGGTTAGATAGGCTTGAGATCGGTATGACAGGTCGGCACAACATTGAGGGCCAAAGGACCTGTACTGTGCTGTAATGTTCTATGTTCTATGTGCTACGTTCAACAACCCGCACAGTGAGCATATCAAATGGGTTGGGTTTGCTTACAGCCTCTCTAACCTGGCCTCTACACTGCTAGGGGTACTGGTGCTGTAGTGGTAGTGCCCATGCCTTTAAGCCAGGAGACCTGGGTTCAAATCCCATCTGCTCTAAGGTGTAATAACATCTCTCCAAGTGCCACAAATGCAGCAGCTGAAAGGATGCAGGCTTGATTTGGAATTGTCCTTCTCTGAATGATTTGCTAATCAGGCAGAACATCCTCATTTACCCCTGATATTAACATTCAAAATCTAGACAGTATTTGTGATCTAGAAAAACACAGACCAGGTTTTTGTGCTTAATAAGAATCATTACACTAGATTCTAGCTACACTTAAACAATTAAACTAAATTAAGTAAGTTCTAAAAATTAAAATGCAAGAATAAGCTAAACTCTGCCTCACATACGCAGACAAGACAAACATAAACAGGGAAAAACAAATGGATGGAGGGAAAATTGGGAAAACAATTCCACAAACTTTCGTCATAAAATCTTTTATTCTTATTGGTGCGAAGATTTCTCCTCAGCTTTCCTCGTTCAAAATGCTTCCACTGGTTTTCAAGAGGTGCAGGTGGCAGTTTCACTAACAAGAGGTCTCTGACTTATTAAACTCAAAGTTACATCTTGCAGCATTCATGGAAGGAAACATAAAATGGTTTTCTTCATGTTTAAAGTCACTGACTACTGTGAACAAAGAGTTTTTGGCTGCTGCTGATCTGCTGGTTTCTCTTATGGTTTGATTAAATTAGATTAGATTCCCTACAGTGTGGAAACAGGCCCTTCGGCCCAACAAGTCCACACCGCCTCTTGCAGCATCCCACCCAGACCCATCCCCCTATAACCCACACACCCCTAAACACTATGGGCAATCTAGCATGGCCAATCCACCTAGCCTTTGGACTGTGGGAGGAAACCGGAGCACCCAGAGGAAACCCACGCTGACACGGGGAGAATGTGCAAACTCCACACAGACAGTTGCCCAAGGTGGGAATGGAACCCAGGTCCCTGGCGCTGTGAGGCCGCAGTGCTAACCACTGAGCCACCATGCTGGCCCTGTGTTGTTTCTCACTGTCTTTCTCACAGTCTAAGCTATTCAGCTGGCAACTAATCACGTTGTCGGCAAACAGAGGACGTTTGTCATTGATAACTGACCCCTAGTCCACAAAGCAATCACCTTTACTTGTAAACCCCTTGGCTCTAATTCATCTGTATGTTGCTGAAACCTACAACCACATAAACAGAGTTCACGATAGTTATCAAATTCCTTACTTTCAAAACATACAGCCAACCTTGTAAATCCCTGGTTTAAAGCAGTTCTTTCTCATTTCACAGTTCTCTTTTAAAAAGCACAAATAGAAAGATACATCTTTACAATATAGCCATTTGATAATGGTTATATCAAATTACACACTGAGCACAAATTGATTTACTCTAGACTGTCTTCCAACTAAGTCCAAAAGTCTCATTCAACTCACCTGTGTTGGAAATAAACAATGTCTACCCTAAATTTCTGTGATCCACACATTTCTTTAATCAAAATAACTAAATAAATCAAGAAACCAATGGATATTATCAATAAGGAAAAACTCAGCAGGTCTGGCAACATCTGTGCTGTGAAAGCACATTCAACATTTCAGGTCCAATGACCTTTTATCAGAACTCCGATCAAAGTATAGCAAAAAAGGCTGGCATTTGTAATCTTTATACTTCCAAACTTGCACTCCCCTGAACCAGAAAGTTAACATGGAAAAAAGGAGAAAGTGTCAGACCTAGCTTGTCCCACTCATTGCATCTGGCAACCTTATTAAGGCTGGCCCTGAGCTGACAATAAAGTTGATTGTGCAGCATTCTGCACTTGTTTCTGACAGTGCTCAAGATTCTCATGTTAAAGTAAGTCATGCTCAGGGTTTTACCAGGGCCCCCTGGTCAGGTTTTACGGCAATGGAGAACTGTTGATGGGAACAAAGCTATGAACATGTGTTTCAATAATCAAGAATCCGTACATAGGAGCTATCAAAGGTTCTATGTATGATGATCATTGTAGACCTGTGTTAGTCAAAGGTGTCTTTGACTGAACAGTTACAAGAACATAAGCAGGAGAAGGCCAAAGAGCTTCCTGCTCTGTTCTGAGATTCAATAAGTTCTGATGGTGGCCTTAACTCCACTTCCTCTCTGTGATGATTCCTCCCCCTTGGTAACGCATGATACCTTGAATATATCCAATGACACAGGCTTCAGTGCTCTGTGGAAGAGATTCCACAAATTTTCTCAAGAGGATACTTCTTCTCTCGTCTCTGTTGTAATGCTATTTAGGAAGTCCTCTGCTTGCCCCAAATAGGGAAGGGGTTTAAAAAGTTGGCCTAAAAAACAGGCTGTTCTAGGCTTTCATGGTTGGGAACAAAGCTAGAAAGATCACAATCTTTGTGTTCAAAGAAAGAGAACTTTAAATTTTGCAAGAGATAGCAGGAACTGCAGAATCTGAGATAACAAGGTGGAGAGCTGGATGAACACAGCAGGCCAAGCAGCATCTTAGGAGCCCAAAAGCTGATGTTTTGGGCCTAGACCCTTCATCAGAAAAGGGTGAGGGGAAGGGGGTTTTGAAATAAATAGGGATAGAGGATGGATAGAGGAGAAGATAGGTGGCGAGGAGACAGGTCAAAGAGGCGGGGATGGAGCCAGTAGAGGTGAGTGTAGGTGGGGATGTAGGGAGGGGATAGGTCAGTCCAGGGAAGATGGACAGGTCAAAGGGGCGGGATGAGGTTAGGAGGTAGGAGATGGGGGTGGGGCTTGGTGTGGGAAGAGGGGATAGGTGGGAGGAAGGACAGGTTAGGGAGGCGGAGACGAGCTGGGCTGGTTTTGGGATGCAGTTGAGGGAGGGGAGATTTTGAAGCTTGTGAAGTCCACATTGATACCATTGCGCTGCAGAATACACCTCCTCCCACCCAACCTTCTGCAAAAATGCCATCCCTTATTCCTAATTCCTTCATCTCCGCCGCATGTCTCCCAGGATGAGGCATTCCAGTCCCGTACATCTCAGATGTCCACATTTTTCAAGGACCGCAACTTCCCTGCCTCAGTAGTCGAGAAAGCCCTTGACCTTGTCACCCACATTTCCCACAACTCATCCCTCACATCCCCTCCCCGCAATAACAACCAAAACAGAATCCCCCTTTGTCCTCACGTACCACCCCACCATCCTCTGGATACAACGCATCATCCTCCGACACTTGAGCCATCTTCAATCCGAACCCACCACCAAACATATTTTTCCCTCCCCCCTGCTTATCTGTTTTCTGGAGGGACCACTCTCTCCAGGACTCCCTTATCCGCTCCACACTGCTCTCCAGCCTCACCAGACCCGGCAGTTTTCCCTGCAACCGCAGGAAGTGCTACACCAACCCTCACACCTCCTCCCTCTCCCACATCTCAGACCCCAAGATGACTTTCCACATCAAGCAGATGTTCACCTGCTCATCTGCCAATGTGGTATACTGCATCCGCTGTTCCCGTTGTGGCCTCCTCTACATCAGGGAAACCAAGTGGAGGCTTGGGAACCGCTTTGCAGGGCACCTACGTTCGGTCACACTAAACAACTGCACCTCCCAGTCGCGAACCATTTCAACAACCCCCCTCACATTCCTCAGACGACGTGTCCATCCTGGGCCTTCTGCAGTGCCACAACAATGCTACCCGAATGTTGCAGGAACAGCAACTCATATTCCACTTGGGAACCCTGCAGCCCAAAGGTATCAATATGGGCTTCACAAGCTTCAAAATCTCCCCTCCCCCTACTGCATCCCAAAACCAGCCCAGCTCGTCCCTGCCTCCCTTACCTGTCCTTCCTCCCACCTATGCCCTCCTCCAACCCCAAGCCCCACCCCCATCTCCTACCTGCTAACCTCATCCCGCTCCCTTGATCTGTCCGTCCTCCCTGGACTGACCTATCTCCTCCCTACCTCCCCACCTACACTCACCTCTACTGGCTCCATCCCCGCCTCTTTGACCTGTCTGTCTCCTCTCCACCTATCTGCTACTCTATCCATCTTCTATTCGCCTCCCCCTCTCTTCCTATTTATTTCAGAACCCCCTTCCCCGCCCCCATTTCTGAAGGGTCTAGGCCCGAAACATCAGCCTTCCTGCTCGGCCTGCAGTGCTCATCAGCTCTACACCTTGTTATCTCTAAATTTTGCAACTTGCAATTTGGTTTCTCCCTTGCTATGCTTTCCATACCAGTCACAATATTCAATGGATCATCTGCTGCCATTTCCACAATCTCTTACACAATACTATTGAACATAGAGTCATACAGTTTTACTACATGGGAAGAAGTCCTTCAGCACATTGTGCTTGATATCAAACCTATCCACTCTCGTAACATTTCCTAGCATGTTGTCCATAGCTTTGTATGCTATGGAGCTTCAAAGGATTATCTGAGTACTGCTTAAATGTTATGAAGGCTTCTACCTTTACTACGCTTTCAGTCAGTGAGTTCCAGATAGTCATTGTCCACCTGGTGAAAAAAAGCTTCCTTAAATCTCTTCTAAGCATCCTGCCCTTTTCCTTAAATATATACCCTGTAGTTATTTCTCTCTCTTCAAAGGAGAAATGCTCCTCATAATTTTGTACACCTTAATCAGCTCCCCCCACCACCCCTCCATTCCCCTATTTCCCCTTCGCTGCTCGAAGGAAAATAATTCCAAATGTATTTATTCTGTCCCTTCATAGATGGAATACGTAGAACAGTACAGCACAGGAACAGGCCCTTTAGCTCATGACGTTGTGCCAAACATGGCACGAAGTTAGACCAATCCTTTCTGCCTGCCCATGATCTCGACCCTTCCATTCCTCGCTTATTCATGCACTTGGCTAAAAGCCCCTTAGGTTTCCCTATCATATCTGCCTCCATCACTACCCCGGCAGCACATTCCAGGCACCTACCAGTCTCTGTGTAAAATAGTTGTCCCTCACATTTCCTCTGAACTTTCCCCTTCTTACCTTAAAAGCATATTCTCTCGTATTAGACATTTCAACTTTGGGAAAAAGGTCTGACTGCCAATCCTATCTACGCATCTCATAATTTTATAAACTTCTATCAGGTCTCCACTAGGCCTCTGCTACTCCATACAACATCACTTCCTGGCTCTTGCATTCAATGCCTCTACCAATAAAGGCAAGCATGCCATATGCCTTCTCTATCACCCTATCTACTTGTATGGTGACTTTCAGGGAGTTATAGGCGAGGATCCCAACATCAATGCTATTAAGGGTTCTGCCATTAATTTTATACTTTCCCTTAACGTTCGATTTCACAAAGTGTAACACCTCACGCTTGACCAGATTAAATTCCATCTGCCATTTTTTCACCCACATCTGCAAATGATCTATATTCTGCTTTATCCTTTTATAACCTTCTACCCCAACCTCAACTCCCCGATCTTTATATCAGAGATGATGGGAGCTGCAGATGCTGGATCTGAGATTACAAAGTGTAAAGCTGGATGAACACAGCAGGCCAAGCAGCATCTTAGGAGCACAAAAGCTGATGTTTCAGGCCTAGACCCTTGTTCCGAAAAGGGGGATGGGGAGAGGGTTCTGATTTAAATAGGGAGAGAGGGGGAGGCAGATCAAAGATGGATAGAGAAGAAGATTGGTGGAGAGGAGACAAACAATTTAAAGGAGCCGGGATGGAGCCTGTAGAGGTGAGTATAGGTGGGGAGGTAGGGAGGGGATAGGTCAGTCCGGGGAGGACGGACAGGTCAAGGGGGTGGGATGAAGTTAGTAGGTAGGAAATGGAGGTGCGGCTTGAGGTGCGTGGAGGGGATAGGTGAGAGGAAGAACAGGTTAGGGAGGTAGGGACGAGCTGGGCTGGTTTTGGGATGCAGTAGTGGGTGGGGAGATTTTGAAGCTTGTGAAATCCACATTGATACCATTGGGCTGCAGGGTTCCCAAGTGGAATATGAGTTGCTGTTCCTGCAACTTTTGGCTGGCATCGTTGTGGCACTGCAAGACGCCCAGGATGGACATGTCATCTAAGGAATGCGAGGGGGAGTTGAAATGGTTCGCGACTGGGAGGTGCAGTTCTTTATTGTGAACCGAGGGGAGGTGTTCTGCAAAGCGGTCCCCAAGCCTCCGCTTGGTTTCCCCCCAAAGTAGAGGAAACCACAACAGGTACAGCTGATGCAGTATACCACATTGGCAGATGTGCAGGTGAACATCTTCTTGATGTGGAAAGTCATCTTGGAGCCTGAGATGTGGGTGAGGGAGGAGGTGTGGGTGCAAGTGTAGCACTTCCTGCGGTTGCAGGGGAAAGTGCCAGGTGTGGTGGGGTTAGAGGGGAGTGTGGAGCGGGCAAGGGAGTCCCAGAGAGAGTGGTCTCTCTGGAAGGCCCAGGTGAACTTGAGGTTGGGGTGGAAGGTGTTGGTGAAGTGGATGAACTGTTCGAGCTCCTCTTGGGAGCACAAGGCGATGCCGATACAGTCATCAATGTAACGGAGGAAGAGGTGGGGTTTAGGGCCAGTGTAGGTACAGAAGAGGGACTGTTCCATGTAACCTACAAAGAGGCAGGCATAGCTTGGGCCCATGCAGGTGTTCATGGCTACCCGCTTTGTCTGTAGGAAGTGGGAGGAATCAAAAGAGAAGTTGTTGAGGGTGAAGACGAGTTCGGCTAGGCAAAAGAGGGTGTCGGTGGAGGGCGACTGGTCGGTCCTGCAGGACAGGAAGAAGTGGAGGGCCTTTAGGCCATCTGTGTGGGGAATGTAGTTGTATAGGGTCTGGACGTCTATGGTGAAAATGAAGTGTTGAGAACAGGGGAATTGGAAGCTCTGGAGGAGGTGGAGGGCATGGGTGGTGTCACGGACATAGTAGGGAGGTCCTGGATCAAGGGAGAGAAAATAGAGTCCAGATAGGTGGAGATGAGTTCAATGGGGCAGGAGCAGGCGGAGACGATAGGTCGATCAGGGCAGGCGGATTTGTGGATTTTGGGAAGGAGATAGAAGCGGGCGGTGCGGGGTTGGGGAACAATGAGGTTGGAGGCTGTGGGTGGGAGGTCACCTGAGGTGATGAAGTTGTGGATAGTATGGGAGATGATGGTTTGGTGCTCGGGGGTGGGGTCATGATCCAGGGGGCGGTAGGAGGAGGGGTCTGGCCTTAGCAATGTAGAGGTCAGTGTGCCATACTACAACTGTACCTCCCTTGTCTACGGGTTTGATGGTGAGGTTGGGATTGGAGCGGAGGGAGCAGAGGGCTGACCGTTCTGTAGGGTAGAGGTTTGAGTGGATGAGAGGGGTGGAGAGGGTTGTGATGATTGATGTCTCGACGGCAGTTGGAGATGAAGAGATCAAGGGAGGGTAGGAGGCCTGGGGGTGGGAGGAGGACTTGTGTTGGAGGCGGGTGAAGGGGTCAGTGAAGGGACGGTAGGCTCCCGGTTCGAGAAGTAAGCGTGGAAGCAGAGGCGGCGGAAAAACTGCTCAGTGTCCAAACGTGAATGGAATTTGTTGATGTGTGGGTGGAGGGGGACAAAGTTGAGCCCCTTGTCGCACCTCCATTTCATACCTACAAACCTCATCCTGCCCCCTTGACCTGTTCATCCTCCCCGGACTGACCTATCCCCTCCTTACCTCCCCACCTATACTCACCTCTACAGGCTCCATCCCCGCCCATTTAACTTGTCTGTCTCCTCTCCACCTATCTTCTCCTCTATCCATTTTTGATCCGCCTCCCTCTCTCTCCCTATTTATTTCAGAACCTTCTCCCCATCCCCCTTTTCTGATGAAGGGTCTAGGCCTGAAACATCAGCTTTTGTGCTCCTAAGATGCTGCTTGGCCTGCTGTATTCATCCAGCCCCACACTTGGTTATCCCCCGATCTTTGTGTTATCTGAAAACTTAACAACCCACCCATCTACGTTTTCATCCAAATCATTTATATAAATCAGAAACAATGGAGGTCCTAGTACGAATCCATGTGGAACACTACTAGTCATGGACTTACAGAAAAACATCGTTCCAACACTGCCCGCTGTCTTCAATGTGCAAGACTATTCTGAATCCAAGTGGCCAAGACTCCATGGATCTCATGCATCTTAATCTTCTCATTGAGCCTACCATGTTGAAAGCCTGACTAAAATAGATGTAAACAACATCCTCTGCTGTATCCTCATCAATCACCCTCATCACCTCTTCAAAAAAATCAATCAAGTTAGTAACACAGTTTCAGTCCCGCACAAAGTCCTGCTGACTGTCCCAAATTTAGGTCCATGTTTTTCTAAATGAGTGTAAATCCTAGCCCTAATAATTTTATCCTGTAGCTTCCCAACCAATTATGTGAGACTCACTAGTCTATAATTTCCTGGATTATCCCTATTTTCCTTCTTGAATAATATTAGCCACTTGCCAGTCCTCAGGGACCTCTCCAGTGGCTAGAGAGGATACAAAGATCTTGGTCAAGACCCCAGTAATCATCTCGCTTGCCTCTCTTAATAACCTGGGTAGATCTCATCAGGCGCTGGGGGGTTATCTACCTTAATGCTCTTCAAGAGACCAAACACCATTTATTTCTTGATCTCAAAATGTCCTAGCATATTAGCACATCCTTTTCCTTGGTGAATATCGATGCAAAGTATACAATGTTCCAGCCCAAGCAATGTCCTGGTGACTATCCTCTGCACCCTTGCTAATGCAATTTCATCCTTTGTGTAATAACCAGAAATATACACAATACTCCAGCTGTGGCCTAGAGTCTCATACGGTTCCATTATAACCTCTTTGCTCTTGTATTCAATGCCTAGATTAATAAAGGCATTTGACTAATGTACCACCTTATCCACCTATCCGTTACCCTTATGGTTCTGTGAGCATGCGCACCAAGGCCCCACGATTCTTTGTACTACCCAGCATTCTATCATTCAACATTTACTCCACTGCCTTGTTAATCCCAAAATGCACCACCTCACAACTTCTCCTCTCCTCCCTATCAGCATTCTGAAGGGAGCATTTACAGTGTGAAACTGGTTCTTTTTCTGATCACCCCAAACATCCTGACCCCTTCCCATGAAAATATAGATGGATCATTTGACCCTTTACATACACCTTTTCTATGTCCAAGGCCCCACACACACCTTCCAGCCATGATGTCTCAGATAGTGTTTTCGGGATCCTTAATGGGGAGGGGGAGCAGCCCCAAGTCATGGTCCACATAGGCACCAATGACAGTGGAAAAGGGATGGCGATGTACGGCAGAAATTCAAGGAGCTAGGGTGGAAGCTTAGAGCTAGAACAGAGTTGTTATCTCTGGTTTGTTACCCGTGCCACGTGCTAGTGAGGTGAGGAATAGGGAGAGAAAGCAGTTGAACAAGTGGCTACAGGGATGGTGCAGGAGGGAGGGATTCAGATACCTGGATAATTGGGGCTCATTCTGGGGCAAGTGGGACCTTTACAAACGGATGGTCTACACCTGAACCAGAGGGCTACCAAGATCCTGGGGGGGACATTTGCTAATGCTCTTCGGGAGGGTTTAAACTAATTCAGCAGGGGGGGTGGGAACCTGAATTGTAGCTCCAGTGAACAGGAGGTTGAGAGTAGTGAGGTCATGAATAAGGTTTCAAGGTCGTAGGAGTGTACCGGCAGGCAGGAAGGTGGTTTGAAGTGTGTCTACTTCAACGCCAGGAGCATCTGGAATAAGGTGGGTGAGCTTGCAGCATGGGTTGGTACCTGGGGGGGGGGGAGATCTTCAATATTGTGGCCATTTAGGAGACAAGGATAGAGCAGTAAGATCAAGGAAGGTGGTAAAAGAGGTGGAGGTGTGGCATTGTTAGTCAAGGACAGCATTACGGTGGCAGAAAGGACATTTGATGAAGACTTGTCTACTGAAGTAGTATGGGCTGAGGTTAGAAACAGGAAAGGAGCGGTCACCCTGTTGGGAGTTTTCTACAGGCCTCCGAAAAGTTCCACAGATGTAGAGGAAAGGATTGCAAAGATGATTCTGGATCGGAGAGAAAGTAACAGGGTAGTTGTTATGGGGGACTTCCAAATATTAACTGGAAATGCTATAGTTTGAGTACTTTAGATGGGTCAGTTTTTGTCCAATGTGTGCAGGAGGGTTTCCTGACACAGTATGTAGATGGCCAACAAGAAGTGGGGCAACATTGGATTTGATACTGGGTAATGAACCAGGCCAGGTATTAGATGTGGAGGTAGATGAGAACTTTTGTGACAGTAACCACAATTTGGTTACGTTTACTTTAGCGATGAAAAGGGAGAGGTA